>NC_053453.1:63392012-63715762 GCF_015227805.2 Hirundo rustica | reverse complement strand
GTATCCAAAACAAAAGCAAACTTAACAAGTTTTTCTTGGGTTTGAGAAATGCTATGTGAGCTCTACTCTAGTTAAACCTTGCTCTCTTCTCAAGACAGCAAGTGGATGCACATATGAAAGTAATAAACCCTACTCCCATTCTTCAAGTGCTTAAAACAATTATGGCACTAAATGAATACTGAAAATTGCATTTTAAGTGCAGAGGGCAGGAGGATATCCACAGAGGCCTGGCTGTAGCCAAGGGTACTAGCTTTTCTAAGCTCTCTTAAAAATTGATGGAGATGGAGAATTTTCGAGGCAGGGATTCAGAGCTAAGCTACTCTCTCACTCTCATCTCCACCCCACCAACACCGGCTGTACTCCATGAGTTATGGGACCACTTGGGGAATACTGCATTCCCTCAGCAAGATTTTTACCTCTCTCCGTAGAGGCTTCTTCCTAATGGAATCAACCGGTCGGAATATCAGGAAAGCTGGCATCATTGTGCAACAATCCGTCCTCCTCCAAACGCTGGCAGGATGTTTAACAGCTCACTCTCACTATACTTATTTCGATTTGCTGATAACCTGATTATTTTAACTGATGACACCACCACTGTAAGGTGTGCTGGGGTACTCTGCAAAGACTTCTATGTAGGAAACACTCAGAACATCAGTAAGCCACAACTGAGAGTTATAAAGCTCCAAATCCAAATGTTAAAAGGTGTCAGGATGTTTGCCAGGGCTTTATCAAACCTTATGCCTTCTTTCAGTCCACACCGAACCACATGGCACCCCCTGACTTGACATAGGGGACTGCAGAAACTGGGAATTAAGCCCTGTCTCACCGCCCTGGTCCCTTCAGCACATGGAAATGACCAGCTCTACCTTCAAGAGAATATTCTTCAGATTTCCTGTTCCCCTGCCACAAGGAATGCTGCTTCTGGAGATAAAACAGGGAGAAAGCACTGGGCTTTTCTTATCTAGCTTTTCTTTGGGCAAGTAAGACAACACAATGATGGATGTACCCTAGAGAGACTTCAGTATTTTTACACTAAAGATTTCTTTAAAAGGGCTTCCAATTTCAAATATTTCTAAAATGAATGGCAGGATAAAGAAGACTGTAGAAGAGTTCTTGACTTGCTTCCTTCTCCTCGGATCCTCCATGCAAATCTTCCATTTGGTACACTCACCTTGTCAGGTGAGGGACAGGCCAGGGACAAACAAGGAATTGGGAAGTTTCAGCAATAACATGCCTTTTTTCACACTCCCTGGGTAAACACTCACTGATTTGTTTCCAGGATCTTTGTCCAATCTCACTGAAGCCATTCTGTGATGCCCTTCACTGTCCACTGTGTTTGACCCCAACATTTGTCACGGAATAAAAACCCAATAGCTTATTTATTTATTTCTCCTTATTACTCCTTTGTGCTCTGCAGGAGGTTGTCAGAGAGCTTCAGTGAAGGGAAAATCCACCATCACATTATTACTGATATTTTTCATAACCAGAAGGGTAGAAAGAGATTAGAAGGCAATTCCCCACCAACCACTGTTTTGAGAGGGAGGCATACAGTGTTCCAGTGTTAGGCTATCACAGTTTTTAATGACAGTTTGTATATACAGAAAGGGTTTGGTTTGGTTTTTTTTCCTGTTTTTCAGAAAGCCTTCCATTTAGATAAAGTGTTCTGAAAAAAAAAAATGACATAAAATAAAAAGCTGTGCTTCATCTTCTTCACAGGAAACATTTGAAAGGTAACTGTCATGAAGACATCTGTGCTTGCATGAGCAGAACTAAGCCAGATTAAAAGCAGGGGAGAACAAGTATTTAAGGAAAGTAGAATATGAATGCTTCCATTCACACAGTAGAATAGAATTTAATCAAGACTCTTGAGGTTTACTGCCTTAATGATGATCATTCAGGCAAAAATCAGTAACTGTTTCTGCAGAGCAAGCAGGAAAATCATAACACTATTAACTAGGAAAATTACTCCATTGCCAGTAAATCCAATTCTCAACATATGAGAAGGAATGAAGCGACATCCCTGTGTTTAAATCTTACTTAACTCAGAGGAGTAGGTGTCATGATGGGGATAGAATTAAGCCCTTGTTGTCCACATTTCAATATTTTGTGTGCTGCTAAAAAGTTAAGAACCAAACGGAATATTTAATTCCTGAAAACATTCCTCACCAGATTATAAATGTTTTAATGAAGTTGTATCAAGATCTTAAACTAACTGGTAAGGGTTCCTTTGAGGTCTTTACAACAGTTACTTCAATGAAAAACAACCTCCAGGGCAGAGCACACCTTTATGCACGACCTAAATAAAAGAACACCTCAGCAAGTGCTCAGTGATGGGGGGTTTCAAAAAGAACAGAGGCAGGAATTTCAGATATTCATTAATTGCTCCTTATTCTATCCCAAGAAAAAAATATTTTCCTAGCCTAAAATGTTTATTTAAGGTCACTGTTTTAAATAAAACAGATTTAGTGGCATAGGGAAAACTCAAGTCCAAAGGTTTTTCTTTTTACACAGTACACTGACCCCTGCCCTCATTATGGGCCATAAACATTTATAAGAGTTCGTCATCAGAGCTTGCTGAGACAACATATTTTATCTAGTTTCCTACAGCCACATATCAAGAAACTCCAAGGAGCTTTCTGTAAGACTGAATCTACCCAATTCTCCTTCACCCCACATCCTAAAAGCTTTCTTGTGTGTGCATTGAGTAGCTAGATTTTTAACAGATATAAGCATTTAACTGTAATAGATCAGTAGTAAATAATTTCCTTATATTTCCCTTTTTTCTTATCCTCCTCTTCCACTGGTTTTAAAGCCATCAGTTCTTCTGCATTCATAAATATCCCCATCCTAGCTATGTAAACAAATACAAGAGGAAATTCTCAAACCTAATCTTTGCCATTTGACACACTAAAATAAAAGTCCTGATTTTTATAAGGAGGATTTTGACACATTAGATTCCCCAACTAACCCTTACCAGCTGTGTGGGGCTGAGTTCACCTCAGCTCATGCGCACTACCATCTTGCTTGTGGTCTAGGCAACATTTTCATCCCAAACAGACAATGACCACATGCTGGTAATGAGAACAAAACCATTTCTCGCAGCACCATTATGATACATGCAACTGGTGATTGCCCAGATGATGCACTGGGGAGCTGGGAACACTCCCCTCCTGGTCCTGTCCACTCCTGTGAGAGCCACAGCAAGTCTGAGAGTGGAGACTCTGAGCACTTCTTTCAGAGGGTCCAGCAGATGAGACAGAAGATCAAGGCCATGTCTCACACAAGTGAGGAACAGCGTACAGGAAGGGAAGTTCATGATACTTTCCTGTGCTTGGCCCCTCCCCAACACCTCCCTGCCATGAGGTCTGATTCTCAGCTGTAAGAGAGCTGTTACTATCATGGACATTTAGTTGAGGATAGTCTGATTCCTGCCTGGAGCTGAAATCTGCTTCAGGTTATTAAAAGACCCTCAGGACAGCTGAGCAGAGTTGGGAATTTGAACAATAAAAGGATTTCTGAGGAGATATGAACTGCTTCTGGACTGGCTTATTTTTCAAATAACAATTTTCAGTTTAAGCGAGTATTAACCACTTATTTCAGCACTTCTGCATTAAGCATTTACTGTGCCTACACACCACACAGTTCTTGGTGGCTCATAGGTAAGAACAGCTACTTAATCTAATACTGCAGTCCACCACCCACAGGTGTAATTCTTACCCAGACACCAAAGAAAACAAAATCACCAACCCTAGCCAAATGAAAACCCACTTGGCTCACTGTAAGCAAAGCTCTCATGAGCACCAAACTCACGTCCACGTGCAGGAATCATTCACTTTCTCTGTAGTCACTTTGAAAACAAGTTGAGAAAAGTTCTCTCAGTACCACAACCTTTCACTGTCATCTGAAGTCACTACAAACTGTAACAAAACCATGTTGCTAAGGGGAAGCATCTCTCTGGAGTTATTTCCTTTCTCTCCCCATTCTTCAGTCTCTGTGTTTCAGACACTAGGTGTATGCTTCATTAGATCACTGACCCAGTAACTGCAATAGATTTCCTATTTAAATTCATCATTCCCTCTTCTTTCAGCCTTGGATCTGCTTTACTCTCCTCTTTGCTCCTTCTTGTGAACACTGTCTACTGCTCCAGGAGAGAAATAATGACACACGCGCACGCTGAGACCAGCAAATCCTGTATTATAAGGAACTGAATTTCTACAGGTGCTTTGATGTGGGATTTAAAAACAAAACGAAACAAAGCAAAGCAAAGCAAAGCAAAACAAAAAAAAGAAGGGTGAAGGAAAAGACCTAAATAAAGTGTTACCACTTAAGGAGCTGAAGTTTCAAATGTCACACAAACTAATCTCTGTAACTCTGGGAGATCATTTCCTTTGTTCTTATTTTAGTAATTACCAGTTCAGTAAGGAAGAGATTTTCTTCCTACCATGTACAATGCTTAAAAAAACAGGGAAACTCATTTCTTTTACTACTTTTTACCCTTAAGTAGAAGACAAATGCATCTAAAAAACCTCTGCATTGCTCCATTTCCACTTACACAGAGTAATGGTGTAATATATTCCCTGTAAGACACAATTTCTAAGCACTGCATCTATTATGAGGGTTACTATATGCAAAAAGAACTACAGAAAAGTCTCTGCTATAACTGAAATTTATAACAGCATTTGCAAAACTGTACAGGTCTGCTATACCAACAGCATTTTCTTTCTTTTTATTCAAGTGTTTGAGAGGTTTCTTTCGGTACATGTCACCTGAAAGGAGTTTCTTTGGTTACATCTTACCTGAAAGCAGATACACAGAGCTGAAATTCTTCTCCAGTTTGCCCAGGAGCACAGTAAGAAAGCAGTCAGATGAGAGAGAGGTCACATCTTTAGAGCTTTGGTCATACACCACCACCTCCTGCTTGCAATCAATTTCAATCTGAAACACAAGGAACTCGGAGTAAAACAGGAAGGAGGATGATGATTAAAAGTACCACATTATCACCTCCATCAGGGTTCCCACATATTTGCTGTAACAGCAGTTCAGATATATAGATTTCTTATGCACCTGTTCACTAAACTGTTTTTTATTTTATACTTCATAAGCCTCTCAGATTTAATTCCCTGGAGAGTTTGTAAATGAATTATTTGCTGCACGTTGAAGGCCACTCCACAAATTTCTGTCATTTGGTAATTTTATGTCGCTTGTGAATTGCTCTACCTTCTGCTAGGCTGGTGGATTTGTTTAAAAGCTGAGCCTTTTAGAAGGCAGCCCTGCCTCACTTTTTGCTTCTGGGGGTTTTGTACATAAGCAATAAAGAGACCTTAAACTGCCTCTAAGCCACACACATTTTGGTTACCTGCACAACTTTATATATAAATACAGTTTAGGTAATAAAAATAAAAAAGCTTCATTTTTTTTACATGTCAAAGCAAGAACATAGTAGATTATTTTTGTATCCAAAACACATGAAACAAATATCAATAGATAAAAAACCTCTCCACACACAGAAAGAATACATTAATTTTAAACAGCATAGCTATTTTTTTTTTTTCACTGATAACACTATTTGGAGAAAACCACACCCCTCCTCCCAAATAAACAAACCACAAAACAAACACCCAAATTCATCAAACCACCCCCATGAAAAGCCCTTTAAATAGCAAGTAGGAGCCAGGACTGACAGTGAGGCAGTTTCTTTGCAAACCAAATGAACACTTGCTAAGCAAGCCCCACCACCACAGACCCCCAAGAGTCCTTCAAAGTTTAGGAGAGAATGTTCCCTGCCTTAATTACAGACATTTGAGAGACTGTGCTTTGCAAGTCATACAAGAACCCTGAGAACATTCTTTCTGAGTAATTTCTATATCCCTCCCCTTAAATCTGTCATTGATTCTACAAAGAACCCCAACAATAAACTCAGTAGAAATCAATACCCTCTTCAATCAGGTAACAGCTAAACTCAAACCTTTAATCTTGTTGGGTTTTGGTTGTTTGTTTGTTTTTTTTGGTTTTTTTTATTATTATTATTATTTAATGAAATACCTAAGGAAAAACTATTACAAGTCGCTTTGCAACCACTCCTTTAAACGAACACAAGGAATAAGAGGAAAATGACCCCTACCTTGTGTTTCGCTGAATGCTGAATGAGCTCGGTGATCAAAACTTTGTCCTGCTGCAGCCTGCGCTTCATGAGCTTGGAGCAGTTGATGTTGATGGCATCCAGGATGTGGGAGGTGTTGTATTCCACAAAGGGGCGGCTATCAATCAGCAGCAACCTCTCTGCGCCGCTCTCCAGCAAAGCCACCAACTTCTCGGCGACTATGAGTTGGGTCCTGATCATCTCATCGGCCATGACAACAAGGAGGCCTCTCTCCCCACCTCCCGCTCTAATTTGCTGCGATGATGTAATGGCTGTGTACTCAAAGGCTTAGCCACAGCATTGTACTAGAAGTGTATGAGGTCATGCTGGTAGTGACTGGCAAAAGAAAAGTTAATTCCATTTTCAGAAAGAGCTCTAGGACTGAATGTCTCCTCCTGCTTCCAGTTGATGTACAAAGGGTTGGCTCCACAAAGCGGCCCCTCACGGCTGATTCATCGGGAGATGACTACGGAGTAGCCATTTCACAATTCACACAAAAGATGCTTTCTGGCTGCTGCTGCATTACATCATTCTTTACCTTTGCTCCCATCCATCAGCTTTACACCAGACTGAGAGCCTGTAAGAAGGGGAAGATGAAAAAAACCAAAAAGCACAAACCAGATGAAGCCACGAAACTTAGCAGAACAAAACATTCAGCTCTGAGTCTTAGTTGTACAGTGGGCCATACCGTGTAATAAACGCATTCCTGAGGAGTTCTCCTCTCTGCTGGATGTGCCAAGCACCTAGAGAGAGCATTGGCAACTCCAGGCTCTGAATCCATTCCAACGATCTTGCCTGGACAATTATCTTGTATTTCAGGCAACATACCCTGCCTTAATTGCAGACTTTTGTTGCCACTAACTCTGCCTCTTCACAAGACTTTGTTAGAACATAATTAAGAGATACTGCCCTAAATAATGGTATTCCTTTCAATAGCAAAACTATTTAAATGCATTTCAGCGCTGCACCACTTACTAAGATGTAAAATTTGTTTTTAAAACACTTCAACATTTTAAAACATTAAACATTTTAAAAGTTTAATGACTTGGAAAATATTTCACAAAACAGCACTGCAAGTTGGGGAACTGAAACTACAACAAAAAAAGGATCAAACTTACATCCATCTCTCTGAAGGAAATGCTTGAATAGAAACCAGGACAAGATGCCACATCAGGACACAAGCATTTTATTTGAATTAATCACCAGAGATGGATGAGGTCTCACACTACTGGAGGGTAAAGCAGTGAGCACTTTTCTGCTCTTCTCGGAGCTGTATGATGCTCATGTGAGGCGTGTAACCCCCAGCACTCATGCTAAATAATCTCTGGAACAATTTCTATACTTCTCTAAAATTAGCTCCTGACAGCGTCTGAACAACATCAGCCGAAAGCGAGGCGGCAGCAGAGCAGTAAAAGCCCGGAGCCCGTTAGCCCCCTCTTTGAACCACTGCCCCACGGCTGTCCTTAGGCTCCTCAGAGTCTCCCAAAACACCTTGGTGTTGATGGCACAAGTCCTCCTAGGAACACTCCTCAAAAAGGAGCCACCACGGGGCTGCGTCCTTCAGGGATTTTAGCTCACGTTTGAACGTAGGTTTTATAGTGTTGACTTGCTGCTCCTGTTTGAAATGTTTGTTTGTTATTGACCTTAATTGCAAGAGAGGTAAAGAATTCAAACTATCAATAGGTTTATGTCCAAAGTCCTGTTGTACCAACAGGCCAGTTGCATTTGGCAGTGGGAAATCCCAGGTCCCGAGATGTTTTACTCTTTAGATATATTGTACAAATCTACATTTACACATTCTTAAGCAAAATAAATTCTGCAAAAAGTACAAACTTCACCTTAACAACTCAAAAGAGGAAAACTGGAAATTGTTTCATGAGTTTCATGTGGCAATTCAAGAAAAACACCAGCTTCCACGTAGACAGGCATTAGGTTGACAAAATGTGATTTTCCATTTGTCCTGATTTAGTG
This sequence comes from Hirundo rustica, assembly GCF_015227805.2. Classification (NCBI taxonomy): domain Eukaryota; kingdom Metazoa; phylum Chordata; class Aves; order Passeriformes; family Hirundinidae; genus Hirundo; species Hirundo rustica. The sequence goes on along the minus strand of NC_053453.1, from coordinate 63,707,652 downwards.
CTGTTGTGACAGTGCTGTTAAGCTTGCCCAGATAAATGGAAGCACATAGCAGTGAAATGCATATTGCTCTAAACTACAGTAAAAAAACTAGAAAATATACCATACCAAGTTTTCATTAGATGTTTTAAAGGACCTGTTTGGCAGGTATGCTCCCCCTCAAAGAGCAGTCATTATACAATAGTCTCAGGAAGGTATCAAGAGACAATTGATCATCAAAATGACATTGTGCATGGGGTGGGGGGGGATCTTGATAGTTATGTCAATATTTCCCCCTCCAGAAAATAGTATTCTGCAATTTTTAAAATTTCTCTTAACTTGTCCTGTCACAAATTTTGATTCTCTTTTATTCACATCAAAGGTTGCCAGATACCAAATCCACTGAACTCAATGAAAACTTTTCCACTGGCTCTAGTGGGAATTGGCTCCAGCTCCTCTGTAAGCTAGACAGTTTGTTCGTGAGCTAGACAGTTTGTTTTGATGGATAAATTGCTGACTTAAAGTCCAAGTAATAACAGGAAAATAAAGCAGCTGAGAAAGTTCAGAACTCTAAAACGGATGCTGTTAGAAATTTGCAACTTTCAGTTTGGGTATGCTTCTTATCTTCTAAAAGCTTACTATTTGCTGTTTCAGCCTTCTGTTTCATAAAACAGAAGTTTGTTTCAGAAGACTCTTGTGAAGAACTCAAACCAGTCATATCTGGTGACAGGGCAAAGAGCATGTAAAGAACATATGGCAAGTGGGCCTCGGTCAAGAATCCTTTTAAACAGCCCTTAACATACCAAGTACCTTGGAAGGATTCTGCCCATGGCTTGAAAGCAATAAACTCAACAGTAATGTCACCTCGAGTTATTGCAATTGAAGTCCTGTTTTGACAGGAACATCCCAATGGTGCAGGGGAAAAACATCGTTTTTATGAAGTACAGATTTTTCTTTCAATTCTCTCTGTTTCTGGAACTATCAGAGTTTGGGACTCTTCCCTGGGACCTATCAAAACAAGAAGAACTGGCAGCCTCTTGCTTTAGGTAAACACTTGAGCACTCATCCCCTTCCCTCCTAACTGCTCTTATCATTCACCTTCTATGGGGTGTTGAAACATCTGTTTAATTTCTAATGCATTTATAAAAAGATAAAATTCAATTTCTTGACTGCTCTCTTTCTACTTGTGACTTAGATCTCAATGGTATTATAGTGTTTGGTGAAATGATGTCATATAATGCATTGCCCCAAACAGGCCAAACATTATGCTGCTGGCCTTAGAGCTAGGAAGCCACCCTAGTCACAGGGTGTTCCATGCTGAAATCAGGATTATGAAAAGTGATCCATAATTGAGCCATGAGAGTCCCCCCCCGAGTCACTCATGTACCCACTGGAAACACTGCATAGCTGCTTCCTCCTTCGGGAGGGACTGCAACACTGGCACTTTTAAACAAGAAAACTGAATATTTAACTCACTATAAAATGAAAAAGATCTGTTCCACACTTGCCCAGTACCTTTACAGCTTTTCCTTATTGTTTAAAGAACCTAACCAACAACCCTCCTACTATCTTGCACACAAACAACAGTGGATTGCTAATGTTTACATGTATGTTTAATGCTGCCACAGAACTACAGAATTTCTTGCCTCAGGGATTCCTGTCCCCATCCCAACAGGCTCAGATGCAGTGAAATAAGCAAGTGCCACATGTTTGGTAATGTGGTTGTGTTTGGTTTTTCAGTCACAATAACTCACATTTTGTATGCACTCCTAATTTCTACTGCTATGACTTTGACTCCAAGCAATTCCTTTCCATCACAACAGGATGATTGTTTGAGTTCTCTGGTTTTGGCTCATATAGAGTCACAGAATTATTTAGGTTGGAAAAGACCTCTAAGATCACTGAGTCCAACTGTTCAAGTAACATTGCCAAGTCCACCACTAAGCCATGTCCCTAAGCTCCACATCTACACATCTTTCAAATACTTCTGGGGATGAGAGGCAGATGTGTGAGGAATATATTTTAAAAACTCTCAGAACAAGAGTCTCTAATTCTAGCCCAGTTAAGGAAGTAGCGAAGAGCTTCTCGAAGCCTCGCTACAATCTCTGAAAGACCTCTGCCTCACGTAAGAAGATAACCTTGAAGTTGAACCTTGCTGTCATAAATGTGTGGCTACGTCACTGATGCCTGCTTGGTCAGGAGCCTGCAGCAGTGCCCCCACACACGTCATGCAAAACACCACAAAATCACTTTACAGCCCCTGAGCAAGGTCCTGATGGGCAGCCTTTATGAACTCAGCTGAGACACCTGAAGGAGTTGCGTTTTTTAAACTGTGTACATGTGAGAAAAACCTTATCATGCCCTAGAGTCCTTTTCATGGTTCTTAGGGTGGGCACCATTGCAAAAGAAAAATCGAAAAGCTGAATTAAAATGCAAATGGAGAACATCCCAAACTGCAGGACACAATCTATGGCTGGCTGTTACAAAAGGGGTGTTTGGCTTCTCTGTTACTGCAATTGGCCAGTGGTTCAACAGCTGGTGACAATCCCATCAGCACCAGTTCCCTTCCTCAAGTAAGCCAACATAAACGAGAGGAATTCCAGATCCAGGGACCACAGGGTGAATTCCTACTCCTGCAAGAACCTTTTCCCCTCTGCCAACACCTATGACAGGTACAGCATTCCCTCGCCAGCCTCAAAAGGATGGAAATAGATCATGTTCTGGATGGTTCCTTTTCCCAGTCCTACAAGACACTAAGTGACAGCTGAGAAAGGTCCAACCCTTGCTCAAGATGCTCCTCAGTAGCCAGAAACACAGAGTGTCTATGGAGCACAAGGGAAATAAAATTTTTAATTGAAAGTGATGAATAGCTGTTCTTTTGAATTCAGCAAGCAAAGCAGTAAATTCCAGAGATCAACAACTCTGTAATACAGTGCAAAGTCTGGGGGGAAAAACAACAAACATTAGCTGAAGTCAGAGAAGCATATGTATTACCTGCCATTGTGCAGGACACACAAGAGTGAGGTAACAAATGCTTGTCAATTCAAAGAGCTCTGTTAATAAGGGCTCACGTCATTCCCTCAGCTCAGGAGAATGAGGGTGTCTTGGGCTTTTTGGATGATTCAAATAAGTGTCACTATCTCATAAACACATCATTTCCTCACGCTTCCTGGCAGGGAGGTTGAAGAACAGACACTTTCCACCACCCTCTGAGCATGCTCCACTTTGGTGCAAGACTGGACAGCAGCACAGAAAGTTACTTAAATAGAAACACACAGATTTCAAATTTTTTTAATGGCACTCACGTACCATGTTCATAAAAAAAGAAGCACTTTAAAAAAATTCACCCTGTTTTCCTTTGTTTATCTATGGGTGCTCCATCTTCTCCTACTTTTAATACATCTGTACTTTGATCTATATATGCAATCGAAAGGCCTAGTGTTAATTTTCTCTTCCTTGTAGAAACACCAACCCCATGCATTTTAGATTACACTCTGTACAACCAGGCAAGTGTAATGCATTGGAAAAAATAGATGAGGGTGGATTTTCTGTTCAGTACTCTCTTGTCCTTAATCCTGCTTGACTAATTACTCAACTTTGATTACTAGTTCTAAAGAAAAGCCTCCCCGCTTCATTGTGCTCACCAGTCTGAAAACAGACACAGAGAGAGTCAGAAAGGAAATCATCCTCCCACAAATACACCCCATAAAAGATGTCCAGTTAAAATCTTTAAGCTCACTCTATTTCTACACCTATTCCTCAGCAACATTTTTACCACTGGCACCCTGAGACAGCTGGGCTAAGCAAGAGGAATGGACCTTCCATCTAGATAACAGATACTTCCTGTCATACGAACGGTTATATTTGAAGTATTATACCATATTATTTCAAAATAAAACCAAAAAGCACACCAAATCATCATGTTTTCCTGACCTACTCAACACAGCTCTCAAACATCTGCAATGTTCTTGCAAACATCATCCGTGCACCATCACCATCTCTAAGCAATAAGCTAGGTTATCATCACTTGCTTTTACCAAGAAGCCAATCTCTTTGACATTCCCAGTGAAACAATAAACATTTGTTAAGTGTGACCGCAGGGAAACCTGACTGGCAGAACGTGGCCTCATGGGAAGCATTAGAACATGCTGTTGATACATTACATCACTCTATTCAAAAGAGACTCAGACTGAATCTGGGGACTCCCTCTCCACCCATACGAGTGAGAAGCTCTTTCAAAATACTTTTTCACTGAAGGTTCACAGCATATAGGTCTGTGGCAAGCAGAATGAAAGATTACTTAATCCACTTCAAACATATTCTATAATACATTACATTTTTAGGTTCAACAACCAGGAAAAGCATCAATGAGTTTTAAAAAATTAACCTCCCTCTATGATCTCCAAATCAAAGCAACCGAAAATTCTGGAGTATGAATTTTTTATGAATTCATTATTATTTCATGTCAAAAGCTGTTACTCACCTACATTTAAATCACAGTTTATATGGGCTGAACAGGACAGAAGGTGGTCCACATAAAAAGGCCAGCAGAAGGAATTACCTAAACATAGGAAAATAATAATGTTAATAATAATAGTAATAAAATCCTTATTACAAGATTAAAAAACACCAAAAAAACACCAGACAAATATCCCCAAACCAGGAAATGTATTTCATGCTTTCAGTGCAGTCATTTGCTGTACAACTCCCCTGAACAAAATTAAAACCTAGGTGAGAAGTTATTTATGAATGCTGACATTCACTTATATGGAATGGGTCCAAAATATAAAGTTATGCTACACTGACTTTCTAAAAGAAAAGAAAAGAAAAAAGAAAAGAAAAAAAAAGTTGGAGATGCTTTAAAAATCCCCAACAAACAAAACACCAACCAGTGATAGCCTTCCAAACTCTTTGACACATCTCACTGCTAGAAAACCAACGTATAACTCAGCATTTGCATGGAATTAAACAAATTCATAATCTCTTGATCAGTACCTATTAATGTGAAAGGCTGCCTCAAGAAAGCGTGGATACAGCTGTATTTTGCACGGACAGAGACCAATGAAACGGGACATTTGTGTAATTAAACCCACCTCTCCACACTCTAAAAAGGCCAGCACTGGAAACTGGTAACACCAGCTCCACCAATCATTACACACAGTCATACCCATACCCAAAGCACCTGCTGTTCCAACAGGAACTAATTAAATTACAACTTTTACACGAGGAAGCAAAAATAAACACATCAGTGTCAGTTCCAAACTGGTTCCTGGGCAGCTAAACCCAAGATTCAAATCATGGCTGCCAAGAGATGACAGCTTCCCTTAATCACTGTGGTATAAACCATGGCAATAAATTATTGCCAGGCAGTGCCTTGCTGTGAGATCCAGGAGTGGCTCTGAAGCACGGAGAAAAGGATATGACAACTGAGAAGAGCCACCCCAGCAAAGGACTGGGCATGCAATGGTGAACAGCCTGAAAACCCACAGCAACCCACAAGGAAAAGAACTACAGGGATCCATCACCACTCTGTCTTTAGGCAAATGGCAGCAGTAGAACATGGGGTGAGACCCCTTCAGACAGACACTGAGGTTATGATCCAGAGCAGGCTTTGTTCACTGGGCTCATCTCTTGACTGGAACCCTGTTTCACCTGGAAGGACCCAGGCTGGAGATCTTCTCTCTGCCCATCATTAGTATGTAGGCACACGCACGTGAGAGCAGCAGGGCCGAGGGCTGGATGAGATCTGTTGAAGACTGGGCTGGATCCTTTTCCCCCCTCCCCTCTGCCCGCTCGAGTCTCATTCCTTTCTAAGCCTCAGGAAGAGGCTCTGCAGACCTCACTTGCTCCTTCCCATAATCCAGTGGCAAAAGCCTGGCAGAAGACAATAGAGAAAAAGAGAAAACTCATCCTACTTGTTGCTATCCCCTTTTCTAATCTCATCCCAGAAATTAACACTAAACTAATTAGCTCAGCACTGATTAGGCTCTACCTAGAGACAGGGCCCTATGATCTGAGACCACCCTGTGACAGCTTGAGGGAGCAAAAGCATCTCCCCTTTTGTTCCTTAGTGCTTCATGTGCAGCTCCTGAAGTCCCTCTGAAAGCTGCCATGTAATCTTCACATTCACCAGTACCTGCCATCCACGCCATGCCACGGTTCCTTCTGCCAGCCACACCTCTCTGATGTTCTTACAAACAATCCAGCTCTCACCTCAGGACACTACATTCTGTATTCCCCACTTTAATGAATACATGTAAATCAAGTGTTTGAAGAAGCCCCCAAGAGCCCTCATTTCACCGCAGGGAATGATTCATTTTGCTGAAGAGCAGATGAGAAACAAAGCACATACTTAATTTCAACACAGTTTACTGGAAGGAGGTGTCACATTTTAAGAACAGGATCCACTCGTGATTGAAGACTGAGCTGCTGCAACTTCAGCCATAAGCATTAAGTACATTTGGAAATTCCCTGGCAAAGCTGTTTAAGGAACAGACATTTCCTGTAATTTTCAGAAACATTTTATATCCCCTCCTCCTTTTTAGTCTTGGTGGTAAGGAGGGGAACAGGGAGAGAGAGAGAGAGGATAACATATTACCATTAAGTGAAATATGAATGAGCCACCCAAGTTTCAAGTGGAAACTTCAGCTATTTGTGCTTAGGAGAAAGTTTTTAAAAAGTCTTTAATCATTGAAGCCAGGATTTTTCTGCTGACTTTAGAAAAAGAAATATACATCCTTTCAATTAGGGTGAGTTACAGAAGGATATAAACTTGTCTTTATACTTACTTCTGGCAAATAAGAAGTCCTCCAGGCCTTATTTAAATACCTTTTTCTATTTACCAGAATTAAAAATTGAAGCCTTTTTTTCTCCTCTCTTGCTCAGGGCCTTCCCTAAACTACAGCTAAACAAACCCTACCAGTGGGGTCACACAGAGCATTCCTCCCACAGCAGAGAGAGAGGAGAATCAAGCAAGAGAGAAGCCAAGGAGAGATGGAATAGTCAAATGTGACAGCATTCCTCTAAGGACCTCACCACCTTCCTCTTTTTCTTAAAAATCTAATATTGTATGAAGTATCTGGTATAAAACTTATACAGTTTACAGTAAGTTAGAAAATTATTTCACTTGTCTACATAATCCAAGTCTCAAGAGATCCAAGCCACAGCATGTAACACATGAATTCGCAAACCAAATAAAACTGAAGGACAGTTGCCTATCCCCACAAAACACATCACCAGCGCTACTTCGGCCCTGTACACCAAATGGCAAAGATTGATCATGTAATTGTGACTAATTGTCCACACCTGCCACCCTCTACCAGCAACTGTATGGTAGCTTTCAAAGGCACAAAGAAAACAAAGTAACTCAATGAAAAACTTAACCTGTTGAACTAATTCATAAACCCTCAAGCTGTTGCAATTCCAGCATATCTTTGCTATTTGGATGACAAGGGTACTTTACAGCAGCATCTTTCGTGACACCAAGGTTTCCATCTCCTACACAAGCTGTACATTCTGAATTGCCTGTTCTGCAGACCAACACAAACAGCGACTTCTGTATTTTACATGGTCATCTTTTTCCTAAGAAACAGATTAGGAAGAGGAGTGCTCTGAAGAGTGGCGCTAAATAAACACCAAGCACAGCTGTTGTAATAGTCCATGCTACTTCTTTTAAAAGGCTTCCCATGAAACAGGGTAAGATGGGACCTCAGAGTCTCCAGATAGTGGTAAACTTTAAAACATAAGGTATTCTGCCTAATGAGAGCCTTTGTGGGGGAGACATCCAAATAATATGGCCCTGCAAATAAGGAGATAAAACCTAGATTTAAAAAAGGGCAACTCTGATCTGCTTCGTGGTCAGTGTATGGTAAAAACAGAAGGTGGATCTGAAACCATCGAAGGACTAGGATGGATTAAAGACAGAGGATAATGATAGTAATTCTATTAGGGAAATTAATCAGAATAGCTTCTGGGCAAGGCAGGGATGAATTTCTTGCAGCAGACTTTTTATTGACACTTAAATTAAATTAAACTGAATGACTAAAGTGAGTCAATCTCCTTTAAGAACAGAGACTTGTAAACTGCTTGTGTGGTACGGTACAACGTGGGTTAAAATGTTCTGGTCTTTCACCCATTTGAGGAAATGACACCATGTCTCCCGGAAGGCAACATGCACATTCAACCCCTTCACATCAGGGCATGAGAAAGTTTGGAAGGAATTTTTTTTTTTTTTTTTCAACTGTCAACATTAATACTTTGTTTCTTCCTGCTTGTGTTTGAAAATACAGCGCTGCACTGCGCTGCATGCACGTCCTGTCAGCTGTACAGGGAAATATGAAGAAGCTCAAAAAAAATAACCTAATAAAAGTGTTAATTAAGTCTGTTGTCAAACTCATTTTAAAAGCCCTCTGCATGCTCTAAACAAAATTAATATTGCCACCACAGTATGCTACATAGTGATAAAAGCATGCAGAAGCATCTTCAGAGGGGAGGCTGGGCCAAGTAAAACATTGACATTACACATATGTAAGCTCAGCGCTACTCATTACAGCAGTTAAATTTAATTGGGTTTCTCCTTAAATGATATTTACATGGCAAGGAAACAGAATAGATGGCAGAAAACAACAAGTCCACAAACATGGTACAGCCCAGCTATCTTGAAGTGGGAGTAGAGAAGGACACTTTGAGGAATATGCTGCATGGCAATGGCTCACAATTAACAGGCAGAAATAAATCAAGTTGTTACGTGCTCCCAGAAATTAAACAGTTGCAGTAATCCTGCTAAGAGGCCTCCCATTCTGGGCTGTTCAGAGTAGTGAGTGGTTCAGGCTATGATATGGAGTGATGGCTGACTAGCAGATGAGGCACAGAAAAATTAACCCCTAGATCCAGATGATTGTGACTCAAATCTCTCACCATGGTGTAAGGCTACTGACAGCTCACACTCTGGGAACAGAACATGTTTTCATACCTAATTTGTAGCCACAAAGGTAATTTTATGATGGCTTGCTTGTAAAAATTGCTTTCAAATATTAATTTAATTGACAAGACAGTACCAACAGGGCCTCAGTCAGGAACAGAAGCAAGAGTCATGGTACCTCACTGAGCTATGATCCCAGTTATGTGCTCTGGCATGTCCTTCCCAAAGGATCCCAAATGTTTCTTTGAATTTGAATCATGTTATACCAGACCTGCAGCAGTGCCAAAGCCACATTTCTAACGTGGTAACCACATGGCTGAAAAGAGAAGCCACATACATCTGTACAATGGGAGAAGAAGGGCAGAGGATGACTTCTGTTCCCCAGCTGCTCCTCTTGCATCACTACAAACACATTACCACTGGAGTAGAATCACGGAGTCACAGAACTGGGTTGGGAGGGACCTTAAAGACCATTTAATTTCAACCCTCCTGCCATGGGCAGGGACAGCTTCCACTATTCCAGGTTGCCCAGAGCCCCATTCAACCTAGCCTTGGACACTTCCAGAGATGGGGCAGCCACAGCTGCTCTGGGCAACCTGTGCCAGGGCCTCACCACCCTCACAGGGAAGAATTTCTTCTTAATACCTAAACACACTCTGCCCTCTGTCAGCTTGAACCCATTCCCCCTTGTCCTATCACTCCACACCCTTGCAACATCTCTTGCAGGTTCCCTTCAGGTGCTTCTGCCTGATGTAGAGGATGAAAAGTGACCTAACCACAAAATACAGCAATTCCCCTTAAGAAAAACTGACAAAATGAGCCCACCATTTTATGTAGTGGGCAAAAATCAAAAGGGATCAGGATTTCTTTTAATTTTGAAGGGAAAAAATGCACAATACCAAACCAAGGGGTTAAATTAGGTTATTATCTGATAGGCATCTTACTCAAGGACCAGGGTCAACAAGAAATGTTTTATAGGCTCGGTTTATAACAGAATTTTGTATATCAAAGAGAAACAAAACATACTCCCTTAAAATACACTACTATTATCCCCTTTGATGTCTGCTTACATGTATGCACAGCTCTGTACAAATCTATAAATAAGATATTACATTTCTTCGGAATCTGTAGAGGTGTCCTGTTTTACATGCTCCTTTAAAAAGCATCTGGAAAGGCACTGACTGTTGTTGAAGAAATCCCAAGCTTGGAGAGCTTAATATATTTCTGCAATAACTGAAGCAATACATCAACGGAATGGATCAACTTCAGGGCGTGCAGAGCCAACTAAAATACTCGGAAAGAAGTTTATCATCTGCAAACTGCAAGATCCTTGTATTACTTAAGTATTCAGCAACGGAAGAAGCATCAGTTCCTTGTCAACAATCATGGATACATCAATAAATAATACTGATTAGTTTTCTAATAACTTACTCATTCTACACAAATTCCTGCTGATACCATTGGCAAGGGTTCTGGCAATTTGCAGACAGACTTCCAGTCTGCATGTGAGCAGCCAATAGGAACAAGTTGGGATTTGGTAGCAGTCCTGAGGTTTTTACCTCCAGAAACTGATCCTGAAGGATGAAGGTATATGATGGGTGGTCCTTAATCACTTCCTTTATGTGAAAACTGAGGTCAGAGTAGAAAAAGAGCCAAGGAAGGAAGTCTGCAGCACCCCTCAAACATCCCCCCCACCTTCCTGAACAACTCCTTTAACAGTTTAGAGGGTTAACTTGTAGTTTAAATGAAGTAGTCGGAGGTTGGGATAGAAATAAACGGCTTGCACAAGCAAGATACTGTGCTATTAAGTTTTTATAAGTGACTTAAAAATTAGGTCAGTCTAATTTGTGGCTGATACTTTGTTCTTTCACTACTATGAACTCACAATGATGTCAGTCTCATGTTCAAACATGCCACATTTAGCAGCGCACAGGCTTCCTGAGAGACTCTCTCAACCTTCCTTTGTGCAAAAGGCTTCTGCCAGGTTCTTAGCTCATACTTCACTGACTCAGGCATGCCACTCCAGTTTCAAGGCAGTTACACTGGCTTCCCGTCAAATACTGCACAGTTCGGGTTTTTTTTTTCCCTTCCTCTTCTATTTTTTACATTTTCTCTAACTTTACTAACTCAAAGTTTAAGAATATGTGTCCATATTCAGGTTACTATTTCAGGCCTCACCTTCCTCACAACAGCCAGAAGAAAACAACTCGCTAAAAGGTGTGGGAAACAGGTGTGTTTAACTAATTCAGCCCAATAATTTCAATAACTAAAGGGGGTCTAGAAGTAAGTCAGGGAAGGGCTTTTTTACAAGGGTGTGTACTGAAAAGACAAGACAGAATGGCTTGGGGGGGTGCTTCAAACTGAAAGAGAATAGGTTTAGATTAGAAATTAAGAAGAAATAAAGGTGATGTAAAGGTGATGTGGCCCTGGCACGGGTTGCCCAGAGAAGCTGTGGCCGCCCCATCCCTGGAAGTGTCCAAGGCCAGATTGGACAGGGAACATTATCCCAGATTTTTGTGTAAATATCCTCTTAAGATGAGGGCACAAAAATTCTTAGGTGAGAGTAAAGGAAAGCCCTCTAGAAATACAATGGTAGATAATAAAAAAACCCACAAACCTCACTGTTTAAAAATGGCCATCTGCAAGTTTGTTCTTAGCGATCTCAATTGTCACCATTTGACTCAAGCTTGAGCTTGAGCTTGTCACTAAATACCTATACTAAACATTGACTGCAGTGAGGATCCAGTCAGTGCATCCCACTACAGAGGCTTTACCTATAAACACTAAGCTGGAGCAGAAGGAAAAGAGGAAAAAGACTGGCCATTTTTATGCTGCTAAATCATTTCTCCTGGGGCTGTGGGAGATACAATGCTAACCCAGGCTCTCATCCATGAGGTCGTGTTTCACCACTTATTCAGACATTTTTATATGGGTTTTTTTGTGGATTTTTAAGTATCATGTCAGTATGTTCAAACCTGTATTATATATTCATGGAACGATGCTATTGCATGAACCCTTAATGTGCTTAGTAAAGTATTGTGCTCTGTCTCAGGAAAAGGCACAGCATCCCACAGTCACCTCCAGCACCACACTAAATCCCAGTACTTTATGAAAGAAAACAAACAGATGTGGTCCACAAGAACTGCATATCCAAGAGATCCCTGCTGTTCCTGCTGCATCTGCAAGTGCCCAAGGATACAGGAAAGGCAAGTCTTGCAGGGAGAGGTGATATCTTTAATAAGAGAGGTTATTATGAAGTGATAAGGAGAGGGAGGGCACGAACTCCAGAAAGCACAAGCCCTTCCTCACATACACTGACGTGAAACAGAACCAAACCAAGACACAGAAACATCAGCCAAGGCTTCCAATACATCTCCACATCCAGCCTGTCCCTCTCCCCAAACAGGAAAAGAAGTCCAAAGCACATCCCGAAGCATGTAATAAATTATGCAGTGAATCATATTCCTTATGGAAACTGTCTGGCTGAAATCATACCACTGGAAATATGTGATAAAAGATAGAAAGAAACCTAAAAGATAGCCTCAAAGAAAGGACACTCCCTCCACACAAATTTTTGGAGTTAATACCAAGACAAGAAAATCCTGGAGTCATCATGAAGTTACTAGATTTTTGGTAGATTTTTCCCATAAACAAACTTTTCCCTGGATTATGAAGTTGTTTATTGCTATTAACTGACACTTGACCTAGCTTTATATTCCCTGGGTTTTTTTCAGGATTTAAGTGCAGTTTGTGTTCCTAAAACATTGCCTGTCTTCTCGAAATAAGTCAGATGAAACTGAAAAAATTCTTCTCCTTACAAACCCTTCTTGCAGCCTGTTTGAAAAATGCTTGTATTTTCTGAAAAATGAAACAAAAATCCACCCAAACAAACAAAAGCTCTCACAAAAACACCATAGGAAAATTACTTTCCTTTAAAGTATTTTCTAGGTTGCTGAGAAGCTTTGACCATTTTCAGATACAACTTAAAACATAGTGCATTAATCAAAATTCTAGAAGTAGAAGTTTCATCCTTCAATGCAATGAGGAGACAGTAACTTAGGTCTTTTAAAGTAAAACTAATTTTCTTTTCCTGGAGTTCCAAGCTGACTTAGGTAGCAGTGACAAAGACAGCAGGTGAGATTAAGCACATTTACCTTTATAAAGTCATGACAGAGGTAGATACAGTTGTTGTGTTTATTACCTGGGGTAATTTTGCTCATTTTTTAAACTTTATTTGAATTGCAAAGAAATGTTAGCTGGAACTGGTTTGCCCCCAGAATGGTGTGTGCAGTTGCGTTCTCCCCAGAACACCCAGTGGCATGAAAACATTAACCCTGGTGCTTTGAACCACAGAGTAAAAGGAGCCAATTCCTACCAAGGAACACCAAAAGCAAACGAAGGCAAGAAATATTTTCCAGCAAAGACTTCATCCCTGACTGCAAGTGCCCTCCCTGATATGATTCTAGCACGGGTCAAAATGTGCAGGAAGAGAGCTGAGTGCACGCACACAAGCGGAGGTCACCAGGAAAGGGGGGAAGGAGAAGTGCTCCTCCCACCCTCTTCAGGCTTCTTCCTCTGCAGCCACACCACTGGGCTCAAGTCAGAGCAGGAATGCCCAGGGCTTGTGCTTCCAAAGGCAAGTAATCCACAACTCAGGAGATGGGAAGAATCAAGCACAAATCCAAATAAATCTTTAGAACGTCTACGTTTTAATGTAGATCAGACTACCTTGGAAGAGGCAAAATAAATAAAACCTATGACTTATATCTAGAAGAGAACGTATCTAGGCTACCTGTGGCTACATTGCTTACCCAGGACTAAAATATTCTTCCTAAACTTGTTCTCATCATCAGCCTAAAGCACAGCCTTGCCAAGGTTTAGCCTTCTGGCACTCTATTGAAAGCATAACCACATAAGACCTTACTGAGAACCAGCCTTAGGTTTGGCAGGGAGACCACCTGGCATCAAAGGTATGCTTAAGGCCATATCCATTAATTTTAGTGAATAAGCAAGAGGCTGCAGGTTTTAGGGGTTTTTTAAAATGGTTTTGGCAGCTAAATTATTCTGATGTTCCATGCATGCTTCGGCACAAGGACAGCATGGAGGGGAGATGCTTAAATCTAAGACTCATGAGCTACCTCTGAGCCAAACCACCAGTTTGGTGCTCAAACCAGCCTTGATAGAAAGGAGGGTTTATTTGTGCAAGCTCTCCTCATGGTGCAGCTACAGAGCTTTCCATAGCCAAGCTACACCTTTCCTCCACAGCAATCCACAATGTAGGGCAGACAGAGTAGGCTGAGCATCTCCAGCTGCACTGTCCCAGAGTGTCACATCCAGAATGATTTGTTCTGCAATTGCTGCCATTACAGTACCAAACACTGGATTAAGCAGAGATCTCTAAGCTTGTGTCATTACTCCTGCTCAGATAAAAAGAGTGTAAGGAATGAAAAGTAAACTTGCCACCAGCACAAATAGGTTGCTGCAGACAGCAAGGGCAGTGTACGGAATTGAGTGGGAAGTATGCTGGAATAACTGAAGGAGAGGAAAAATACCCTAGTGCTCCAAGAATATGAACCCAGCCACCAAATTTTAACCTATAAAATGTACAGTATTCCCTAGGAGGTGATGCACCATTGGCTTTAAACAAAGTATGCACTGCTTGGATGGGAAAATGGAACTTGGCCACACAGAATTCCCACTCCACTGGTACAAACGGATGGTGCCTGGGCATGAAGGTCCAAACTCCTGCTGCACAGTCTGAAGTACAGTATTGTACCATATGCTGGACTGTCATGGATTTTTGGTGTGTTTGAGGTAAAATTCAAGTCAATAGTGCCTTTCAGCACAGGTCTGTAGGGTCAGGTGTGAGCCAGCCCCAGCGTGATGATTGCTCACAGTCTCAGCACAGCGTCCTTGTTCTTACACAGCACAATAGGGACGCTCATTACATGAGCACCTTCCTTGGGGCTGTTCACTCAATCAAGGAGTAATTATTTAACCTCAATCCCATCTCCTTTGCATTCCCATTAAAGAAAATCTTATGCAAAAAGGTAAGAGCTTGGCTACGAGTCCTTGGCCCAAACATCCTCCTGCCAGTGCTGTACTGCTTGCCAAGCCCTCACTGTTTGTACTTCAGAAGTCTGCAGCAGACAGACTGTGCCAAATCCAAAGAACTTTGTCATTATAAGAAAAAACTAACAGTAGCAAGTGCTCTCCATGCTTTCCTAATCTTGTCAAACTGTACAGACAATTACAGTTAATAAAAGTGTTCTTAGGAAGCTTAATGACAGCATTAGAGCCAGCGCAGCTCTGCTTCAGGTAGACTGCTCTGAAGGAATCAGCAGGGAAGAAATTATCTCTTGCTGTACTTTTAGCCCCTCACAAAGAAGCAAAGGATTCCCCAGGGAAACTGCCCTACTTCAGACAGCAATTTAAACAGTACAGATTTACCCAGGAACGTAAGCTTCTCTCTTTGTCTGCTCAGTGAAAAACCTTTGCTATCAGCACCTGAGCTTGTAACCACAGAAAAAGCATGATCCTTCTCTGCATGAGCTGCTTAAAAGCATTTGAGGTCTTTCTTCCAAAAGGAATAAACAGACAAAGTTCATCAGCTCCAAGAAGAACATCTGAAAAAACACTCACTCTGTCCCAACTCAACAAAGATAGAGATGTGCAGTAAAATGGCCTGCTCAACTGCACTTGGCACCTACTACTGCATGCAACACCTATGATTTAAAGCAGTGACTCCAGACAGGGCAATGAATAGTCTAGGTAAGTATCTTTTAAGATGTCTAGCTTGAAAAAAATCATAATCAAATCCAAAATTCTAAAAGTGAACAACCAACATCAAGTGAAAGATTTACTGACTTAGAACTCACGTTTCTTTTCAGGGATAAAGGATCACAGAGGATCAGACTAAGAATTTAAACATGGGTGCCTTCTTTTTTGTATTTTTAAGGCATGGTCAAATCCTCCTGAGGGCTTTCACAGGCTGTATACCCATCCAGCAGGGCTAAAGACAATTCCCATGGTACTCCACCCAACCCCTGCGTTTTTCAGACATTCAAATGCATTCAGGTCTTTCCCCAGAAAGCTTTTCTAAGGAGCAAGTTCCCTGTCTGAACCCAGCAATTAGATTACCAGCAGTTTCAGACACAGACAAAATTGCAAAATCCATCTCTAGACTACTGATGCCCCAAGCAGGAACGGTGATGCATCCACCATAGCAGAATCACTTGCAACTTCACAGACAGAGCAGCCTGGAGGTAACAGTGCCATCAGGTTTGCTGAGATAGGCATCTTCTGATTGTCTCACAACAATTAAGAAAACCTTAAAGTTAAATAATTATGAAGTAGAGCAATGCTGGGCCACCTTTTATGATTCATAGGTTTCAACTAAACCATAAAGAACAAGAGATTAAGCCTCCTGGAAGGTCTGGTAATTTTGTTACCTTCTTTATATTGTCATCATGATCAACTGTGATTTGATTTTAATTTTTGAATCCAGAGGAGTTATTTAATCTGCTATAAAACTATAAATATAGCTAAATTGTTTGAGGTTGACATCCTCACTTGGAGATACATAAATCTGCGGCGTCATATACAACCAGTTCAGTGAACACCCAGCACTACCTATCAGCACCTGAGAAGACACAGTCAGATCTGAAAGATCAACCAGAAGACTGGGCCATTTGTTGTAGCTTTGAGTTTTCTAAGAAAACCAACACCCTGAAAATAAATCTCCATTCAGCACACGCCCTGTGCACTAAGTTCCCAAGACAACACAGCAAAATTCAGTGGTCAAGGGATCTGTCCTGACAGAGGAGAAACAAGTTTACATGAAATGTTTTAGGGATTGTCACGTACCATCAGGTGCAAACCAATCACCTCGACAGCTCATCTCATCTTAGACTGGTGTCTCAAAATTTAGCTCTGATAAAACATCTCTAGCAAACCTAATCACGTGTTAAGAAAACCAGTACTGCTTGTAATAGTCTCAAGAGAAAAAGCAGGAAGACAGGTATTTACATCAGAAGTTAAAGAAAAAAAAAATGTGGGTTTATTTGTTAAAGACTTACTTTGAAAATGTCATCTTGTGCACATCAACTGTTGGCATCATCAACAAAAATAAATTCTTGCTTTTAACAGAAGCTTTTAACTGAAAAGACAGGCAACTTAAGATGTCATTACACTTTGTCCCGGATTTTAATCACCACACATTGTAATAAAAGCAGTGACAGAAAGAAAACATGATTAACTGATGGCCAGTCAAGAAAAATGCAGCATAGGTAATGGTTTCACCTTCAAATCAAGTCAGTGCATGTTTAAAAAATTTCCAGTACCCTCCTGAAGGAATTCAACTGCCTGCTACAACCAACAGGCTCCCCTTTTTCAGTTTTCTCCTCTTACACCATCTTATGTGATGGATTTCTCCCCACACTTTGACACTGAAGTTAGAGTTCTCCTCATTTTTCTACTTCATCCTAAGACACTTCAAATTGCACAAAAGGATGAGAAATGCTCACCTAGGCACGTGATCTCTTCTTTAGTAGCACAGTAGTGTCTCTTTTTGCCCTAACTATGCTGCTCACACCTACATACTACAGCAAATGTAATTTTTCAGACCTGTTCTTTGACCAGATCCTTCTTTATTTTCTTCTTAAGCCATAAAAGGAAACGTGAGACTGTCACCTGCTTCACACCCTCTCCAAACCTCTCTTTGCTGAACTGTCTACGTGGACTTTGGTGTCAGTACTAAGACTGTTTGTGCTGACCAGAACTGCCTAGGTGAGCACTTTGCCTCTGGGACCACCAAACACAGCAGTCCGTGGTCTGTGACGGGCCCTCCTGGGTTCTGTAATAAATCTCTTTAATACTGCATGGAAGGGATACTCTAAAAAAAGTGTACACTAAGTAAAAATAAGCTGTGTCTTTGGTTTTACATGCCAAAGCAAACAAGATTAGTACTCCACAAAGAAAATAACCAAGTTATTTACCACTTTGGAGTTTTACCAAGTATTTGATACAACCAAGCTAAAGCTGAGGATTTTAGGATATTTTCATTACAACTTGTTTTTGAATAATTGGGTCTCAAGACAGCACTATTTTGCAGAAAAAAGATGCAAGCTCCAATATCTTTTCTCTGCTTTTTGAGTAAAACTTCTTAATCATTCCATTTCACAACAGTGATCAAAACGAGATGAAGAAACAAGCATTTTGATAGCAAGGTCTCCGTGTTCAGCGTTTCCTAACAATTTTGTGGCTGCAGAGATGCCGTGTCATTCCAGACAGAGTGCATCTCAAAATGGAAACCTCCCCAGAAGGAATTCAGAGAATCGTGCTCCCCAAATGAAATGAACACAGCCGGCACAGAAGCAGAGAGTGCACTCTACTGCAGGCCAGCCTTCCTTACTTCCACTGGCAGTAAAATGGCAATGAAGCCAACTGAAGCTCTCTGTGCACAAGGAACCATAAGTTGCCATGAAGACTGATGAGGAAAAGTCTTCTCCTAGGGAAAATAAGAACAAATCAAATCCCAAGAGAGTCCATCAGGGGAGGAGGGGAGGAACAACAGGAAGTAGGAAGAAATCTGGAAACGAATCTGGCATCTTTAATTCAGAAAAACATCAGAGCTCTTGCAATTCCCACAAACTAAACAAGGAATCACACAGTTACTGTGGAAAAGGGGGAAGAGTCCAGCCAATTCTGTTTAGAGAAGGAAGTAAGTGGAATACCATGCCAAGCACAGGAGGAATTTAATTTGACAGAGAATCTACATTTCAATTTAGCCATTGAACCACTGCAGGTCGTGCCAAGGGACATTTTTCGTTCCGTGTTTGTTCTTTACCTGGCAATAGGAAAATAAGCTTTTCCCCTGCTCCACACTAGAAGGATCTTACAATATGTTGGAAAGGCAGGTCACTGTTTGCATCAGCTCACTGCTGAATGACCGTGCCAGTAACACAACCAGTTCACCACGCTCCTGGAAGAGCTCCCACCAAAACCGCTGCCATGCTGCTGTGCTTCAGAAATGGTGGTTAAGACACCGCTGGTCGGTCCAAAAGATCCTCAGTTCAAGAAGGGAGAGGAAATGAAAAGCTGCGTGTTTAGCTCCCAGCTGAGTCTGGAAGTTGTGGAAGGTATACATACCACTTCACAAGGAAAGGGAACAGGAAGCCACGAAAGAAAAGAGTCATTATGTTGAAATGGTAACATTTTCGTGAGGCTACGCAGGGCAAATGAGCATATCCCAGAAAAATGTGAATCAAAGCCTCGGTAAAGAAACGGAAAGCGGTATAAGTGACAGGAGATAGAAAAAAAAAGGAAAAAAAGAACAAAAAAAAATCTTTAGAAAAACACAAAGTATCAGATATAAGAAAAATCTTAAGAGCTGATGCACAATAATTGAAGAGTGCAATTAAATTTGATATTAGTAACTGGATAATAATAACTGAAAAAGCAAAAATAGGTTTCTTTGCAAGGGCCTGTCCTGCACAGAGTGCTGGCAAAAGTTAAGTTCAAGATGAATTAAGTCAGGACTGACACGGCAGAAGAAGAGGGAAAAAAATTGATTAACTAAGAGTAAGCCACCGCGTTCTCAACATTTATGAGAGGATTAAGTATTTAAGGATTGAGCAGAAAACAGAAATTTGTAGTAGTCACTAAAGCTATTCCAGCATAGGTACAAAGTGTTTGCAGAAAGCACCATAGATGACAGAAAAGAAGAAAAAGACAAACAGAAGGATTGCTGAACTGCAGTACCTGAGCAAATTAGTTAAAAGTAATCACATAGAGCCTCTGGCAGACCTTGTGACAGGCATAAAGGAAAATATGTCAAGAAATAAGGGAGGACACTGAACCACCCTTCTCCCCCAGACCCAAACCTACCATTAAATTTGCTCATGTGTCTTTGAGCATGTCAATTCCATTAACTGAAGGGACTTTACACAGACTTTCTAGAAAGCCCACTGTGAAGTCTATAGCAAAAAGTTAAAAAAAAAAAAATCTAAATTAAATCTAAATTTTAAGATAAATGTAATATTTACAACCATATGCATCCATTCCCTAGCCAAGGAGATGAGAAAAAGCCCTCAGAGGAGCAGTAGACAAGAACCCCCCCTCAAACTGATGTGTCTGTTGATAGTAACAACATTGGATGAAGCCACTGGGAATGAACCACTTTAGATTAGCACCTGGCTGAAGCGCAGAGCTGTGCTGACATGACAGACAGGCTACTTCATTTGACTGGTTTGCACAAACCCACATGCAAATTTGGCACAAGTCAGCAAAATGCAGTCTTCACGGTCTGGCAGGGGGAAAAAAAGTCTCATCCCTGAATGACAAAAGCCTTCAGCTGACAAAATATCACCAGTAACATGACTAGTCCCAGCGTGCTGTAGGGATGACAGGTTCAGCAGCAAGATGTTCTGGACTCCCATCTGCACAAGACAAGATCTTCTGGAACACCATCTCTTCCAGTGTGGATGCCATCCCACCACAGCAGTGCCCTACAGCACCAGGAGCTCTGCAGAGCTCCAGCTGAACCTGCAGAACCCTTGTACTCCAGGCAGGGCTCCAAGAGCATGGTCCTGGTATCACCAGGCTATTACTTAGAGTAAATGTAAGCAACACTCAAAACCCCCAAACGATTGAGATTGAAACTATAAAAAAATACAGCATAAGGATTAAAAAGAAATCAGATACCACCACTTGAAAAGGAATGCGAGTGCTAAATGGAATTGTAGATTTAATCAACACTTCCCCCAGAGCAACAGGCAGAGATGACGCAAGCTATTAACAAGTGAGAAAAATTACAACTCTGAACACACTGGCACCATTTAAGTTAATATGAGAAGGGAAAAAAAAAAGGGTAAAAAATGAATAGACATTACTAGCTATCCATTCTCAAACCAGAAAAGAGATTTTTCGTTTTACCAAATAAGTATGATATAAAAGAAATACTTTCAAGTTTCCAGTAGCAAGAGGTTTTTATTTCATTTTCCTTTGAAAGACCAAGTAATGATTATCCTTGTGATTTCTGATCAAACAGATACACCATAACCTACCAAATGTACAAAATTCACCTGCCTACTTCAGAGAGCTATGACCATTAAAACTACCCACTACAAGAAGACGTGTCCAGATTTTCTCAATTCATTATCCCTAGAAAGAACTTAAGAAGCATTATCATCTGCAAGGCTATTTTGTTCTGCTAGCTAATTAATTGCTTTTCTTATCATATAAGCCATCAAAAAAACAAAAAAAGTAACACTGATGAAAGTTTTGTAAGATATAAGCTGCTCTGGAGAGAGCATATGGGTGAATATACACATGTGCATGTTCATGTACATGGTTTGTATGTGGGTGTACAAATGAAAATCACATACTTGTATGTCTATGTCCTGGCCCTATTTTAGAGCAAAAGCATCCTGACAGAACCCAAGCTATAAACCTGTCAGATGGCAGACAAGAGTTTCCAATGGAGCACAAAGCTCCTGAAGCCCTGGGAAGCCAAGGCAACTTGAATGCACAGTGGCAAACAAAGAGCAATCAGCTTAACAGGCTAAATCAATGGCTCCAGCCTTGGTTTCCAGTTGGTAAATCCATGTCATGAATATACTCCTTGCTGCCTCTGCAGAAGACAAGCTTGAGGGGGGACATTCCACAGCAGCTTAAAACAAGCAAAGTCAGGGCTACCAGTGAGCACCCAAGTCCCTCATGCCAGCTCACATGTTAATCCAGCAAGCTGACTCAAAGAGCTACATCAGTCACAAACCGACTGCACAACCCAGTAGAATAAACAAATGCAGCAGCAAACCACAGACAAACAATCTTCAAGCATTTCTGGTTCCCAGCTCTGGCTCACTGTGGGATCCTGACAGCCATTAAAAACAGTGAGTTTGAAAAGACAGTGGCTGGGAAGACAAGAAAGAATCCTAGTACCTGCAAGGTTTTGGCATTACCTGCCTCAGAAATGCACTCTGTGTTATCCTCACATGAGAGAGAGAGCGAGCTCCACTACTTTCAGCAGATCCATGCTAACGTCCTCCAGTTCCACTTTTACTGTGACTGAACTCCTTTTGGACAACAACGGTAACAACCAGTTGGGAAGAACACAGAAGAAAGGAAAACAGTCCACAAAATATTTCACTTCTAAGATTTTAAGAAGGCAGGTAATTTAAGGTCTGGCATGGAGCAAACAAACCCCTAGATTCCATGGAGCAAGCAGTACGATGGATATCTGGTCTGCTTCAAACCAAAGAAAGAAAATAGGCCACTTGTGAGTTTATTCCCCGACTTGGCCAGGAGTGAAGTATGAACACTCATACACACTACCCTAAGCAGCAGGCTTAGGGCAGCAGCTACAGGCAGAGGGGCTGGCTCAAGCAGCCAGACGTGGCAACCTTTTCTACCTGCACAGCTGGAAAAAGACACTTTGTCAATAGTCTTTAGCTGCTGCTCTTCTGCTTTGTGAATTAGGTTAAGACTCCTTGGGGCACTGATTACTTGTACTTACAAAGCACTCCCACCAATGACAGCATTTAGCACAACCCCAAAATGTTAGAAGACAGGGCCTGGGGGAGCTGGCACATTTGTACCTACAATGCATTTAGAGAGTATCACCCTCTTGCACTCAACATATTCTAGAAGCAAACACAAAATGTAGTAACTTTTTTCTTTAATGCAAGTTTCTCTCCTGCCTAGAACAACTCCATACATACCTGATGTTAAAAGAGACAACAATAAATTATTAACAGCATGAAGAAAAATAGCAACTCACAATAGAAGCATTCAGACAGACCATTTTCCACACTTCTTCCCATCCTCTCAGTTGCACTGAAAGACATGTCTCTATGTGGACTCAGGAGAATGCTATTTGAAGCTTAAGCCTCCAAACCTTAAGAATTTTCCAACATGAAAATATGGTCTATAATGAAAAGTTTTGAAATCAACTCATTCTTAAATATTTACAAATCCCTAGTGATAAAGACCAAATACACAAACCCACACAATATTATCTTCTCAAAAGCCACCACATAATCTCACCCAACATTTTTTAAGGTGTATCTTCAGTTACATGAATTATAAATCAAAAACCTGTTGGACAATCTTCAGAAGACATTTTCTAGATGCACAAATAGTATTTACTACTATGAACCTATTAGAAATTACACCTTTCCCTGTACTTCCTATAACTTGTCATTAGCACTTATTTAGACAGCCCATCAAAAAGACTTCTCCCCATACACGCAGAAAATAACAGTTGTTATCTACTCCTACAAGCCTCGCATTACCAACCAAAGTGGAAAGATCCTGTTCTCTTGTCAGACACAACAGACATTAGAACTACAGTTTCTGTATTTAAATTAAATGTCCTTTTCATGTGCAACTAGTGCAGTACTTTTCTTCCTTCTTAAAAACACTTCTAATTCTCTGTTCACTCAACCTTCTTTTTTTCTCATTGCTTTATTTAACCCATATAGGTATATTTTCTCAACATCTAATCAATACCTCTTCTTTCTACTGTGCCCTGTCCTTTCTCTCTCTCCAGTTGTGTTCCTTATACACATCCTCCTTTGCTAGTATTTTCACTATGACAGAAGTTGACCTTTATAACATACAGCTTTTGAAACTAGATAAACTGTTTGAAACTTCAGCTTGAGAAAGTGATAAGCCTGAGTATTTTTCCACTGTAGTGCAATTTAATTGCATTTTGAGTAAAAGCAGAAGGATCACAGCTCTGTCCACAGACGTCAGAAAATAGAACTGCATTTCAAGTTAACCATTTAAACATAAACCAGAACAAAATGTGCAGAATTCGGAATTCAAGGAAGCCCATTTTGCTGCTGTTGGAGAAGCTGAAGGATGTGGTTGCAAGTTGGTGATTCAATTTCTTTATCTACATCTTGTCCCAAAGCAACTGATCTACTTAACCACCATCCCACTCCACCTCAAAGAAAGAGAAATGCCAGTTTCTGCCAATGGATAGACCACTCCAGCCGTGCTTTCATGTGTAACAATTGACATTTGAAAGGGAGAGACATTTCAAGGAGGAAGCCAGGCTTGCATATTCTCATTTTGCTACATAAGTTACAAAAACAGGTTAAAAAGTAATAAATAGCTAAGTGAGAATAAGGTGTGACTGTATAGAAAAGCAGTACCACAAGCTGAGCCAAATACTAAGCACTTAATAGAAATGCCTTACTTTGGCAGAGATAACAAGATTTTTGTAAATGCACTTAATAATTCAGTTAAGCAAAGATATATAAAAATGCTACTGCTGGATCTCTACTCCTGTATTAGGCAGGTTCTACGTCAGGGAAAAAGCATATTAGGTGACGTCTCTTTTTTCCTTAGGATCTCTAACACTGACCTTATACCGAAAGATTTGTTTTCTTTCTTTTTTTAAACCAAAATTGAACTGGAGATCACATGTCAATACTGAGACCTCAATATATACATGCTGAGCATGTACTTACACAAAAACTTATATGCCCAACATTCCTCCCAAGTTAATTCATGACATAAATTCTTGGCTCTGAAATACTGAAATACTTAAATCATCAACACCGTCTTACTTTTTTTTAAAATTACTCATCATGCCATGAAAGCCATTTTTCTGTCAAAGTAGACAGCCTCTTCAGGGGAAAGGGGGAAGGAAAATAAAATTTAAAAAAGTGGGAAAACCACCATCAAAGGGCTTGGCAGCCTTTAAAAATCCCCCAAACAACTCATTTCTCTAAGCCAGCATTTGCTAACAGTGCCACTGTATCCAGCTTTTTTCTGCGCCTGCCACTAAGCAGCACATTCAAAGAGATAGACCCAAAGCCTTCTGAAAGGCCGAGATCTGAACCTTTACCGTGAAGCAGCCCCCTCTTCCCCCCACCCACCTCCCCTACTGCATTACCTCCTTACTGCTGACTCGAACAGTAGACAAAGTCAGTGACTGAAAAGAACATTCTGCCTATTTTAATGCTAAATCTTCCAAATCCTCACCACGACTCAGTTAGAAAGATTAGATGATCCCTGGTTGAACCCTCAATATCGTGTATGAAAAAGAAAAAGATTTAAAGAGCAGCTGTATTTTCACTTAGCTATGCAGACATTTCATAGCCACTCTGCCATACTGGCCTATGTCTGGGGGTTTGAATAAAAATAGCTAATGTGCTCGCTTGTTACACCATGAAATAAAGTGCACAAAGCAATTTCCAGTTTTGCCCATGAAAGGCAATGGTCATTAATAGCTTGTACTTGCAGAAGGCTGTCAGAGGAGCAGCGTGCCTGTGCTTCCTCCACAGCTTTCTATAGGTTTAACCATACACGAGGCAGCAGGGACAAACACACCTTACATTTCCTCATTTCACAACAGGTCACGCCTGCAGGAGAGCTGGCAAGTCATGCAAGCCTCAGCTGCAGAAGAAGATTCAAATCCTGTAAATCTGAGGGGGTGGAAAGATGTTTGTCTCTTCATGGAAACAGTATATTGGGAAAATGTGAAATGACAGTACTAGTTAATCAGTATTTCACCACTTTCTTTTGCTATCCTGGCCAGTATCTTGGAGATTTGAACCCGTACTCCTGCTCTTTTTCTTTCCCATTTTTTTTGAAGGAGATAAATTGCTTGCAGTAATATTTAGACAGGAAACAGGCAACAAATGGACTACTCATACAATCATGTCTGGGCTGGATAGGCAAATTTTTCAGGCATCTTCAAATAGGTCTACCTGGAAATCCCAGCAGACAGCAAAGTGAGCCACGCTGAGGAAACAGGCTTTGTAACCTGGATGGTAACCACACATGGATCCATACCTACAGTTATTAAAAGTGTGTCATTCTATCTCTAACATAATGAATTATCTAACAAGCAGAACAGAGGACTGAGAAGCTGACAGCATGCCCATACTGTGTGAGCAATGAGAAGTCAGGGATTTTCAGTGGCTGGACAAGAGACGTCATTCCACTGACCAGGAAAATCAGACCTATTCAGCTGAAAAGTTACATGCAAGAAAAACCAAAACAAAAAAGTGAGATTTTGAGAAACAAACAAGGTAGCAGCAGATAGCACAAGTACAAGCAGCTCTCTTGGCTTTATGAGACTTTAAGTCTCCTACTAGCCAGGAGAACATGAGGTTTACCAGCTCTCATAAGGACAGGGTCCATCTGCCTTCAGCTGCCCTTGTCTTCCTGAGATACAGGACTATGAACATACAGACCTGTCACTGGAGATTATCCTTCTTCAGTAAGGCCTCCCAAACCCACTGTGTAAAAGCTGGAGAGCTTTCTGGAAACTGAAATGACATGGGAGTAGCCTGGGAGAAAAGGGAAGAAGGTTTTCCTAGCAAGGTTCCCCTTGCTAGGAGAAGAGACTGACCGTCTCTGGATTCAGTCTATTGCATACTTTGAAACTTATTAGAACCCAACAACGTGTCAACCCAATGCATTACAATTACTGCTGTACTCCTCTGCTACAGTAGTTTTTTCTTCTTAAAAACTGGCAAACATTAATGAATCTTTGTGGAAACCAAGCTGAAGCTTATTCTGTTTGCTCCCCAACTGTTCTTAGTAAGAGGCCTCTACCTAAATTCTTAGCTTGGAAAGGCACTTCTGAGTATGATGGCATTAGAAGAACAGCATGTAACACAAAGTTTCTTCCCTCTCCACCTCTCTTCCCTCCCAGTTTTCCAGAGTTCAGACTCCCATGAAAGTCAGGGAGAGCAAAGCGGGAAAGCAAGAGAAAACACTTGTGTCCCAAGCATGAATTTTCAAGTAGGGAGGTATGAAACCCCAACACCTAAGCACTTGTAACAAAACACCTGTGGGAACTGAAGAGGTGATAGGTGCTATACATATTCCAGGTAGCATTAACAGAATGAGCAGAAAGTAATCTCATGCCTGTTCTTCAGGTGATTTCAACCTACCTCTGACATTAAGGCTTGTTTCAGTAACAGGATGACTGAGAGCAGCCCTGTGAAGCGTAGCTCAGGCTCTTTGCATGTATTTGTGAGATGGTGTTTAGAAGATGGGTGCCTGTCCCGCACAAACTTAGTGAAATAGGCACTATGGAGAAAGGCACACCCCTGCAAGGACCATCTTGCAGGTAAAAACCCAAGTTCTGGCATGGGTTTTGAGTCTGCAAACTCTGGGGTGAATGATTCTTACAGCTAGCAATCAAGAATCAAAAAAAAAAAAGACAGGCTATTAAAAGTGTGGCATTTATATCTCTAACACTATGAACTATTCAGCCTGAACAGAATGATAAAGCCTAAACATGCTTTACTAGGGGTTCAGTAGGAGCAAAATGCAGCACTGAATCAATTTTATCTGGAATAGTGTGGGAGGAGGGAAGAGTTCCTTTCCTATTTTGAGAGCAACATCTATGCTACACATGCAGAGCCAAAGCCATCTAATCCAGCTGGCTGAATACATACTAGTTATTCAAACTCAAGAACGTGTGCATAAAAGGAATTTCATACAATTAGTCCCCGTTGTCCTCCTCAGTTTATGCTCTCTGTAAATTTCTCATTCCAATGTTGTTACATTACACACTCAGAACCATCTTTTTGCCTCCCACATTGGTTTCAATAATGTAAAAACATTAGACAAGCAGCAGGGATATGTAAAAAGAGAGTACCTGTACAACCACTGAGCTATCATTTAGTCAACAGGCTCAATTCATAAATCATTTCAGTAAAGCAAAAATCAAGTGAAGCAGAATGAAAATGGGTAATGCTATTTCAGTCTCAATGTTCGCAAATGTGTCAATTTTCTGCCAAACTAATGTAATGGAACACAGTTCCACTATGATTTTATGAAGATTTTTTTCATATTATTTTAGCAGACCATCACTCTGGCTAGTGTGCAAAAAGATCTTGTGGAGAAAAAAATTACATTTATTCTCAACTAATGAAAGCTTCTGCACATCTCTACTTTTGTGTCATTAATTGCTAAACAAATGACAGAAGTTTATATCTTCAGCTTGAAAGCAAAGAAGAGTACAAATGCACCTGAGGATGTCTGTGCAAGGAGCTGATCCAAGTTTATGAGGAACGGTGTGAAAACTCATATGGCACTGGGAAAAATTAGTTCCAAAAACACTCAGAGAGAAGCTGTGTAAGTCACTGGCAACATAAGTATCATACTGTAACCAGGAAAGAGCAGAGATAACTACATTCCCCTCAAAGAAGAACCTTGTTTCAGGAGCTCCTTTCCTACCTCCCAGCTTTAGGCAGCGAAAGCGCAGAAAAGCAGCACCATGGGAAATTGGGAATGTCCCCACTGAATCCCCGCGGTCCCACTGGAAACTTACCGTCACTGAAACAACACTCTTTCCCCTCTTTCCTAGCTTGCCCAATTATTAATTTTGGTGGGGTTTTTTTTCAGCTGCTGGAGCATTTCATAGGGACACAACATGGAAGGCTGCCAGCCTTCCCAGAGCCAGCTCCGAGTAGGACACTCTTGGCTCGGCAGCAGACCACACAGCGCAGCAGAAGGAAGCACAGGGCCTTGAACTCGCCCATCTTCGCTCTTGCCCTCGATACATACACCCTACATGCAGCTCTGCTCTGAGCAGTAATTCACTGGTGCCCAACTCTATCTCTGCCGGAGATCACGGTCCCTGCCAGCAGGGCCCACCCATGGGCAAACCAAGAACGGCTCAGTTTAAAACTGGGCAAATCCAGAAGTTAAGATGCCAAATTTGACCATTAATATCTATTTTTTGCTTCCTCCAGGCGTTACGGGAACTTACAGAGTAACTGTAATAAAGATTTGCTATTTGGAGCTGACAAGACCACACCACTGCAAAGATCAGACACGGCGGAGCAGAGAAGTGGTGATATGAGCTGCCCTGCTGCCATGCCTGTCCTCAGACAGAGGGAATACTGCAGGAGCACAGGGCATCCCAGCCTCCTCCCATGCTCCAGAGGCAGTTCGATCTCCATTGGCTTTGGTATTGGGGTGAGGATACTATTACAATAGTGATAAATTCCTGGGGATAGGGTCCCCCAAGTAACAACTATGGAGCAGCCTGAATTTAGCGTTCACTTCACCTTCCTGAAAATTAAGCCTGGTCTTCAGTCAACTAATAGCTTTAGTCCAGAACAACATCCTGACACATGGCCACCAGGCCAGCCATCACCTGTGGCTTTTGATTCGTAGAGAAAGTAGAGGCTGTGTATGCAACTGGCAGCTCTTTGTTTATGAGGGGGATACAAATAAACCACAGAAAAATTAGTGATACTGGTATGTACTTATCGGTATTTAAAATATTCTACAGAAATCCTCCATGTCACAATGCTCATCCTGGAGAAATCCCTGAGGAATTGTAGGGAAAGTGAATGTACAGTCCTATTAATAGCCTTCCTATTACTAAGAAAACCAGCTTCTTGAAAATTCTTAAATAATCAAGGATGTAGCATTACACAACCATACTCAAAATACTACAGGATTGCAAGAAGCATTTAGTCACTATCATAACAACAAATCCATAGGGGCAGAGTCAGTGGAGTCACAGACCAAACCCATGTTTCTTTCAAAAGTTGAAAAAAACTGGAAATAAAAAAAGGAAGGGATGTGTCAATCCTTCCACACCTCATCCTTTGACAGTAACTACTCTATGCCATCTGGCTATTAAGGACTGTCAGCACTTGAAGAATATCATGATACTTTCCTGACCGCTTCTACAGAAAGGAAAAAGAAAAAAAATGTCCTAGAAAATTCAGCCGACATACTACAAAGTGAAAGCTTATCATCCTGCTGCCTCCTTTTTCTTGAGGGGAAAAAATGTTTCAGCTGTACTTACTGTATTTCTTAGCAAAACTGTATTTTGAAAATAGTGAACGTTGCTGAATCGGTGTGAGGATTATGGCACTGAACTTTAAAAACCCAGGTGACGGAGCAAAGCCCTCGCCCTGCACACACCTCTTACTGCCCAACGCATTGGAGCAGAGCTCACTTGAAGATAAATGCAAGTAACAAAAACCAGTATCTAACTTGGCTATTTGACATTTTTTACGAAGGCCGAGAAGAGAGCTTGAATTTAGCCCCTGAGGGCTTCGGAAGGCCTGCGGGAATTTCTTATCTGATAGGCAGAAGAGCGACGGGCCCATCTCACATCCAGTTTCCAGTGACTCGGTCTGACTTCACTCCCCCGGCGAGCAGCAGCACAGAGCTCGCAGGGCAGAGCCGATTTGCCAGGGAAGGTGCACAGGCACATGGCAGATCCAACCACAACTCCTCCCACGAGCTGAGGGCTGGCATCCTGCCGGGGCTGGCTTGGGAGACACAGCTCCCAGCGAAATCCATTTAACACATTCCTGCACAGCTTCTGCCGATGCCGTCCCTACGGCCAGGCCAAGCTAAAAGCAAACACCCCTGCCCAGCCAGCTGTCTTTGCTGGAAGAAGAGCGTGCATTTTTACAGAAACAAAGATAACTGAGCTCGCTATCTCCTACAGAAGTTTTTCTGGTGTGATTTTGTTCCATTACAGCTGCTGGGGTAGCTAACAAAAGCAGAGCTACTGGAACAGGAATGCACTCAGGTATCTTTATACAACATGTTACATTTTTAAATGCTTGGCTTGTTTTTCTGGGCCTTTTCATATGTATTAAACCAAGTAGCATATTGAAGCTACCATCTGTAGCACAGGAACTGACACATTCTCTGCTGCTTTTATGTATTTGTTCATTTAAAAAGGGACTTTTAAATTGTGTATTAAGATTTACTAAAGCACTATTGTATTAAACAAGCTTAACAAGTGGAACTTACAACTCAGATATTTCTCATAGATTCCATCATCAAACTATTAATAAGCATACTCAGTAAGTGTAAGATTTACTTGTGAATATCACTATCCTTTGTAGCTTTTGTCATTAAAAATAAAAGCTAAAAATACATGTACACCTCCCTGCTGCATACTTCGCTCCACATTCATGCAGAAACTCCCAGACAACCAACATAAACAACTGTGATGAATGCTTCAATCTCCAATGGGCAGTGGGATGAACACCATAAAAAGAAATTAAGACTTACTATTTTTCCACCTCCCCTCAAAACACAAGAGTCTTAAAACAACTCCTGTTTGGTCAGTTGTGACTTTGTAAACTCTGCATCTACCAAACCACACACTGCCAGGAATAGCATAAATCTCAGAGCAAGGATTACAAAATCATTCTGGGGTTTTCTCTTTCAAGAACCCCAGCACACATCCTTGCAAAGAGACACAGTTCAATCTGCTTTTAGGTTTCAAAACTAGCACAGATCTATTTATTCTGCTGGGTATACACTGAATGTTTGAACAAAAAAAATTAGTCATAGGTCAGACAATACAGCTCGCTATCACTACACCCTTCATTTGAAGAAAAACCCAAGAAATCGATTTTATATTTCAACCACCTGAAATGACGGTAAAAGAAAGTAAATTCTCCTGGGCTTCTTTCTCTTAAAAAAAAAAAAAAATCAAAATAATCTTTAAAAAGGAAAATAATAGTTAAAAATTCCCTAGCTTCTCATCTGACGTGTAACCAAATGTTTTTTGGCCGCTGAAGAACCCTGCCATTGGTCAGTCTCGGCAACAGGCACATCCCATACACCTGGTGATGCGCGCTCAGCCCCGCATCCCGGCCCGGGGGGGACAAAGCCGGGAGCGGGGATGTGTCAGGCCGCGTCCCGGCGCCAGCCCCGGGCCGGGAGCTCAGGCGAGCGCGATGCCAGGTTAACAATTTGCAATTTGCCTCCCTCCTGGACGCCGCGGCAGCCCTCCATTTTGTCAGCCGCCTCAATTTAAACGTTTTCCAAGTCGAAGGCAGAACTTCAGCGTTTCTTCGGGAGCCCTCCGGGGCTTTAAAGCATCCCCGACCATTTTTGCGCAGCCCGCTCGGAGCCAGCGCTCCGGGCTAAGTTTAGCAGGGCAGGCGCGCACGCCGCGGCTCCCGGGCAGCGCCGAGCCCCCCGCGGGGCAGCCCGCGGGCTCCTTCCCATCGCTTCTGCCGGCGGCGCCTCCTCCCGCCCCGCGCTCCGGCGGCGCCCGGCTTCCTCCCCGCACGGGGAGAGGCAGGTGGATGTCGGCAGGAAGGCGAGGAAGGGACGGGAGGCAGGAGGCGCCGCGGGCAGCAGGGTGCCGGCAGCAGGTAGGGAGGGCAGCGCGGGGCGGCCGCCGGTGCCGTGCGGTGCCTGTGCCGTTCCCCCTCCCTCCGGCCCCCGTTCTTACCACCTGCGGAGGCGGCCGGAGCCCGCCCGGGCCGGGGCAGCGACCTGTCCACTGCGGGCGCTCTCCTCCGGAGGTGAGGGGGCGGCGGGGAAGGGCATGCGGGAGGA
Organism: Hirundo rustica; assembly: GCF_015227805.2. Lineage (NCBI taxonomy): Eukaryota > Metazoa > Chordata > Aves > Passeriformes > Hirundinidae > Hirundo > Hirundo rustica. Next base: position 63,675,443 of record NC_053453.1, on the reverse strand, counting down.
GGGAGGGAGGGAGGGCTCCCACCGCCCGCCTCTCCCTCACCTCCCTCCTCCTCCTCCCCGCCCAGCCCGGCCCGGCCCGGCCCCCCCCCGCACCCCTCGCCCCACTCCCCGCTTGGCTTCCCGGGCCGGGGTCCCTTGCGCTGCTCTGGCACTTACTGTGTCACCCCTGTCAGTCTGTCAGCCTGTCCCCTCGCCAGGGATAAGAGCGATTGCCCACCAGCCTCGCCGCAGCCGCCCGTAACAACTTTGTCTCCTTCCAGTCGCTGGGAAAGCTCCTCTTTTTCCTTCTTCTTCAAGGGGGAAAAAAAAAAAAAATCCCAAAACCCTTCCAAAAAACGACAACAACCAAGCCCCAGCAATTTTAAAAATTAGAAAAGAAAAAAAAAAAAAAATCCCTAAGAGTGGGAAGTGTGAAGGTGGGAGGGGAGAGGAGCAGAAAAAGGAAACATTTGGAGCTCTCTTTTGCCTCTCTTTCCCCCCTCCCTCCCAAGATGGCTTGAAAAATTTAAAAGGGGACAGTGATGAGGGGGACACACATACAGAAAAGCTCGGGAGGACGGAAAAAGTTTGGGGGATTGGGTTTTTTTTTGTGTGTGTTTGGTCTTTTTGTTTGTTTGGGGTTTTGTTGTTTTGTTGCTTTGTTTTGGTGGTTTTTTTTGGTTTTTTTTTTTAAGCATTAGAATCCCAGAACAACCGAAACGACGGCAAACACCCGAGAAGAGCAGGCACAAGGCGAGGAACGAGCGAGAGAAAAGAGTTTCGCTGGTCAGTAAACTTCAAGCTGCTGGGATGAGGTCATTGGTGTAAATATAAAGCGATGGCGTCATTTGAAACCAATCCCAGTGAATGAACTCAGCCGGGGGTGAAGGTGGGGGGAGAGGGTGAAGGAGAAAGAGGAGGAGCAGCGAGAGAGGATCCCTGCGGGGCCGCGGCGGCCGCGCAGCCCCGGCGGCGGGAGCCGATGGCGGAGGGGGCGGGGGTCTCTCGCTGTCCCCAGGGGAAACACGGACCCGCTGCCCGCGGCCTCCAGCGACAGCCGCCGGGCCGCCCCTGGGAGGAGCCGCGGAGCGATTCAACCGAGCCGCCGCCACGGCCCTTCCCCGCCCCTCGCCCGGCCCTGGCTCCGCTCCGGCCTCTCGGCAGCGCCCGCCCCGCCCGCGGCCCCTTCCCCGCGCGGCCCGGGGCCTGCCGGGCGTGTGGCGCCTGGCGACGCCTCGGCCCCGCTGCCGTGGCCGCTCGGCCTTCTCCGATCGGCCACCTCCCCTCCCCTGTGCCCTGCGCCAGCTGAGGGGTGCCGTAAAGACCGTCCCGGCCTTTGCTTTTACAGTGTGCCGCGGTGCGGTGCCATGCAGAACCAGCTGGGTGTGAAGGCGTCACATCCTCCTGTACCACGGGAGTGCTACGGCATCATACCAGTGCAGAGCGTTTGAGGGAAGGGAACTTAAAGTGAAGAAGTTCCAACCCCTGTCACCGAGGTGAGCAGAGCACCCCATGGGCCTTGTGGAACGCTGGGGTCCTTTGCCCTTTAAATAACCTCGCTAAATAAATGTAAAAATCTGAAACCACCCAGTGAAAACCTACGTAGATACACAGAAGTCTATGTTATTTCTGCCTCACATGTATCTGTTAGGGCTAGTACCAATCCAAACTGGCGAGGTAGATCCTTCAAGGGCTGTAGATCCTTCAAGATCTTTTGTGGGTCCTGTAAATCTTATGTATCCCTCTTCCAGGCATGACAGAATACTCTGCAGTTCTCTTTCTCCCTTACAGGCGTCATTACTATGCCTGCCGGCGCTGCTGAGAATGCAGGACAACTTGCACACCAAAATTCAAAACCCAGTCCATCACCTCTGATGGCTTATGAATCGCTGTGCCAGAAACCCTTGGAAAACAGCATAAGATAATTAACTACATGGTTCTTGGTGGCTGTCTCTTCAGCCAAAGTGCCTTTGGAAAAGCACGTGGCTATCACAGTAAAATAGTTTGGGTTGTTGGTGTTTCAGGAAGCGGCTAACTCAGAATAAATTGTATTGAGGGGGAAGGGGGCTCTATTCTGTCAATATTGAACAAGAACCATCTTGATGAAGGCCCTCTTGTTAAGGACTTGAGAGCTGTCTCATGAGAAAGCCTTGTTGGCACTTGTACTGAACAGTCACGTCCTGTGTGAGGGAGTGCAGAGCATGCAGGGGGAGAGAGAAGCCCAAGCTCCATGAGAGAGACAAAAGATCAAAAGCAGTAAAGAAATTTTGTTTAGGCAATTAACACTGGGATGTTCACTATTTTGCTCGTGTTCCTTTTCCAGTGGCTGAAAAGCAGTTTTGCTCTTCAGTCTCAAAAAAGCAGTGGCCCCAAAGATGCCTTTCCCAAACCCCAAAGTGCCCAGAGCATTAAAAATCCGCACAATTAACTGCTGGTTAACGGAGCTAGAACTGACCCATTTTGACAAAGGGGATCAGAGAGCGTGCCAGAGAAACTGGAGGTAACAGCCAGTGCCCCAGCTCTTTCATTCCAGAAAATTGCAGGAACAAATAGTTCCAGCATGGTTATCCTCACAAAGAGAAGTGGGGAGCAGCAGAGAGAGGTGCGTGGCGAGGAGGAAAGACATCTCAATTCTCTCTTCCCTTTTTGTCATCTCAGCTCAGTAACACATTATGTAACAGGTTTGTTTTTTGTTTAAATTGTGAAACTGCGAAAGTTTCCTGATTCTAAAACTGTGACAATAAGAAGTACTTGTGATCTTTTGAAAATACTTTTCTTTTTACCTGAAAAGAAAAATATATGCAGAAAAGTCTGTACTAGAACAGCAAGTTAATTTTTTTTCAATATAGGGTCAGGATATTTCTTTTTCCTAACATAATAAAAGGTGTGACAAAACCAGTGGTATCGAAATTAATTCCTGCACGTTGAAATTATTACTAAGAATAAGTTTTCCTTTTCTGCTGAGCTTGAGCCAAAAGTCTAATCTGGGAGAACATTGCAGGGCAATGAAACTGGACAGGTTCATTGCTAACCTGAAGATTCAAACACAGCAGCATCAGACCTCGCTTCATTGAGAGCAGGAGCTGCATCCTTTGCCTCCTGTTTGAAGTGGATGAAGTGTGAGCATGATGGCAGCTGACCTACCTCAGCTGGCCGTGGCCACTTGTGTTGGAGCAGAAACTCCTTTGCGTGTCAGAGTCTTAACATCAACTTAACTTTTTTTTTTTTCCCCCTCTGGGAGCCTTTCGTTCCTCCCTACCACTTGTACAGCAAGCTCCTGGAAACGATCTGAACTGCAGGTGCAAACCAGGAAAGAGTTAGGCCTTAGTCTGGCAAACACCTGAACCATCTGGGAGAGAGAGTGCCTGGCTTTGCTGACCTCCCCTCCCCAAGTTTTTGAAGTCTGTCAATTCTATGAAATGTATTTTGCTACACTTCTGGCGATGGATTTTTTGGCCTAAGTTCACTGATCGTTTTTGAGGGAAGGGTACTGAAAGAGTTAAAGTTAGCGTTCCTTTCTTGTGCCTCCTTATGAGGCTTATGAGATAAGAAGATCAGAAGTGTCTGTGTGGGGTAAAACAAGGGCAAAAGACATTGTGGTGGCCATCCAACAGGCTGTGCAACAGCCCTTGAACTTTGACACCCCCATGTCCTACCTGTTGGTGCCTCACTTCTGGCAGGAGCGGCTGCAAGGGTGTCACCCCTCACTGCCCCTGTTCCTGGGGGCCAGGGAGGGGCCCTAGCTGGGTGCTTTCAAGAGCTAGAGGTCATGCACCCTGTTTACAAAAGTTTCTCTTTCTTTATTACTAAAAGCTAGCGCAGTTTTTTGTTCCTTTTCCAGCTAATGGGTTTTGTGGCACTTCATTTGGTTAATCAGTTAGCAGTGATTAAACAGGGGAAAGATAAATGACAGCCTGAGTAACGTCATCATGGTTTCTGCGTAGTGAAGAGGAGTGGTTTGCCAGGGAAACCTCTTGCGAAATGAGAATTGAGCTATAAGCACAGAATTTACCATGCTTTAAAATCCCCTTGTGGGTGCTCACTTCCTCCTTAGGCTGAAGTGGAGTTGTTGAAGAGGTTACCATTCCCAGACAGCTCCCAGTCACTGCCGCGGCTGTCTTCTGCCAAAGGCTGCCACCTCCCCTCCCTACCTGCAAGCTGCTCACTCAATCCCTCCCAAACTCGCTTTGGCCAAAGTCAACCAGAGCAGCTTAAGCAGTTTAAATAGTAGAAGTCAGCTGCACTGGTTTGTTTTGGCTGAAACAGATTAGGGGAAACCCAAGTCACCAGATGGGAAGTGAGGTGATGACTTTTTCATGGACAGCTTCAGGGGCAGTTGGAGGTTGGGCCTAATCTACTTTCAGAGCAGACTTCTCTACCAGACATAACTGCTACCGACTGTTCTTCAGGGTATTTAAAAGTAGAAGTGTTGCTGAGATACTCTCATTGAAACATTCCTGGCATTTTTTTGATACCACTTCCTTTGTTGGCATGGAGAGCAGGGTACAGCAGTCAGAGCAGCACAGGTTTGTGGGAGAGGAGCAATGGGAACATGAGGATTTAGAAACCCGTAGCTGTAGAAGATGTAGGACTGAGAGTGGGGAAAGAGCAGAAGAGAGAAAAGTTTGTGGCTATAGATCAGTGGGACATCACAGAGCTCAGTCCAGAGGGGAGGGATTTGAGCAGCATGGGAGATGCAGGTGTCAGAGACGTGGGCTGGTGAGTAAGCAATGCTCAGGGACAAACAGTGATTCTTCCCTTCCATGGGTGCATCGGACCTCTGGAAAATGGTTACATGAGAATAGCCTCACTAGTGTGTCACTGCAGGTAGTTTTCATAGCTTCCCTCTAGCTTCTCTAGGACTGCTGGATTCACAGCCCATCCAACAAGCTGGGGATGGTATACAAGGGGTGGGGTCTAGGTTTGATGCAGATAGGGGGTTTGGGCTGGAATATAAGACAAGATGAAGCAATATTCTTGTTCTCTGTAGGACAACAGTGGGTGATTTGGAGCAATGAAAGAGAAAAGAAGAATTACAGGAACTGGAGCAATAGAAAGTACAGAGAAAAAAGGAAGGAGAGCGTCAGCTGTTTGTTTCCCTGTAATTCTTAACTTCATAAACCCTGTGTCCATTACTCCATAGAAATGTACATTATTCCTATCTCTACAATCTTTGTAGAGATACCCCTTATTTTTGTAAGTCTTTTGTGGGACAGAGGGGCATCATGAAACCGTGTTTTATGGATGTAAGACTGAGTTACTGAGATGAAGTAACTCATCCAAGGTAGTACAGCAAGATGGTTACAGATCTGAGAACCAACCAAGTTCTCTTAAATTCCAACTCTAACCACTAATTCATCCTTTTCCCTCTCCTCTCTTGCATCTCAGAAAAGAAATAGTAACTTTTGTTTTACTTACCTGCACATGCAATTATCAAAATTAAGGACTTACACAAAAGCTTTTTGGCTTAGCTTGGAATTGAGGGGTGCACACACACACACGAAGGGTATAGGTGAGATATATAACAAGATAAGACAAGAGATATATAACATAAGGGATGGTGTTTATGAAGCTTAGGGGGTTTTGCTAAAATTCTAGTTATCTTAAAAAAAAAAAAAAAATGAAGTCACTATTTTGATGGTCAAGCCACTTCTCTATGAAACAGCAAGATGAAGTTTCAAGGAGGCATTTGAAATTGGAGATCATAATAAATATTTTTTACAGAAAAGGAGCATAATAACATGTTGTGATCAGGAAACAGAATAATGAAATACTGTTCTCAAGATCAGCAAGTTCAGACAAATCTACAGCAACTGAAAAACTTAGCTAGTATCATTTCTCACTTTCCAATATATCCAAAGAGAGAATATTTAAATAAAAACGACCAAAAAAAAAAGCTGATACATTAAAAAAATCACCAACACATTCCAGAAATTAAGATAGTTGTCACAATAAACACCCACCTGACTTACTTTTTGCTCTTACTCACTGTTAGTCACTTGTCTGTAGGCTGGTATACTTCTCTTGAAATGAACTGGTAATGGGCTGAAAGCACAGATGGTGTAAATCATCATTGCTCAACTTACACTTCAGTTGCCATGCTAATTTATACTATCCGGAGAATGGCTTTGTGTGTTCATGTTTTGTTTGTGGCCAATGATGAATCAGAACTAAAATGTATTTGCATTTATTATGAGGGCAGCATAAAACATATGAAGTCTTTGACAATTCTTATCCTTCTTGTAACTGCTCGAGTACTTCAGATTATGTGGGATATAGTAATTACCAGCCTTAAATAAATTTTAGACATCCTGTTTTTCTAATAATGAAATATTTTTTTTAGGAATACCAAGGATATGATTTTGAAAAGTACAGCATTTATAAAATACTTTAAAGTTGTGATATGTGAAATGTCATCTGGTTCAATATGAACTGTTAAATACAAAGTTTCTGTCTTGACAGCATGCTAAAGTGAGCTCACAATCAAGAAAAGAGTTTAAAAGTCTGAATGTAGAAAGAGAATGTACAACCTGTGGTAATGAAGACCACATGTGGAGTGTTTATTTATGCATGTTTATTTCTTTTAAAATACTATTTTCAACATATGTACATAGGAAAGGAAATTTTTCAGAAGACTTTTTAGAGTCTTTAGCATTTCTCATAATCCTTTTTCTTGTTTCTACCAACTTTTAACATCTCCTGACATAGGTATCCTAAACATTGTGGATTTGACAGGCTGCTATTTATTTAATTCTAAAGTGCAGTTTGGGTGTTGCAGTAATATGCCAGTGAAACTCCATTGTTATTCAAATGGATTGGGCAAGAGATTTCAATTCCATGGGGTCATTAAAATGTACTTAATAGATAAAAAAAGAGCCTAATATGAAAAAGGAAAAGACAGACAAATCCATAATAGACATGAAATATAAACTTGAGTTCTAAAAGGGGAAGGAAAACCAAGTTAATTACTACTTGTTGTTGCTGTGGGAGAGAAGGGCATGAGCACCACAGTGACCTGCATTTATAAGCTCTCATTCATATGAACTTTTAAGTGGATAACACCCAGAACATCAATATTTTGGCCTAACAGTAATAACATTCTTAGGATAAAACACTGTTAACTCTGAACAGAGTCTTATTTTGTTGTATGCACTGGTCAGAAAATTGTCAGTCTGAGATTAGCTCAATTGTCAACAACAGCAGAGTTTTTTGAGACAGACAGGTGAAAATATCAGGTTACAGAGAAAAGAAGTATGCAGAAATTTCAGAGTGTCTTTTTTGTTGTTGTTGGGGTTTTTTTTCTTTTTTTTTTTTTTTTTAGATACAAGGTGGACGTGAGGTGAAGGATTGCTGGTTTATTTTTATATTGCCGTCTTGAGTACACTTCCATGGTCAGGAAGAAGCTGCCTTCTGTGTGTTAGGTATGGGTAGAAGTCTTTTAGCTCTGCAGGGGGGTTGAAAATCTTGCAAGAGCATATTTGCTTCAAAGCAATTTGCCACTTGTCCTCCTTATATAGCCAGGGAAGAATCATGATCATACTAAAAACATTTAAAACCATGGTTTATATTCAGCCTGCAAAAAGAAGGGGAGAAGATCAATGAGGGTGAAACACAGGGCTGCAAATAGAATGCTTTATTTTCTTTGTGAAGGTCTGCCTCAGACTTCTCGTGACTTATTTGAAGCTGCTTGTGCTTACCTCAGATATAAATTTGGCTTGTTGACTCTCCAGTCACTAAAAGTTGTTTCAAGCCATTGATCAAATGATGATGAGTTCCAGATAAAGTTATGCTGAAGAATGTGCCCCTTCATGACCATTTAAAATCTAAGTGGGATATTACGAAATCAAATGGGGCAGAAGGTTTTTTAAGAGGGGGAATTTCAAGTAGAGGACATGACTTTCCAAGACCTTTTTTCTCAGCAGCTGTGAAAGCTCACAAGAACTTCCTAGACAGGAACATATGAGGACACAGTCTTTGTGAGCCAGTCATTGGAGACATTTGTGGGAAAATGGTGGATGCAATTTGAGTTCCAGAATATAAAAGGAAAAAGAAGCCCCTGTTAGAAGGGCCTGTCTAATTACTAAGTTGCAGAAATTATATGTTTATTCATCTGTTATTTTGTAGTAGGACCTACAATTAAATGATGTCAGCCACAGTTTAAGAAAAATGGCTGTTACAACTGATGATTCATTTAAAATACCTTCTTGCCATCTAATGCCAGCAGGACAGCAGGCTGCAGTTGCACTAATGCTGAAAGCTGAAAAGAGAGCACATGGTTAACAGCATGTGAACAAAGGCTTCAGCCGTGGGAGAGGAGAGGGCAAAATAGGAACAAGGCTGCCCAGAGAGTGGTAGGGAAAGAGTGAACCAACATCTGTCAGGGGCATGGGGGTACTGAGCTTGGGAAGGTGCAGGCAGGTGCCTTGGCTGAGCCCATCTATCAGGTGATGCTCTACCTCACAGTTTCCTGCCCTCTGCTTCCTACTGTGTGGTCCTGACACCTCCCTTGTTATGGATCTGGCATTGTTATAATGCAACATGAGGCAGTCTGTCTTGCCAATCCAACAGAAGTAGAGCGAGTTCCTCTTTTTGTCAGTCGTTCAGCTGACATCTGTTGTCTGACAATAGGGAAAAGCTCTTTAGAGTGAGAGTGGTCAAACACTGCATCAGGTGCCTACAGAGGCTTCCTCCTCCTTGGAGATAGTGCTGGAACAGACAAGGTCCCGAGCCACCTGATCTAACTTTGTAGTTGGGCTGAACGTTGAGGCTGGCTCTGCTGTGAACAGGGAGTTAGATCAGCTGGCCCCCAGAGGTCCCTTCCAACCTGATTTGTTACATGGGGCAGTCTTGATTCCTGTGTCTGTATTAATTTACATTGAGAAACCTCAGTGCAGCAGTGTCCCTGGCTGAAACTTTATCTGTCAAACACAAGGATAGTCCTGTCACTATTATGAAATTTCAGTGTAGGAATTTCTGTGTTTAAATTGTTAGGAGCAAAGGGATTTCAGGAGGAAGTTAGTTCTTTTCAAATATAGATACTGTAAGGCTAATCCTATTATTGCTAAAGCAAATATTCTAAAGTCAGGTTATTGAAGATGAATTTATACTGTAAAAATTACTAAAGTAACACATACATAATTAAAGCTTACAAGCAAGCTTAAGTTTATGTTAAAGAGAGACTGCAATAATAATACAATAATACACAATGTATTTTAACCGATTCATCTCAGTGGGTGTTAAATACGTACTCAGAGACATCCTGTCTCTGCTTTGCCTCTCTGGGGGCATGCCTGTGATGCAGTAAGGCTTGTGGATTTTATAGGACAGATAAAAGTTGTTGTTGTGCTTAGCAGTTGGATGTTTTTATGGTAGCAAATCACATTTACATCCATAGGGAGGCCCTTTGACATTGGTAAAGATGTGAAAAAAGGGCCTGGACCAAAATGAGCCCAGACCATATATATGTAATTTAAGGAATGAAGGTATGAAATCCTTCACCACCACCACCACCACCACCAAAATCCCTAGTAACAAATAGAAAAACAAATATATCTTCAAAAAATCCCAGGGTCTTATTCTGAATTATATGCCTCACTCTCCGTAGCTGTTCATAAGTTGACAGTGTAGCTGCACAGGGTGTATTTACTCCCAGTTAAATGTTTCTCAACACCACTAGAGTGGTGCAAAAGGGCTGTATTGTATTCATTTCTTCTCAGTTGTGCAGCCAGATTGTGAAATGTATAGGCCAAAACATACAAAGACCAAGCAACAAAGCCATCTAAATTGTTTATGAATGATTTGTTATGCCAAGGAGCGCTATAATTTTTTGAAATGATTTTCATTTATTTATACAGACTGCCAGCAGTACGGATTCAGGGACATCTGTCTTTTCTGCAATCCATAGGCACCTCTTTTGTTTTCGGTAGTTTACACAGGTATGCTCAAGTAGCTTGAGACTCTTCTTTTTGAAGACTCAGTAGGTGTATGCTTCCTAATGCCACTTCAATGTATTTTGATGGGAACACAGCTATAGAAGCCACATTGTGTTCAGAGAGGAGGGCAAACCACCCCATAAATTGTCTGGCATCAGGGGTTTGGACCTGAGAGGTGCTGAACAGATCATGTGCGTGTTACCCTACAGTGCCCACCAAATACATGTGTTGCAGATAAATTTGCCTCAGGGTACTTGCCTGCAAAGATTGTGTCTACCCAGTGAGAATCACACCAGTAGTGAGTGCAACCTGTGTGGCACTACATGTCCTTTGCTGAGAGTTTTTTCTATATTCAGTGGGTTGTTCCTTGTACATAACAACACTTTTCTGGGATTCCCTTTGATTTCCTGTCTCACAGGATGCTCTGTGACACATCCATTAGAAGTAGTAGTCTGCTGCCAAAACTGATGAAAGATCATCAGGAATTGAGGCAGACAGGACCTCCAGTGTAACTCACAAATTCCGGTTTCATTCTTTGAATTGATGTGTGGGACACCACTCACCAACCTAAGGTGTGAATCAACCATTCTTTCTTGAAACTAGGAATTAAAAAATCATTTGTTTTGTTTGGACTTCATTTTCAAAATCCCAGTTGTCTCTAAAACATGCTGGGTCTACTCACTGGTTTAGAGCAACTTAAGATCTCGTTTTTCAGGCATGGATCTGTGCTGCCTCACAGCTTCTGTACTCAGTTAAAAATGATGTCTAAGTGGGAGTCAGATTCTGGCACCAGAAAGCAGGCAATTGCATCTTGGTATTCTAAATTTGTGAGTCCTCCTTGTGCCTGGCCAAAGTACATGTGGAAGAGGAGTAAACTTGTTAGAGATTCTGCCCATGAAGCTCCACATGGAGCAGAGTCAATAAGTATAAAGCTTGCTCTAAAGCTTGCTCTTTCAGTATACAGTATAGCACAAACAGATGTAATAATCCAGTTTATTTGGGATGATTGATTAATGGGGACATTGCTCATATACCCAGTGCATGACATTTCCTATTACTTGTTAATATCATTTGAGAGTTAAAGGATATAAATACTTAGGAATTTCCCAGCAGTTGGGTTGACACCTGTCTGCTGAACACATTAAAGGGGGAAAAGGGTGAGTTGTATTCCATTTAAGAAGGCTGTAGCTATCTGAGCAACTAAATAACATTTCTGACACTGCCAAGGAATAATTTTCCATAGCAGCCTCAATACAGATTCAGCAATAAGGTCTTTTCTCCCTGACACAGCTGGATATTTAAAGGATGTTAACAAAGGCAGAGGTAGTGGGAAGGGAGTGATGGCACTGGAGGAAGTTTACAGTGTTCTGAAGATGGTGCTTCTTTCCATAAGGCAAGTCATGAGAGAGCTAAGGCCTCCATATATGCAATCAAAGTGAACATTTAGCAAACAGCTGTCAATCTCTGTATAAATTAATCACTTCCTTGGTTAATGTTTATACCTGGCATTGTAACAGTTAGTTAATAAATAGCTCATTTATGTGAAGAACTGGAGATGATAAAAACCAAAAAAAAAGTCTGTAACAAACACACATGCAAATCCCCCACCTGCATTTCTTTTTGTGAAACACCTGTCAAACTGATTGCAAAGCTATTCTGTGGCATGACATCATTCAGTTCTATGAAATGACTACCAATGGGTCTGCTCACAGCATCTATAATTAGATCCTTACCTCTAAGTTTCAGTGATTTGAGCAGCACACTGATGTAAATGTTTTAAATCAGCTCCTGGGGATGCCTTTGAAACCAAGCAACACCTAACATGGGCATCAACACTACATATGTATGTCAGGCTTTCTCCTGCAGCTTAACCTGGGCCTTACAATTACGGAAAATGCTTGGAGAAAACTCCAGAATGTTCTATTTGTCAACACATAACTGAATCTCAAGGGGTCCTGGAGAGGATGAAAGCTCTGCTTGCTCTAGGTTTTCTACCCCTGAATTACCTCATAGCACCATTTAGCACTTTTGTAGAGATATAGATAGATAAAAACCAGGAATGGTCTCTCATGGGGAGGGGGAGGCATTCAGGAATTGGTAAGGCTTTAATGTCCACTGCTTCTGGGTCTGACAGCAGAACTGCTGGAGACAGTGCAGGAAAGAGGCACAGACACCTTCTGCTGCATGCAGAACCACCCTGCACAGCCTGACCAGGAGTGGTGTGTAACACCAGACCGAACAGACATACATGAAGCAAAATATTTTGTATAGTTTTTAAAACTCTAGTCTGAGTTTCCTGATCTGGGGGGACAATATAGTCCCCAGTCATAAATTCTAGAGGGAAATCTGAGATAGAAGTTCAGAAAAGACCACTTGCTTAAAAATCAGGTAAATTGATTTCAGTGCTAGTGTTTCACAGAGCCCCCTTCTTTTCTTCCCTTGGATGAATCTTGTCTGACATTTGTTTAGCAGTCTTGTAAAATTCAAAAGAAAGAATAAGAGTTCAGTGTGTGGGGTTTTATTATGGTCCTTTTAGACATAGGGGAAATACATACACACCCACCCCACCCCTGCCTCGATCTTGTACTTTGATGCCTTTTGCAAACTAGTCAATATTTTCTAATTTTGATTTTATAATTGCAGCTAATCCTCCAAATCTTCAAGCAGGTGCTACAAATCATTTATGCTTTCAAGTCAGAGATAGCTTGGAGCTTACAATTGTTTTGTGTACAATACATGCATGTGAATGAGAAAACGAGATACTTATGTGCATTTGTAGTCAATCTTCTTGGTTGTTAGATTTTTGATACGACAGTTCGAGAACTATCAGCAGTCTGACCTGCAAATTTAAATGCCATTTCTTCCAAGATCGAAGTGAGCAGAGTTAGAGGCATATGCCTGACTGAGGAGTTTAACAGAACTTCCAAGTCTCTCATTTTAGTTGTTACCTAAATTACTCCAAATATCTGAGAAGCCATTCCAATTTGCTTTGAGTTACCAAGAGAGAAGCATAGAGGTATTTACATTCGTTGTTTAGGTGTCAATAGTGCTTTCTAAGGAATCTGACAAAGCATGAGGTTGTGTGAAAGTAGAAAAAGAAAGTCAAGAGTATCTGCAGTTTTTTAGGTAGTTGTACCTGGCCCACCTGATAGGCAAATTTTTGCAAGCTCAGTGAAGTAAAATGCAAAATTTGATCAGCCTATGCTTAAAATAACATTTTCTAAAACCAACCTACACATGTGAGTCAAACTGGTAACCCCAGTCACGTTAAGAAAAGTGTTACCTGTTATTGTTCTTACCCTTTCATCTACCTGAAGCCTTCTCTTCTCCAGGCTGAACAATGCCAGCTCTCTCTGAACGAAAGGAAAAGTTGATGGATTTTTTTTTTGCAGGAGATATTGGTGGAATGAGAGCTCTGGGACATGTCAGAAAGATTTTGGGAGCCATGAAGAAGGGAGCTGACAACAGGTTAAGAGGTTACAGTGCCTTTTTTCGGTGTATTTCTGAAACAACCCACTTTTATTTCATCTGCATGGTTATGGATGGGTGAGGCAGGCAGTCTGTCATCTCCCAGGAACCTGCTGTGCATTTTCCCTGTAGCATTGAAATTCCCTGTGAATGAGTGTGTGTTATCCTGGAGGGTATCCTTTGTTTACATTTATTACAAATTAATGCAACACTTTGCAGTGCAGATTTGATCCTGTAAGTAACTCCTGTTCACACGAGCGGTCTCATTAAACGCAAACCTCATTAAACACGAACACAAAGCTCATGGGCAGCTACAATAACACAGGAAATCCAATACACTTAAACACAGTTGCAAACCCAAAGTTAGCTGGTATGATGCTGACTTAAGATGAGGTGAGCAGTGCAGACCAGGGCAAAGTGCTGTATGTGATACCCCAAGCCTTCACATGAGGGACAATGGCATTACTGAAAGTACTCGAGGTCACGTGGAAGTCCTCTGACCCAGTTACAGTGCAGATCCAGCTTGCCATACAAGTCCTTCAATTTTTGCTCAGGCTATGCAGAAACCTTGTTTATGCCCTTGGACAAGACAACAGTATCAGACTTAGATTAGTAAATGTTTTGAATGTGAGCACAGCCCATGCCACAGAATCTGGGGCTGGACAAAAGCGTTTAAAATGATTTTATGTCTTGTGGAAAGCAACCAGAAATGCTCTTACCAGAAAAGCCAGCTTCTTTTGACTGGCTCTAGTAGGTATGCATATGCAGACATATTTGTTTGCGTAGGCCAAAGGGGAGTAGCATGTTGCAAAATATTTTAAGAACCAGAAAAAGGGACACTGAGCTGAAGTGGATTTTTAAACCTCTTGAGAATGAACAATATGCCTTTTTAATAAACCAGTTGTGCATAGAGATCAATGCACACAATTAAGACTAATCCTGCTGCAAGTTCACCTCAAGTATTTCATGAATTTCACATGATCCACCCACTTTTTTTCTGTACCTCTGCAATTACCATATCAGCGGCAATAATTCTCTGTTGTTCAAGTGCCAGATACAACATGGCTCTCACATTCCTGAACGTGGCATATTGTGCTCTTCTGTTTGTTCGTTGTTTCGGAACAAGATTAAGTTTTACTCACTTGCACACCTCACTGAACTTTAACCTGCTCTTTGTCATCTTCTTAATCAGTGATTTGTTTGTCTTAATCCTTGGCTCTCAGTTTCTTATATTTAATTTAAATTTTGTATGGAATCCATGTCATTCAAATGACTTTTTGAACCATTTCTAGTTTCCCCCTCTGATCATATTTGGAACTACCAATCCTATGTGTGAGGCATAGGATCATCTGACTTTTTCTCCCTTCCACAAACTAGAAAAGATGAAGTAGCTCCTTTCCAACTGCAGCATAAACATTTTCATGCAATATTTTAATTTACAGATACTCTTCAGCAATATAAAAGCATCATGAGCACCGTCTCAAGATTTTACTTATGTGGGAAAGTTAGTTTGGCTAGATAAAGCAGTAACTTTTCTGCCTGTGTGTATGCACAGGACAAGAGCTGATTATTCCAAATTACCTTATTTCGAGTCCATTTTACTTGAGAAGTACATTTGCAATTGCTAAACAGGAAGGACTGTTCTTGTAGATGTGACTTCATGCATTTGAAGATACAGAAGACGCTCATCTTGTCACAAAGTAGAATTTTGCAAATACAAGTGTAGCCCCCTTATCAACATTTAATTATACAGTGTATAGGAAGTAGTTGCACATCAGGCTTTCAGTGTGCTGTGCTTTGTTCAAACACTGATTAGGTTTAAAAAACCAACTTTCAGAGAACATTTGTTTTAAACAGAATTTTCTTTTAATCATACCAATGAGGTGATCAATCACTGTGCTTGTGAGCACGTGCTGTTCGTGTGTTAACCAGGTCTTCCAGGTCTTTAGCTTATAATGCTGATTGCTCTAATGTAAGAGAAAAAATATAAACCAACAACAAACTGGTATACTTTTATTCTAGTTATATAAACAACAATAAGATACAGAATATTAGGCAAATAAACTTTTTGGGGGTCACTCCTCTGTGACAAATGCTTTAACTGGTGGGTTTAAATGACAAAGTTAAAGGTGTTTTCTGTCTCAATGTGAACAGAGTCTACAAGTTGAAAGACAGAGAATTTCTTCTATTTCCAGAAACATTTATTGGCTATCATATTAAAAGATGCAGAAAAGTGCAATTTCTCTATCAGTTCCCCAAAAAAAAAAAAAACCAAAAAAAAAAAAACCAACCCAAACTCCAAGGGATTGAAAGACAGGCTGTTCTTGTACAGTCTTTGCCCAACAGCAAATGAGTTTGCATCTCTATTAAACAAATAACATCTCAGTACATTTGGAGAACAAACAAAAGAATATCTTAGATTTATCTTTGCCTTCACATCCATAAATGAACTCATCTCAAAGGCTCTGAATCTCTAAAGACTCCACGAATGCACAGTGGAGCAATTTCAGCAAAAAGCTTGATACCAAAAGATTGCAAGATTTATTCTTATTTCAGGCAGGATTTCAGAGGAACAGATTTTGAATTGCTTGAACTAACACATTTACAGATCTAGGAAGAATAAACACCCTGTTGGGATGTGTTGAAATACGAGCACATGGTGCAAAATCACCCTGTGAGTTATATCTCTTTTTTAGTCACACTGACATAAGCAGCGATTTTTAAGCTATTGCCTGACTGCTGAACTCACTTTATTTAGCTTCCTCAAAGTCTCTCTGGATCTCAGAAGTCCAACCTTTCTTTTTACAAATATTACTAATTTCATCAGGGACCTGCCAATAGTTATTGCACAAAACAATTTGTGACACTGAATGTAACACAAGGTACGATCTCCTTGGTGTACATCACTATAGTTTAAATGTTTAAACTGTTCAAATCAGTTTAAAATGTCATCATCTTACGCTCTCTCTGGATGTGCATATATGTATAAATAATACCCAGTTGCATTCACAATTGTTCTTTCTGACAGACTCCCACTCCACTCGCATGTCCAAATTCATCCAGGAGGAAAAGCAGACTGAAATGTATAGTTTGAGTTGTTCCCTGCTAGCACACAGAAGCTCTTAAGTGCTGAGGCAGGGAACTTATGCTTTACCCTGGTCAGAAGCTGGGAGCTCTGCTTCTTACATGATATAAAGCAGGATAGGAGGGCTAATCTAGAGGGAAGAAAAGATGCAGCTATAACTTTAATTTACTGGTTAAAAGGATTCTGGCCTTTCTGAATCAGCACCAGGGCTCTGTCTAATCTCCTTCCTCCACTCATGTTGCAACAGAGAGTTGCCTAAGTGAGCTATGCTGGCTCTTTGCCACTCAATATTTCCCTTCACCGGGGAAACCCCCAGCTGGCTTTTAAAGCCGGCTTTATGGCCTCAGGATAGTGCCAAAGGCAGTATGAGGCGCCTCACCACCTTCTGGAAGAATTTGAAAGCAAAGATGGGGGTGGGATTATAGGAGACAAGCTCATAGCAAGCTATTCCTTCCACTTTATTAGCTGATGCCTCTTGTTTAACGCACTGATCATCCCTGCTTTTTTATTACTATTATTTCAAGGGGGCGTTGCCAGAACTGATTCATCGTTTTTGGACAAGCAAATAGGAAGCAGTGTGCAAACTGCCTTGTCTTTGACAACTGAGAAGCATATAAGCTTATAGAGGGAAAAGCAAGCTTTGGAAAGTGCTTTGTCTCTGCCATCTAGCAAGCAGCATATTCCTCCAAGAGGAAGGTCTGTGATTCAGGGGGAAAATCCCATGACAAAGCCTTCAGCCCTAACAATCGCATGTAAGAGAGATTAAGTCATGGGAAACTCCTGCGAATAGAGTTGCATGAATAAAAAGAAACATGCAGCAACATGAAACACGCCAAGCTTCGTGTTTCGCCGCCGGCTTGAAACGTGGGCCACACTTAAGAGAATTGTGTACTGGGGTACCCGTGTCTTTCCAGCAGGCACAGGCCTCATTTCAAGGCACAGACACAGGACGATGGCCTGGCTTTGCATCAAGCGTTCAACATTCGATCTGTGCCATGTGTACACGTGAAAACGGGAGGGAACTGGGTATTCCCAAAGGATTACAGGGACTGCTTCTCCAGGCTTGGGGGAGCTCAGTAGTGTCCAGGGGACCTGGAAAACTCAGCTGTCTTCAGGAATTCTTAGAGCAAAACAAGGCAAAAAAAACCCCAAAAACAAACAAAAACAAACAAACAAAAAACAAACAAACAAACAAAAAAAAAAACCCCACACCCACAGATTTTTTTTTTTTTCTTTTTTTTTCCATCTAGCTCGAGACAGTCTTTGCGTAGGGTCGGAGCCGGCAGCCCTGGCCCCACCAGCCCCTCGTCATCTTTCCGGAGCCACTGGGGTTGAAGCAGAGTAGCCGTGGAATAGCGCAAGCGTTAAGAGAAAACACAAACAAACAAACACCTCCCCCCCAGAAAAAAGAAACAAAAACAAACCCCCAAACCAAAAACCCAAAATACCAACAAAACAACAAATTCAGTTGTTGCTGCGAGGAGGGGGAGCTTCCGCAGCCTCCTGGGAAATGTAGTTCGCGCCGCCGGCGAGGCGAGGACCAATCGCCGCGCCCCACCTCTGCTCGGTCTGCCGGGAGTTGTAGTTTTTCCCGGCCCCATCAGGGCGGCGGCCAAGGACGACGGGTTCGAACAAGACTATACTTCCCAGCGTGCACCGCTCTGCCGGCGCTACCTCGCTCCTCGTCTGTACACAAACATGGCGGCTGGTGATGGCGGTGGCCGCGGGCGGCCCTGAGGTTCTGTGAGCGCAGGTGTCCGCCGGGGCTGCGGGCGGGCGGCTCCGCCTGCTCCTCGTGCAGGGGCTGCGGCGAGGCGGGTCGGGGCTGGCGGCACACATGGATGACAGCAAGGTAAAGGGCTGCGGGGCCCACCCGGGAGCTGGAGCCGAGGGCGGCCGGTGCGGCTCTTGGCGCAGGGAGCTTTCTGAAATCTGCTCTTGAAGGGCTCTGCTTGCTGCAGCCTCCAGAAAGGAAGGGTCGCCCCCTTAGTTCTTGCTTGCAGCACTTCGGTATTGCTTCTGGCGTTTCCTTAAAGCTCCAGGCATGGGCCAGAGGCTGGATACCACCAGTGGTGTGTGGTGCAGTGGCTCATGCTCCCAGTAGCACTCTGAATTGATTAGATAAATAACGCTTGTGCGCAAATACTGTGGTACGAGGGTAGCAGCGTGGGTTGCAGCCTTGTGCTGGGTGCTGGAGCCTGAATTCGTCCAGCATTGGAAGAATCTTATAAAAGCAGCACGGTGGCATCCCTGCAGGTGCAGGGCTTCCACCTGAGCAGAGCCGAACGTGAGAAGATGCACAAGGAACGCAGCTTGTGCCCCTAAAGCCTGCAGGGACAGCTGCTGTGTCCGCTCAGTGCAGCGTTTTGCGGCTCACACTCTCAGCTGAGTTTGGGTGTTTCAGCTCTCTGGAGTGCTGGCTATGGGTTATCCTGGCAGTCGTGCTGGAGACACCACTGGAATTTTACTAGAACAAAATTACACAGCCTATGGTGATCTGCCTTAACTCAAAGGGGGGGGAAATGCTTGACACAATTTCTTAGTAATAAAGGAATTTAGAAGCGATCAGTAATTAGGCAATCCATGGAATGGATGGTAAGGCTGTGAAAGGATTATGGTGATCGGCTATTTTAACAGGTATGCCATTTTATTTCATTAAGGCCTTGTCTGAAAGGTGTGAAGGAGGTTGAGGGAAATCTGCAACACCGATGTCTCTCAACTCTGGGAACTGCATGAAAGTTTGTGTAATTAGGGCAGTAATTTAGAAACCCCAGAAGATTTAGTTCTGGAGGCGTATATGGTTCATGAGCATTATCTGATTTTTATTTCCTTTTGTGTTCTTCTCTATGAGACTTAGGCTGTTTGTACTACCCAAGTTCCAGACTGTCATTTAAAAGTAATTTTTGGTGTCATGTGCAGTCCTGATAGTCTGCCTTTTTTTTTTTTTTTTTTTTCTGAAACATTTTTTGACACATTTACTAAATAAAATAATTTATTGTTATTTATGGTGAGTTGAAAAGGAAAAAAACCAAAAGAGTGGAATATTCATTCTTCTTGCTGTCTTCACTCCCAAGTAGAGTTTTTATAGTTCATGAGGCCGCAGGTGACCCTGAGGGCTTGGTGACTGTTCAAGAGATGCCATTTCCCTTGGGAGGGCTCTTCCCTTTGCAGGGTGCTGTGTCAGGATGAGGCAAGCACTGTTTATACCTTGCTTTATGGCCACTGTGGTTACAACTGGAGCCAGCATGTCCTTGAAATCTCCTAAAAATTCCACTGAGTCATGCTTTCCTCCTTGCTGAGGGGGTTGGCCTGTGAAAAGACTTTGCCTGCAAAAATCCAATCAATGAAATTGTGTTTGTAGTGTAGTAGCCATTCTATAACTGCCTGCAGCCAAGTTCAGCATTTGCCTTCATCTATGTGGCACAAAGAATTTAGAATTGAGCTTGCAAAGTTTTCCCTGATTCATAGTGCACTTTAATTTAGCCTTATCTGGTTTAAGAGAGCATTAGAGGAATGGTTCTTGTTAACACATTCCTGAAAATTGGAAGGAAATAGCAAGAAATAAAGGGAGAGGTAGAATATCTTAATATCAGATCTAGAAAATTTTCATGTTTCGTTTCGGAAGGATGTTCTAAAATTACTCACGCACACTCAAAAAGAACTAACCCAAAATATGACTTTTTATCCCTTTCTTCTATAGAACTGCTTTTAAACAAGGGTGAGGTACTGGCCTCACTTCTCACTTGGTTTGAGCTATTGGGTGTGGAAGGGAAGGAGATAGGGATGTAGCTGTTCCTTGGCAGTTAATTCCCGTTAAAACAACACTTGTGCATCTCTGAAGTATTTGGACAGAGGAAAAAGGAGATCTGTTTTAGTGGTTTCAGCCTTTACAGATGAAATTTCTTGATTAGTTTACAAGACTACACATAACATATTATGGATTTGTTAAATGCATTGGGAAGCAGAAAATAGGGACTAGGGTAAGAAGGTGATAACTCTTGTTAGTCAACATCAAAATACAGTTTGATACATCTAACTGCAGTCTTTTGTGTTAATTACTGAGATTTTTATGGGAGACACTGACAAGACTTATTTGGGTAATTAACTTTTCAGTTTGTGGCTAGAAATGAGAAATAAAATTTTGTAACGTCAGATCACTTTTGTTATTCCAGTGAAGTTAAAAAAAAGTGTACAAAAACCAGACCCCCACCAAAAACGGTTGGGGTCGCTCTCTTTAATTACGATATTCTTGCCTTGCACAGAAAAGATACTGTATTACTATTTTTGTGGATCCAGCAGCTGTTGATGTCTTTCTGCGGTCTTCATGCAGCTTTCCTTCTCGAGGGAACACTTGGTGTTAGAGCAGGGAAGGCGCTCAGCAAAGGGCTACACCCAAGGAGCTGGGTTGCTTTCCACACAGCCTGGCTGTGAGACATCAAATACTCCTCTGTGGTCCTGAGTCATAATAATGGGGGTGCAGGTGTCCCTTGGAGGGAGTGATGGAGCAAGCCAGGTGTGAGATCTTGTGTTTCAAACACAGAGCTTGAGGGGTCTCTGGCCATGAGCTGTCTTGTGGCCTGTGACCCTCGCTGGGGCTGACAGGGATCAGGGAGAGAGAGATCTCCCAGGCAGTCCTGGAGTCAGCCCTGGGTAATGCTCTGAGTGCCACAGCAGAGACAGAGCTATGGTGGAGATCACCTCAGTTGTTAAGGAGGTGGGTTGCTATGTTTTCACCCTTCAGGGCTTTTTCAGAGTTTGCAGGTTCTCAGTGTGCTGGAGAAATCTTCCACCCAGGATCATGTCCAAACATAAAGCATTCTCATTACTGCTTCCTTGGAAATACAAAACCTTAACAGCTTTGGTTATAATTTGATATGAGCAATTTCAAATCATTAAATGTTTTAAGAAGCTCCTGCTCAGCATTGCTCAGATGACATGTCTGCTCATATTTGCAAGGAGTGAGCAAAATGGAGATTAAGGCCTGCAAACGAGAGAACAGTTTCCTCATTGTTACAGTGGGCTGGGAGGATACACGTGGTTAGAGTTAGCTGACCATCCCAGAGCCAAGTTCTGACAGAGGCAGGTTTAGGAAAGTGTCTGGTTTCTGTTGGTGTCAGCTGAGAGAATGTGTAGGGTGTCCACCGTGGTGGACATAATTCCTGTGTGAGGTTGTGAGTCCTTCCTCAGGGAAGAGCAGGGTTGTCACCTCTGGAGTGGCGAGGTGGCATCTGAGGGACTGCTGCCCTGAACTTTAGCACTTACCCTTCTGGGTGCCTGCATAACACCTTAGGGAAACTTGATATTTAGTCCTAGCTCAAGCTTCTGTAAAACAGATGTTGCAGGAAAGACAGACAGTATTCTTTATGCTGAACATGGCATTCTTATGGAACATGAAGCACTTGGTATGGTGAGAGTTTTAGGACTAATTTCAGTTGACACATCTGCTTAAGACTTAGATGGTGTTTGCTCACTAAATAGGATCTTACATTTTTGGATCATTATTGGATGTATTTTGTCTGCCAGTAAAAGTAAAGTAATTGTGTTGGGCATATAAAATGTCATGAAATGGGGGAATAACAACCATGCTCTCTAGCTGGGCTTTGTACTGCTACTGTGAGTGGTCTGCTTTGAATTGGGAGGTCAGAAAACTTCATCTTTATTTGTTGCTAATCATTTTTATAGTTTTATATAAATTCTGTTGATGATCACCAGTTCCATGCTGCATTAAATTCTGCAGCTATACCTTCAGCTGCCAATGCAATGAATAGTCTGTTTAGGATGGATCTCAAGTACTGGTTGATGGAGCTGCTTGTTTATTGGTAAATGAACTCATCTGGGAGATGCTGACCTGCTCAATGTGATCAGCATTGCTGGTCAGTGCTGCTGAGCAGTGCCTGGATAGTGTTGCTTTAATCTGCTAAATTGATTCAAACTTGCAGATGTCACGATGAGGCCAACTTTATCCCAGTCTTCTGTCTGAGGGGCTCAGCTCCTCAGTGCTGTGAATGCTAGTAGCTGTATTATCTGTGCATTTCCTTCCTGAGGAGGACATCTCTGCTGTGTGTTCTGGCAAGGATTTTGGAGAGATCTGCTGCATGCTTCTAATAAAAAAAATCCAGAAGTCTGAGGAATTTTCTATATCACGTCAAGTAATTGCAGCTATTTCCAATTCCAGGTCAAATAACTTTGTGTCTGAACACTGATGGGACGCAAGAATGAGGTTATGATCTAAGCAGGGTATTAAAAGGAAACTGTGGAATCACAGAATAGGCTGAGTTGGAAGGGACCCATCGGGATCATCGAGCCCAACTCTGGCCCCATGCAGGACACCCCAAGAATCACACCATGTGCCTGAGAAAAGAGTTATGTTCTTCTATTTTCTGAAGTCTGAGTGAACTGAAAAGGGAACTTGGTCAGATCTCTAACTAATGCATGCCTTTATTAATATTTCTGTGAAAAGTTTTATGATTAATGTTGTTCTGAGTCCCGATTGCGTATGACTCCCTGAAAAAAAGCCAATTCTCCACTGCTGAATGCTAATAGATCACATCCCTTTATAAACTCCAGAGGAATACAAAGGGACAAAAAATGTTTGCTTGGTCTGTTGCCATGTTCAACATCAACTATCACTTCTGCTTTGTCTTCTTTCTGTCACATCAGCATAGCAACTGGGCAGGCAAACAGCACTAGAAGCCAGGGAGATATGGTAATGCTGGAATGGTGGCAAAGGATTTCTCAGGCCTTTTTTTCCCCAGCTGGGTTGCTTAAGGTTACAGCAGGAGCTTCTAAATATTGGTGAGGAAAAACTGGCGAGGATGCAGGATTTGATTAAATTGCTTACCATTGCTGCCTTTGCAGGGTGCTGTGTAATTGTGTGCTGAATTCCAGGAGCCAAGAAGACACTATGAGTCTTTGGGGTTGGTGTGGAGGCTGATTATTAGGGTGTTAGTGCTTAGAGCCAAAAGGGAAGGAAGCTTTTTCATTTTCTCCATGGTCCTGGTGGTTAAAGTGTTGTCAAGTGATCATGGTTGAATGGTTGAAGAAGGTTGAAGCCTTTTTCCTGCCCTAAGGGACCTTGTGTGCAGGGCTGCTGCAGTGGTAAAAGATCTTGGAGGGAGAGCAGTTGACACACCTCTCTGTAGAAAGCTGTCTGGAATGACCAAAGGGAAAGCAGTTTATGGATAACGGTGGATCCAGGATGCATTTGCCATGTGTTAAACAATCTTTAACTTGCTGATTGTGTGAAATGGTGTGGTGGGAACCATTCACCCACATGAGACTTTGGGGAGAGGGCATGGCTGTCAGTGCTCCGGTGCAGGATTAGGACTTGAGATACTTCACACAGCAATATGGGGTGTGCTGGGGCCCCAACCTCGAGTGCCAGCTCACTCTAGTTCTAGAGGGTCAGAACCCAGAGCGGCCAAGGTTTTTTAAGAGAGCTGCGGTGTATGTCTCTACAAGACCTTATCTAGCTCTTGAATTCAAAGATTAACTTTGAACTACCTGGCATTAGCACAGAAAAATCTCAGGTGCTGTAAGTCTTTGAGAACTGAAGTACTTTGGCTGTAGTGTGTATGACGTAATGTCCATCAATCTCCCAAGTGCAAGTAATAGTAGATAGCAAATTGTGAGTGCCTACGAGCCCATCTGGGCAGATTCTGTGTAGTTTTACCTTCTGCTGAGCTGGGAGAATGGATCACAGCATCCACAGCCAGGAGTGTGTTTCCATGAGGGGACAGACCTTGTCATGCCTGAATGAGGACAGTTGCTTTCCCTTCTTTAGAGCTCTTGCTAGAAAATCTTAAAGGGGAGCACCTTGATGAAGTAAAGAATTATTTTAACTGTATTCAGTAGTTCAAGTATAAAAGAACTTCATTTTTTCCCTTTGCTCTTCTGAATATATTGTGTTTGTTTCATAATCATAGATGTCCATTAAGTACTTTCTGTTCTTTCATTTGCTTATGGTAGGCAGCTACTCCTGAATAAATCAAGAGGGACAATACAGAGAGGGTAGGATTATGTTGGCATGTGATTGTTGACTCACTTTCCAAAGAAAGAATAGGCTCAATTGTATAATCCTTTCTTTTCCTCTTCATTCTGGCACATCAATTCACTATGTTATTGTTTTTGTTGCAGCTTGCTAAGTTTGCAGAACAAGTGACTCCTTTGAATGTTAAAAATGACTTATTTTGTAGCTTTTCACAGTAAAAGTGCCTTTTTTAAAAATGATGAACTCTGATATTTTGAACACTGCCTATTGGAAAAAGTCTGTATCCAGGATTGTGAAATACTAAGGCAGCAGTGAAATTCCTATATGCAGGTGTGTGTGTTAGGTGTATTTCTCTACACTCCCTCCAGTCAAACAGTGTGGTCAGAGTGCAAATAAAGAGAAATCCTCACTTCGGAGGGGAGCTGGGGTGTGTGAGCTGATGTAATGCTTACTGGGTGATACTGCCCAATGACCAGTGAACTAAACTTCCGACCATATTTAAGACTGTGCCATGTCCCCATGTTAAGAGTAAAAGGTTTGAGTGGGGAAACACAGAATAAACACAGAGGAGAGCAGGTTTGTTTGTTTGTTTGTTTATTTTTTTTAGCAGGAGAAGCTCTCAGACCTGTAAAAAAGGCGCCACAAAGATGAGGGGAAAGTGAATGCAAAACCTGCTTTCTGTAGGGCAAAAAAATAGGGAGTTACATTTCTGCAAAGGAATCTACATTAGCAACAGGGAGAGTTCACTAACAGTATGTGTGAGGAGACTTCACCAGGCTGTGGAGTAATATTTTTAATGTGAACATGCCAGAGTGGTGATGTACTACTGGAGCAGAGGAAACAGAGGTAGCACTCGATGTGACTGAGTTCTCTGTTTAGTAAAATGCCTCAAGATTCCTTTGAAAGAAATCTAGCCCAAGGAAGCTCATGTGGCTAGTGAATGATTCTGAATTTAGAGTAGGCTGAAACTGTTGACTGCAGCAAAACTAAGTTTTGCATCATATTGAGAAAAACAAATATATTTTTTTTCTAAAGTGAAGTGTTAATCTCTGTTATATAATATTTCCAGACCTGCTAGAGCAGGTTTGTGATAGGAGAGCAATTTCACTACGACTGATTATGCCTCCTTAAGACCCAGATACCCTCATAGATACCTGAACTAGTGTGTTCAGTTCTGGGCTCCCCAATATGAGAGAGAAATAGGAGAGAATCCTGAAAACTCCGGAGCTCAGCATTCTTATTTCCTCTGTTGCTCCAGAATGTATATGCAAGATTTTATACTTGAGACTCCTACTAGTTCAAATCACAAATTACCTTTGCAGAACAGGATCTTTTTTGTGCCCTTCCTTTCCAGGTGGTTGGAGGCAAGGTAAAGAAACCAGGCAAACGAGGTCGTAAACCAGCCAAAATAGACTTGAAGGCAAAACTTGAAAGAAGTCGTCAGAGTGCAAGAGAGTGCAGAGCCAGGAAGAAACTGAGGTACCAGTACCTGGAAGAGCTGGTTTCGAGCAGAGAGCGAGCCATCTGTGCTCTCAGAGAAGAGCTTGAAATGGTAAGGAACTACCATGTAACCTAACCCTCAGTATTATCTGGGACCTGTCCTCGTGAACACTTGTTCCTCGGGACCACGGTGACTGACAGTGGCATTTGGCTGGGAAGTATCAAAACATCAGATGCATCCAGCTGTTTGCCTGCTGTGGTGTGTAGAATATAAATTCATGTCACAAGTTATCTGCTGGTTCCGAACTGTAAGCAAGAGAAGAAAGTGCCATTACATTTGAGTCTGTTGTCTTAGAAATGTTTGGTTTTGAAAAACTTTTGACAGAGGTAGGTTGTGGCAAGAAGTGCTGAAATATCAAAGGGCAAACGTATATCCACAGGGTGTCATTGTTTCTCTGTTGGGGAGGTGGATTCTTGCAGCATGCTCTCTGTGCAGGTGGCTCTAGGATGTGTAAGATGGAGGTCTTGCCCAGATAAGCAGCATTCACCAAAGAGAATGTTTCATCTGGAAATGCAGACACAGCGGTGTCATTGAAACGTCACCAGCGCTGAGGACACTGCCTTGGCCTGGCTTTAGGTTTGTTTGACTGGGCAGGGCCAATCACTCCAAGTCAGCAGGTTTAGGATCTGCTGAAAAGCCAGCCAACTGTCCACAGGTTTTTGATGTGCTTCAGGGCTTGGCAATGAAGGATTTAAGATGAGGGAAGTAGGAATAAGGCACGTGTGCTTCCACTGTGCCCTGCGCAATGGGAAAGGACCTCTTAATAGTCCATCAGCCCCAGAGTCACGTGAAATACTTGTTTTTAATAGGCCATGAACTGGAACGGTATTCTCGCATGCCAGCAGCGAGAAATTGCACAGAGTGTTCCATGTTGTTTAATAATTACAGTATTCTGTCTAGTGCTGCCTCTGAGTAGCAGTTTATTGACTGAGAGAGGCTCTGCTGAGGGCAGGTATGCGGCCACGTGCTCGGCTCATTAGGGCTCCGCAGTTTCGTAAGAGGCTTCGGCTCGGTACGTTCAGACCTTAAATGAATATATAGCGGAAGGTAAAGATTACAGCCCTGTTTTGTCTGCTGATGTGGTCCTGGCAGTTTGCTAAGGCCTAATGTGTTTGCGTGTTTCAGTACAAGCAGTGGTGCATGGCCATGGACCAAGGGAAAATCCCCTCGGAAATAAAAGCCCTGCTAACTGGAGAGGAGCAAGGCAAAGCACAGCAGAACTCGACCAAACTTGCCAAGGCTGCGAAGACAGAGGCAAACAGCAGCAATCCCTGTAAGTATCCAGCCTGTAATTAATTCCTGTTTTGTTACATCTTTTGTGGTGTAGGAGGATGGCTGTGGTGTAGGAAGAAACATAAGGATGTGCTTTTGGGCACAAATGGTTGATTGAAGCAGAGAGCTTAGTGGGTGGTACAAAGACTCTGTGTAATGTTTACATGGACAACACAGAAATTCCACTATAGAGGAAGCTGGGCAGTTATTTTAAAAGAAGACTCTTTGTGTTTCACCAGAGCCTGTGGAGACCTGTGAAAACCTTAATTTCTTACAGCATTTTCTGTTTTTTTTTAATGCAAGATAAATGGAGCACATAAAACATAATTGAACTTTAAAAACTTCACCAAGAAAACATTATTCTAGCTGCAAGCACTCCAAGAGAGAAATGCTGGACATGGGATTTCCTATGGAGTCTTTTTTCTGACTCCTTTGTGCTTATGCAGGGAATGGAATAGGTTTCTTTTGGGAATTGGAAAGTGAGAAGATGATGTGATATAAAGTCATATTCCTGATATGTAAATGCAAAGGGAGAGAGTTAAGGTGTAGCATGGGCAATTCTGTATCTTCTAATTTTGTAATAGTTTGTGCTACAGGCTAAATTACACTTGAAAAATTTTTTAAAATAGGAGTTTCTAGCTTTATGTTTTTAAGAATCAACATGAAAACCACTTTTTCAACCATAACAATCTTCCCTCCCCCCGGTGCACCATTCTCAGGAGGCCGATGCAGAACCTTCCGCGCTGCAGCAGAGGTGGCTCGGGAGCTGGCAGGAGGAAGAATGCTGTTCTGAAGAGTGGATGCATCCCCAGGTGCAGGGGAGAGGATCCCAGTCTGTTCTCTTCTCTTTGCTCCTCCCCGCATGAAATTCTTTGATTATGGTGTTCCTAAGGCTTCATGGGGTGTGGCTTTTGGGGCAGTGGGTGTTGGTGTACATGAAGCCTTGTTCTTCCTTTCGCTACACTGCCCTCCCCAAATACAGCTGTGGCAGCTTTGGGGCGTTCCCAGCACAAGAGTGGGGCTGCTTTTATATCAGAGCCCAGAATTAGGCTGGCTTTGTGTTTGGTGGTTATGTGGCTGCTAACTGTTGTGGGAATCTGGGTGGTTCTGTAAAAGAAAAGCAAGAGAAGGATCTTGTAACAGCTTTGCTGAAGCCAAACCCAGTACTGTAGGTTGAGGAGAAGGAGCTGGATCAAAAGCTTTCAGTAAGAAGATTTATAGCAATGTCATTTGTAACCTAAATGCAGATGTTGCTCTTGGCATTCATGTGTAATGCAGCATGTCTTTTGTGTGACTGGGATTCTTAAAGAGGTACTAGATACATTTCCTGCTTCTGCCCATACTTCTTCCACTGGGTGCATTTTCCACTCCCAGGAAGACAGTCAAGGCATTTCCCTGCAGCCTGCTTCCAGCAGGGGAACAGCAGCCACTCCCTCTCACCCGCTGGGCCCTGATACCTTTCCATAGCTATCTACATTTTGTACCCTAGTGCCTCTCTGGACAGCATTAATGTGAATTCTGCAGTGCTGTCCTGGTTTCCCAGCCAAAGACAATGCCAGGAAGTGGTAGCAAGGAAAGCAAGTTGCATCAGTTTGGTTTTGTAGTAAGAAAGGTGATGGCAAAACTCTTGTGGGCCGGTGTACTCATCCCGGTTATTGACAGATAACCTGCCACTTTCCTCAGATTGCTCTTTCTCCTGGATATGCTTTTTGTATTCTTACGATGCAGATGATGGAGAGTGGAGCTCTCAGGATTTTCAGAGGGGGTTTGGCTTGCTTATTCTGTTTTGTTTATGACAATGTTTTTCTCTGTATTTTATGAAATGCATGGAACATTTTTTTAATCTCACGTTTTCAGCATTGTTTCATAGAATAAATATTATAATGAATGACTTTGCTAGACCGAGTGTTGCCTTTTTTATTCAACTAATTGGGTGTGTTAAGCATTGTCTCAATTCAGGATGAGGTGAAAGCACTGAAAATAATCAAGTACCATATCTCAGTGTACAGCAAATTGTTTTCAAAATTCCATTCTAAGCACCTGTATATTGGACCTTAATGCATGGGTTTAGGTTTGTTCTTTAGACCCTGCAACCAGTACTCAGTTAGTAATTGCTAAAAATGTTGCACTGGCACACAAGACTGTTAGGAGAGGTTGAGTTACGCTGAAGCAGAGATGGGGAGGGTATGAGGGTTCATGTTGTGTTGTCCTTGTCCTATCCTGCCCACCCCCACCCCCATCATCCACCCTCTGTATCTGAAGGTCTGCACTGCAGTTTGTACTGAAAGAAAGCAATAAAGCCAACCCATAAGTTTGGGGATTTTTGTTGATGTTGAATCCTTACCTGTTCCTTTTCCTGGATTTTCTGGAGGAAGAAAAACCCTAGGCCAAATGTTCCGAACTCTACTCTGCCAACCTTGTTGTTGGACTTCGTATCATGATCATACCAGAAGTGTAATGGATTATTTTGGGTTAGAATTAGTCTTACACAGTCCACTTTCAGATGCAAACAATGTATTGTGATTAGACACATATTTCAAATGTTATACAGATGCTTAAGTGTCTTTCAGAATCAGGGATGTAGAAAACAAGCAGAGGAGTTGTGGTGTGTGACCAGAGCAGCTCTGCCCAGCCCTCGGGAATGTGACAAATGCAGCTCTGATCTCACCAGAAACACTCTGTGTGCTTTCTTCCCTCTTTCTTTGTTTCATGTGCTGTGATACCAAACAAGAGGCCTCTCAGCAGAAAGGTTTCTTTTCTGGAGGAAATGGAGAGCTGGAATTTCTCACTGTGGAGGGCAGCAGTTTCTTCTGTTCTTTGTCATGATGGCTCCTGCTTCTTGGCTTAGTCAGCACTTGACATTACATTTTGTGCCTGGCTCTGTGGCACCAGTAGTGGTATCCATGTTCTGACAGGTTTCTTGTGCTTTTTGCAGATGGACAGGAGGCCTGGTGCTGCCTCCATCCTCCTTGATTTTCCTGCAAGCAAAAATCCATGACACGAGAGTTACAGCTCTAACTACAGCTTTTCCATCTGCTCCAGGTGCTGCAGTCCATTACAAAATGTAGGATTCCCAGCAGCAGTCATTCATTAGAGTTCTGTGGCTTCCATCATGTAGCAGGTCATGCTGTGTTAGATGTTTCTGGCCTTAGATGGATTTCTGGGAGTCCTTTATTTTGAAACTTGAAGTTTTAGCAGTTCCCCTTGAAAACCACCAAGTGTGGTTCCTGCTGGTTTGCTGCTCTAATGCTGATACTCCTCATCCTTGTTGGGACGGCTCCTTGGAGTGATACAGCCAAGTCCTCTGGTCAGGAGTCTCATCTAGTTCCCTAAATAATGTAGGGTGGTATAGTCTTACCCTCTCTCTGTGTAGGCTGGGTACAGCCTTTCACGTTTCTCCTCCAGTGGGTGAGCACAGCTGGTTTTCTCTCACAAGTACTGAAGAAAGGAAATGAGCCTGGAAATGCCTCATTTTCCCACTTGCCATGGAAATCTAATCTTCAGCCAGAGCCATTTGCTGAGCTGAAGGTGGGTATCTCTTGGAAACTGTCCACAGTCTTAAAAAAATGCTGTCTGCTATTTGGTGTTTACACCAACACCAGAACTCCTGTTAGGGTGAGGTGTAGTAAGACTGAGCTCAGTGGATGATGATGGACTAAGTAAGCATTGTGCAGTTGGCACTAGTCCTTTTGGGGAGCGTTACCCAAGGATGGACCTGGTAGTGGCAGCTTGGTAAGAAAAATGTGCAGTAGGTCTTGTCTTTTTGTGTGCTGTGTATGTGCTGCATGTACAAAATCCTGCAGTGGAGGGGATGCATTTCATTAACTCATCACTTAACTGAGAACATTTCGTAATTGTAAAAAAATAATCACAGTCTGCTTTCATAATCTGATAATGTTTGTCAAAGAATCAGTTTCCTGTTAAGTGCTTTTCAAATACTAACTTTTATCAGGGGTTTGTTTTAGACAAATTTCAAAAAACTTTGCTCTTTCTTGACAGCTGAAATTTGGCCATCTTTGAGAGTGCCTGTGGCTGGCTGTTTTTCATTTTCTTTCTGTTTTACATTTTAGGGCAAAGATTAACCTACATCAATAATGAATCTAGTTTTTCCTGAAGAGCTGGAGAAGGTTGGGGATCATAGCTCCATTTGCTACTTTCCAAGAAATTGTAATGTCTATAATTACCTGTAAAATTACTGTTAATGTAAGGAGTGAATGTTTGAGACTAGTCTCAAAATGCATAGAAATCAGAGGAAAAGCTGAAATAAGAAACAGAGTCCTGCTCATTGTGCTCAAGAGTTACGCCATGGGTGACAGAGGATGGCCTGATGTAGAAATCCCTGTTGGAGGTGAGCAGGGGAAAATACCTGTTTGTGAGTTCCTGCTCTGGTGTCACTGAGCATCAATTTCTCCAAAAGTTATATCAATAAATGAATTTCTTACATTCTTCTGACTTCATTGTGAACTTATATGAGAAACCATAAGCTTCTAATCCACAGTAAAACCTGAGGTGTCCCACACTGAACAGCACATCAGTGGACTAAAATTCAACTGTTGCTGTGTTTATGGAATGTACAGATTTTTGTATGTAGATCTATCATGGCCTTCCAGTGCCTGAGGGGAGCCTGCAAGAAAGATGGGGAGAGACTCTTGACAAGGGCCTGGAGTGGCAGAAAAAGGGACAAGGGCTTCAGACTGACAGAGAAGGTTTAGAATAGATATTAAGAAAAGATTCTTTGCTGTGAAGCCTATAACAGATTTCCCAGAGAAGCTGTGGATTCCCCATTCCTGGAGGTGTTCAAGATCAGTTGGATGGAGCTCTGAACAGTCTTTAAATTGCAAATAGAAAATGTTGTCATTGGTTAACTAATGAATTTCAGCAGCACTTCATGAAAAAAAAAAAAAGAAACTAAAATACCTAAAATGTTTTTCGGTTAGCTTTTTTTTTTTTCCTCCATAAGAAGCACTTGGGAGGCAGGAATTTTGCTTCCGTAACTAGTACAAGATTAACTCTGCTTTTTTGTGTGTCAGCCTGTATCTCACAGCTGTCTTAATCAACACTACTGGCACTAACTTGCCTCAAGCAATTCTTGTGTATGATCTCTGTATGTTTGGGTGGGTATTGGTGACGTTCATAACTGTGCTGCAGCTGATTAAATAAATGTGTGAATAAAGGACTACAAGTGGATTATAAAATGTGTGTTTTCATGAGCCAGGCTGTTCAGTGTGAATAGAAATAGCCCATGAAGGGTAACTTACTCCCATACCTTCTTTCTCATGGCAACTTTCAGAATACATTTTGATCAAGTTTAACAGTGATGCCAGCAGCAATGCTGGGTGTTCCTGTGACAGTGAATTCCAGCAGTGTCCTCCAACTTTACCATCCTTATGTGGCATGCTCGGAGTGCCCACTGATGGAAGAACAGTCCTTTCCTGCTCCCTATCAAACACAGAGCTGGCCATGTTGTTAGGTCAGTGTTTTCTGGTTTGCATTTCTGGGCTTTTTCTTTCCTCTCCCCTTTGAAATCTGCTTTTTGGAATGCATTCCTTCTTTGGTACAGGAAAAGACTATTCTTCTTTCTTTCCCAAGTGGCCTGGCAGCTACTTTCAAAAGCTGTCAAGGGTTCCTTTTCCAGAGGACTGTGTATGAGTAACCATGAGTTACTCTGCTGTCTGTGCCTCTGCACATGTGCACCACACCCACCAACTCAGCCCTTCTGCATTTCTCGCTCGGTGACATCCGTGTAAATGCCCCTTCTGCACTGTCCTGAATAATGGCATCACCCTCTGTAGCTCAGGACCTTCTTGTTTCTCACCCTAGCACAAGCAGTGCTGGTACTGGCTTAGCCCAGAGTGGTTTCTGCTTGCTCAGGCATTCTGGTGAGCTTTATGGTCAGGAGGAATGTGACAGCGTTAGCCGACAGCAGTGATGTTCAGTAGATGCTGGGTATGTATTGAGACAGTTCTGCAAAGTTTAATTCTTCCTTCACTTGAAACGCTGGGATTTAGATGATTCTGTAACTTGTATTTCTGTACAATTCTAGGTTGCCCAGCATTTTCAGCAGTGGTTTTGAAAGAAAGGGCAAGTTCAGTTTAGGTTGACATATCCAAAACAGCATGTGGAGTTAAGGGAGGGAAGAATTTAAAAAATCTTGGCCCAAAGTCATTTATCTCATGAACATAGCCCAGAAAAGATTTCATCGAAGTAATGTTCATTTTCCATTTAAATCTGGAATCATGTCTGTATCTACGACAGTGAAAGGGGAAGGAAGTATTTCCCTGCTCTCTAAGTAGCTAATTACTCTTGTGACAAGTCTGTGTGCAAACCTTCCCAAGGT
This sequence comes from Hirundo rustica, assembly GCF_015227805.2. NCBI lineage: Eukaryota > Metazoa > Chordata > Aves > Passeriformes > Hirundinidae > Hirundo > Hirundo rustica. Next base: position 63,641,879 of record NC_053453.1, on the reverse strand, counting down.
GATGGTGCTGCAGGGATCCCTTGATGAGAACAGTGTTAATATTCTCACTTCAGCAAGCTGCATTTCTCATTGCTTTATTCTTAGGGTTCCTCACTTTCTGAAATAAAATAGTAATTAGCTTTTTAATTACTGGTACACCAGTGGAGCCAATGTTACTTGCTGTGGGTGTTTGAGAAACAGCCAATTAACTGTTTCAGCTTTTTGAATTTACGTAATCTTTATTTTTCCTACTTTTTTTGCAGTATCCACTTAATGTCGTCATTGCAGTCCAGTGCCGCTAAATGAGTGGCATTGTTAATGGGAATGATATTGTCCACACATGCTGGCAGATAAAAAAGGCTGACTGACAGCTGGAGAACAATTATAAAGGTTGTCTGATTTAATTCCTCTGCCCTGAGCTACTTGTGGAATGAGCACAGTTGCTGTTCTGTGAATGTATTCATTAAAAAATGTAGGCAGAATGATGAATGAATGGCCTCTTGTGATTGCTTGCATTCACCTTGCATTTTTGTTCTCATTAATTTCCTTTGCATGAAATAGGGCATTTAAAAAAGCCAAATGTGGCTATTACTGATACAGCTTAGGACTGGTCTGTTAGAAATACTACCACCAGCTGTAACTTTAAGTATCACCTGTTAGCATGGATTAAAATTATTTTCTTTATTACTCTAAAACATCTTTTCTCTTGTCTTTTATTAGCATATAACTGTTTTCAGATATCAGTGAGAATTTTATAAAGTAGCAATTTCAAGTTAATTAAAGGGATGGAGAAAAGTGCAGGGATTGACAAGGATGCTTCTGAGTGCCGATTTCTTCCCTGTGTGCCATTTTTCTGCCATGCTTGATTGGAAGATCTACATGGACATGGTGAGGGTGGAGGATCAACACTGGTGCACTCCAGTTTTGTTTCTGATGTCAGGAGCCTTCCAAGGAACACTGAGAGCCCTTGAGGACACAATTTTACCATAGCAAGGGACAGGGAAAATCTTAGCTAGTAATGTTTGTCCTGTAGTGATCAGGCTACAGGAAAGAGCCAAGTGTGTGGGCCAGTGCTTGGCAGCTGTTGTTTCTCCTGGATAAGGTGACATTTGGAAACCTGGCCTCCTGGAAACTCCTCTTCTGCCCTTCAAAGAAAAATGGAACTTGAGTTGCTTTTCTTCAACTATTTCTCTTAAAGACCAGTCTCCAGTGATTTGTTACCTGGTTAGGAGTTTCTTCTGGCAGTTAACATGATCAACATGCAGCAAGTGATCTTTGAAGATGCAGTTGTGCTAAGGGCCACATCCTCAGCATCCCTCTTCTAACAAAAACAAACCCCATACAAGCCAAGAATGAAGATTCTGACAAAGATGCCCTGAATGGGTGTGAAAGATCAAGTCAGTAATGTGGCAAGAGCTGTTTCAGAGTCTGCAAAAAGTCCGAGGGCAAATGAAGTCCCAGCAGTGAATTAATGCAATCAGGGCTATTCCTGCTGCATTTACAGCTAGCTGGTGACTAATCTGAAATCTTGCTAACTGTGGGTATTTCTTAATCATTTTCCTTCCTGTATTTGGATCAATATGGGGAGGGACTCTGTGGAGTATGTAGAAGTGGAGATGGCAAATCTCCAGGGCTGAAGAGAAGAGCTGTAGTGCCTTTGGAAATAAGGTGGGTAATTCCATCCACCCATGTGTGGCCTCTGCTGCCTAATTCTACATGGCTTCAAAAAAATTCAAGTCCTTGATCAGTCCCTCTTCCCCAAGAGCATCTCTTGCTGATGCATGCAGAGAAGTTTGTGTCTGCCCAGGCATGAGACAAGAACAAAGTTATTTATTTAGCAATGTAATATTTTTTTCTTTTTCTATTCTCCTGCAAACATAGGACCGCATTGAGAGCTGATGTAAAATGTTTGAGATGCTGCACACAAAGGAATTGCTACCATCTTTGTCACTTCTGAATATTATCCAGGGACCATTTTCATGAAACAAATTAAAGACTTTGTGTGTGTTAGCAGTAGTGTAGAAAAAAAAATTCTGTAGTTTAGTCCAGATTGCTCATCAGGAGGTGACATTTATACAACAATCTTCCAGTAGGTGTGTTACGTTTTACTAGGAGCCAGTTCAAATAAAGCTTCTGTAATTTATAATGGCCTATTCCACAACACTTGCTACATTGAAAAGAGCTGACTAATAAAGACATATTAACTTACAGAATCACTTAGGGAGTTAATAACCCTTCCTTTGAGCATATGGGTCTGGCTTTAATAAACTTCGAATCTGCTTTTTGTTCTTTTAAAGAGGAAGGATCTGATATTGAGAAGGGCTGAGCACTCAGAACTTCAGCTGCAATTGATGGCGTGTGTTCAGCACCTTGGAAAACCAACTCCTAAATCAATGTCAGTTAAATCTGAATTTAAATGGGTTGAGTTGAAGAGACTGAAAAAACTCTGGGGATTCGTAAGTGAGCATATGGAAACCCTTAAGTCCAATTATTGGTGATAGCCACTTTGGTGTCACCTCCGTGAGGCTGGTGGAAAAACAGGTACAAGTGATGTGAGTCTCAGCTTCTCACTGGCCCCAACCCTTCAACTGGAAATTTTTAAAATATACTCAACCGAAAATCCAGCTTTCTGCTGAAATAAAAAGGAAGGGACATAATTTAACAATTTGTAATAGGAATTCCCAAGGGCAAGCCACTTAACACCAAGTATAAACAGCAGTGATATAGAATTTCTACCTAACGTGTGTCTGTTTAATGGGGGAAAAAAAAAAAAAAAAAGTCTAATGGTTGGGACTCATGTTCTTACAGAGGAAACATTTAAAACAAAGGGATGGATGGGCAAGAGACTCAGGAGTGCTTTGTCCCAAAACTTCTCCTTTGCAGATGGGGTTGAGATGCGTTTCTGAACTAGGAGTTTATTCTGTTTGTTTTGTGTCTACATTGAGCAGGCAAATGCTACAGAATTTCTTGCTTAGAAAATCCATGATCTGCCTTCTGTCTGTGTCACCTCTGGGGCCTTGGCAAGCCAGGAGGTACCTGGCATTGGTGCTACCCTCTGTCCTAAACCTGTCTGTCCATCTGTCCATCATCTGTCCTAAAATGATGGAAGGAGTGGGAAACTTTCCCCTTGCTCTTGTTTTTTTACCAGTGTAGTCTGGGTTAAAGGAAGCCACGGCAAGCAGAACCGTGCTCACCCTGATATAAATGTGATTGGGATTCCACTGATGTGGAAAGGTGGTTTAAAGGATCCAGCCTCCAGACTTCACTCATGGTTGCAGGGCTGGTTAGAGCCCATGATGTCAGCACAGAACTACCAGCTCTTACAGCCTGGGGACATCGTGTCCCTGGCTGTTTTGTCATGGCAATCCTGGACTTTTCCTGGCCACCTTCTGTAGTGAAAGGTGGGGAAACACTTGAAGAAACAAGTGTCCTGTGTTCCTCTGGACTCTGACCTAGCAGGAGGTGGGTAACCATGACCCTGTGACCTCAGGGCTCATTCTGTTCAGTTCCTTCTCTTTAATAAAACTACTAGCCAAAAAAAAACCCAAAAAACCCCCACAGCTGTTGTGTTTCAATCTCCAATCCAAAGTTAAAAATAATGTTGGGAAGTCGACATGGTCTGCTTAGTCTAGATCCGATTTTACAGTGTCAGAGGCAATTAAATGGCAAAGGAAAACTAAGCATATGGTGGTGTTTCAGCAAGAAACAATGAGATCAGAATATGATCCAGACAGAAAATACTGGTTGTGTCTCACTTTCACAAGGTCCTCTCACCTCCTAATTCGTGAGAGTTTTTTTGCTGGTGGCTTTAATGAGAAATGGCAGATCCTTATTTAATGGGGATTTCTGAATTTGTGAAACACATACTGGAAGTGTTCCTGTGGGCAGTGAGGGTTCTTCCAACGCTACTTTGTGTCGCAGAGGAGGAGGAAGGAAGTTTTTTACCAGACATGTAGGATTATTTCTCAGCAAAAGGGATTCCCCACGTTGCCAGCAGAGATTGAGAGGATGTCAGCTTGGGGCTCCACCACACGTGTGCTCCTGCTCCCTGCTGATGGCAGAGGGAGACATTCAGCCCTGTTTATTACACCCTGTAGTACCTGCTGCTCTTGTTCTATTCACTTCCACTGCTGCAGCACTTCCAGGCTCCAGGCATGAACAGAAACCCAAGTCTGCCACATTTGCTCTGAAAGCAGAAAAAAAGGACAATCCTTCTCTGAGGGGCTTTGTGACTAGGGATGTCTCTTGACAGCAGGGAGCTGGAGATTTTGACACAGGAGTATGAGGAGGGATAGCTGACACCCACACACTGTCTTGCATTGCCTCCTTTAACACCTGGGATCAAAGTGTCCACAAGGCTTTTGGGATGCCTTGAGTGTGAAGTGCTTCTGATAGCCTGGACTCAAGGATGTTTGGCCATGCTCTGAGGAGAGGCTGGTCTGGAGCCAGTTCTGTGCAAGAAAGGAAAAAGTCGGGTAAGAAAATAACTGAGAATTTGTGACAAAGGTTTACAAACCCAAGACTGGCCCAGAGAGAGTAGATGGGGACCAACTATTCACCATGTACTGACTTTGTCAGAGCTAGCTGAGGAGAAGACATAGAATAAGAAGAAAATATATGAGATCCTCAACTGAAAAGAGGTCAAATCCTTGGTTCTCAGGTAAAATGCTCCTAAAATCTGCTCAGATGGGCTCTGAACAAGTAGAGTGGGGATGTTTGTCCTTGTCCTTGCAACTAGGTCATTCTGGACCTGCTGTGGATTTACGGAATCGCACCACTGTTTGGCAGGTACCCTGTGAAAGGTGCTCATTCCTCCCAGTGACAGCTGGAGGCTGGGAGAACGTGTCAGGAGTCCTTTATCTTCTCTGCTCGTCCTCAAGTAACCAAGGCTACAGTAGAAAATGGGTACTGGAATGCTTGTTTAAGGAAGACCTCCACTCTGAACCCTACAGAACTCTCCTGTCAATTTTGTAAGAATTCAAAAAATTCTTTGCAGGAAGAGGAACAGCAGCCTGGGCTAGACCTTCCATGTGCCACATTTATCCAGCAGAGTGAGGGGAATTCACCCACAGGATGCTAGTGTTGCCCTAATTTAGAGGATAAATAGTTACCTGTGTTTTCTGAGGGAGTGCTGTTGTACTTTTGGGCAATGCTATGGGAATTGAGAAAATACATCAATATTCCACACATAGACTCAATCCAATTCTTACTAATGAGATTGATAACTGGGGGGAAAGAAAAAAAAAGGAAAAAAAAAATGCTCTCTGTTTCAGAAAGTATAGATGATTCAGGGTGAAGAAATTTTCATTCAGAAAGTCAATTTGAAATGAAAATGGCTCCGCTTACAGTCCTTTCTTCCTCCTCTTCCTTTCATTAGGTCCTGTTCTTTACCTGCCAGACCCTTGCAGTCCTCCCTCCTGCTTTCCAGCCCCTCCACAGGCATTGCCTTGCCTGAGCACTGACCACACACAGGCTTCATGGGTAGAGAACATCAGCAAACTGGTGGGCACGAGGCAAGAAAAGGGGTGGGAGTGGGGTTGAATGGACAGGATGCATCTGTGAGCTGCCAGCCAGCTCTCTCTCAGATGGATCATAGCTGAGCTTGGGGAACCTTGGCCTTTCCAAGCAGCACAAAGTGGTCATCACACATGGTGAGAGTGCAGCACGCGTTCTCTCATTGCTGACCACACCACCCCCTGAATGATAACACAGTCAATAATCCATCTGCTTCTTAGATGATGTTTTTCCTGCCTGGATGCTCAAGGCACCTCTGTATTTCTGAGCTAGCACTGAAATAGAGCTTCGGGGACCTAGCCATGTTGTTACCTCCTCCCAGTGACACAAGTGGACCTACATCCCCTAGGGAGGAAGCCCAGTTTGCCTCCAGAGCACATCCTTCAAGAGCAGGATCCAAGGTGTCCAGGCCCACTTGTCCATGTCCCCCATGCACAGTGCCTGTTTCCCATGAGCTCATTAACATTTCGGGGAGAGGACAGGGGCCTGCAAAGAAGCTCCTGCCTCTCCCCCTGGTCTCCACTGTCATTCCCCATCCCAGCAGGGCTGAAGACCCAGCCGTTCCCACTGGGTTGTTCTCCTGCTGTGCTGGCACAGAAAGAGCAGCAGGAGTGGGCTCCACCTGCAGCCACAGGTCCCCTGCAGGTTGTGTCCTCCACCCATTAGGTGCCCATGCCCAAACAGTGGAAAATGCTGCCAGGCCAGCGTGGGACTACAGAGCTCGGGTTCCTGCTCCTGTTTGGAAAAGGTCACTCTTTGCTGCAGGTGCCAGAGCCGTGCCTCAGCGGAAGCAGTGCAGCCCAGGAGACACAGCCAGTTTCAGATGTGAGGAGGCCCAGCACAGACATGGTCCCTTTTGCTCAGCAGCTCTTCTCCCCAGCTGTGCCACCTCTGGGTGAGTGCACCAGTCTGGGGTAGAAGGAGCTTGAGGGGCTGGGGAAGGTGAGACCGAGGAGGGGACTTTTCCTGGGTGGTTTAGACCACAAGACCTCCAGAGAGGTGCAAGGACAAAGATGCAGAAGCATCCAGTACTAGCCCAATTCTGACCCTGCTGGGCCAGTGGGAATTTTGTCACTGATGAGGCCAGTGGGATCAGGCTGAAGCCAACAGGGCCCCCATATAGACATATGGAGAGTGTAGGGACCCTCGTTTGGCAGAGAAGCACTGCTTGTGATTCTGGGAGAAGAGTTTCCCAAAGCAGAATGTAGTAACCAGAATGAAATAGAACAAATGCATCAAACCCAAGACATTTAATAAAATAAAACATCTCTTTCCCCCCACCCACTAAAAGCTGGATTAAAAATATGTAGCTATACATTGGTTCGAAAGGAGAGAAAACTCCTTCTTCTGAGGGTACAGAGTAACTTTTCAAAACAATGAAGCCCACTAGACAAAAGTATTTGGGGGATTGGATGGAATAGGCCAGGCAAGTTTTCTTTCCTTGGCTTCTCTGTTAAAAGCATCATAGGTGGAGTCTTTGGCGACACTTTTGGCTGTAGCTGGAATATCTGCAATACCAACGTGATTTTTTTTTGCTATCCTGGAACTGGTGGTGATGGTGTATGCATTGCTTCTGTAGCATTTCATGGCAGACATGCAAAAAGTTTCTTTCATCCCTGTTCTGAAGTTTGCGTTATAGATGGAGTAGAGGGTGGGCTTAGAGGCTGAGGAACTGAAAGAGATCCAGGTGATGGCCAGGAAAAGCAAGGAGCTCTTTCTGTAGTCTGTTTCCTGTGGGTGCCACAACTGTACCGTGAAGAAAGGGAGCCAGGACAGGAGAAACATCGAGTTCAACATTAAGAACATCTTGATGGTTTTCACTTTTGTTCTTGGAACGATGTTTGTTGTTCTCCTGACAGTCATTCCATCCGTTCCTATTCTCCAAATGTACTTAATGACTTTCTGGTAAAAAAGGATAATGAGGAGGGATGGGATAAAAAACACCAGGAGGAGGTGGATGATACTGTAGGCAGATCCTTGCCAAGAACTGGGGAGGAAAAAGTTGCAGTGGTGGTCACTGCTGGAGCCGTAGAGAAAACAGGCCGGTGATGCAAACAGAGCACCCCAGAGCCAAGAGACCAAAATCATTTTTTTGGCTTTCCCCCTGGACACTTTGAAGCTCAGGGGGTAGACAATGGTGTAGAATCGATCCACGCTGATGGCGAGGAGCACGTAGATCTGGACCCCGGGCGTGAGGTACTGGATGTACCTGACCAGCCGGCACACGCCGCTGCCCAGCATCCACCGCCCGGAGCTCAGCTGCAGCAGCAGGAAGGGCGCGCTCCCCACGCTGCTCACCAGGTCTGCACAGGCCATGGACACCACAAAGTAGTTGGTGGTGGACTGTGTCCTCCTGCTCCTGTGGATCACTAAGCAAACGAGGAAGTTTCCCAGGACAGAGATCAGCCACAGCGCTCCCCAAACCACGCTGGCAGCTGCGATTTCCCCCGGGCTCAGCCCGTACTCTACCAGCGAGTGGTTCCTGCTGGAGCCGGCTCCTGGGGGTGGAGGTTCTGCCACCTCGCAGTCAGCAGGAGGGGTGGAGGCTTTGGGACTGCTCATGTTCAGCAGCAGCAAGGTAAGGAGGAGAACAGGACCACTGCTGTTATCCATGCTGTGAGCCATGTCTTTTGCTCAGGCTGCAGAGAGAGAGGAGAGAAAAGGTTCTCTTGAACAGCTGTGTATGAAAAGCCCATCTTAACCTACAAAAGAATATTCTCAGTAGTAGAAATACGTACTGTGACTTCCGTATTTCTGGGCTAACACTGAAATACAGCTTCTGGGCTCCACTGTAGCTGGTGATATGACAGGCTGTGTCCAGGGGATCCCATCCCATTCCCTGGCTGGTTTGAGGTGGCTGCCAGCCTTTCCTGCCCGCTCATGCCCTTTCACTTTTGTTCCTCACAGACCCATTCCACATCTGCGCCATGTGCACCATGACCCCAGCTCTGCCTTCATGGCGGGATGAGAAGGGCAGGACCCCTTGGTCAACCCAGAGGGTCCCCAGGTAATTTCAGGACCATTACCGTGTATGTCCACAAGCCCTGACCAGCCCAGGTTACAGCCCCCTTTTTGTGTGGTTTTCCTTGGAGCAGGATGTCTGCGGTGGGAAGTCCTTGCCTTGGGGCTGGGCCGCTGCCCAAGGACACTTCCTGGGATTGAGCACCCTCACCACCAGCCCCACCTCTGGAAGAATGCCTGTTTTGATCTTGGGTGATCCTTAGAGCCTTGTGGATGAAGTGAGCTGAATTTCTGGGAGCCCTTCAGTGAGAGGCCTTTGGGGTACGCGCTTTGAGCCATTGTTCTTGTCCATGGGATAACGATGTCCCCGACTGGTGACACCAAACCTATCACCTGTCAGATGTCACTGCCTGTGAACAGTGGTTTTTCTGAGGGTATTTCCTGTGTGAAATTGTTCTCCTGGCAGGCTCACCACAAAATGTGATGGGTGTGGTCTCCTGTTCTGTGCCTATATTGCTAGATATTTTCCAGTGTTGAGTTTAGCCAGATGGTTGGGTTGGTCTTAGGTAGGGATAAAATGGAAAAATAGCTAGTTTTAGTGGCTATACATATGCAAACACCCTGCTGCTGTCTGATGTCCTTTCAGTCATCATCCTGACATGCAAAGCCTTTTACTCACTAGACATACAAAGTCTTTTCTATGGGTCTGCTGTGAGAATGTTGAACTCCAGGGCTTGATAACGTGCAAGATAAATCAGCATTCATTCATGAGCAGAAGATCAGAAAGTTCATCCTAGAAGCCAAATAAACAAGCTCAAAAACCCACCACCATCCTCCTCAGCTTTCCAAGTGATCCAAATTCCCAGGTTTGCTTTTTGATGGGCTTTTTTTCAATGCTTCGCTGATGGTTTTTGCTGTGCCTACTTGGGCTTGCATCTATCACCTATTATTTTCTCCTTGTCTGCCTACTCAGAGTGAAGCCTGAAAGCACAGAGCCCCTGGTTGAATTTGGGATGTCACCCTTTGTGCTGTTCTGCATGTCCCCTTCAATAATGCAGTGCAAAAAAATGTCAGGTGTGGAAGAAGAAAAGCTGTATTAATTGCTTGGTGTGGTTATACAAGATTTTTTTTCCTCTAGCTTTTTAGAGCCTGGAATTAGTGTGACACTGTTTGTGCCATGTGAAGGGACACTATCAGCAGCTCATACATTGCCCCTTGTCCCCTCCTCTGCTGGGGAGCCGTGGGTGCTGCCTGGCTTTGGCTTTCCCCTTATCCTTAGTTGTCTTCCCTCATCATTTTCTTAGCGGCTTTGCCTGGCAGATGATTCCTGATTTCTCAGAGGGTTCCTGCAAGTCTTTCCCCACCCTCCTTTGGATTGATCTACTTCCTGGAGGAATCCTGCTGTCACCAGCAGTTGGCAAGGCGTTTGGGAGGCTGTGGCTGGCAGAGTGGCAGGATGCATTGTCAGTGCAACCTGCTAAATTACCTGTTAGGATTGTCTGTAATAAAATAATACACGTGGAGCCTATTTACTAGACAGAAAGGAAGATTATGGGATAATTTTCTCCCTTAATTTCCCTTCTTGTCATGCAGAGGTATGTGCCATTTAAAAATAGCCAGCTGTACAAATTAAACTTCAGAGAAAAATAATCAGATAAACTGTCTTGACCAGTACTGAAGAGCAGTGGAAAGCTGGTACAAGAATGAAATGGCCTTTCTAAGCTGTTAGAGACAGGCAGACTTTCTAACACTGTTCTCATGATATTTCTCCTTGTGAGCCAAATCTGCTGTCCATGTCTGACATGTTCAGTTTTGCCGGTGGGTAGACCCCAGAATAGTTACGGGGTTGTAGTGCCCAGATATATCTTTCTGACCTGTTTTTTTTTTCTTTCCTGATGCATCTTGCCTAAGAGTCAGCCCAGCCACTGCTCACGGGAGAGGTTGGGTTACCTGCAAACATGGCTGGGAGAAGACAGGAATTGAGGAGCCCTGGGCAGAGAACAGTGTGTGACCCCAAAGGAGAGCAACCAGTGGGTGTCCAAAGGAAGGAGGATTCCAGGGGGTGAATCCAACTGCCTTGTGTTGGAGCTTTGCTGGCAGAGGAAGCAACACGAGGGTGGGAAGAGCTGCCCTTGTTCAGCACAGCTGGTTCTGTGGGGTGCTGGTTTCCTTGCTGCCAGTGGAACAGGAGAGGCGCCAAACAGAGGGGCGATGAATGCTGAATTTTTTTGATTCTACTTTGGAAAACTCCCAGGTCATTTAGCGCACTGAAAATGTAGGTGCAATTGTAGGGAGTTTAACTAACTTGAGCCTAGGATTTCACTGGTTGTACAGCAATTGCTTGTTTTATTTTTCAAGAAAGTAAAATGCCATCTGATTAATCACTATACTCTGAGATTCATGCATTCCTAGTCATGGATAATTTTTTCTTCAAATGGACCAGAAACAAATTTTTTTGTTTGTTTTAAGTGATCTCTATTCAAGCCTATTTTCCTTATGTGGCACTGAGATCAGGATCATGCCCTGATTTAGTACTAAGAACCTGAGTAACTATGGCCCAGCATATATTTTTCTTCAGTGAGCAATTCTGGTGTTTTTGATTCTGTTTTTCATAGTGGAAACTTGAACATTATCAGTAATGCTCCAAAAGGAAATCATAAAAAGCTCTGCATAGGCACAACTCTTTATGGGTCTGAGATGCAAATAACTGGATATACCATGACTTGGTATGTCATTTATCCCCAATTCCCAGGTCTGCATTGTTTGCCAAAATATGGTTTAAGTGTTAGTGAACCATTCAACTTGCAAATATCAGATCCATAAAAAACAGTGGATGTTGGAACCCTGGTCACTGAGAATTCTGATGAGTTCTGTCAACTCCCTCTGCCCTGAAGGTCCATAAGCAAAAAATTTAAAAGCACAAGTAAAATTTATGTATAGCAAGTAGGTGAAGCCTAATTACATTTTTAGTTAACAAAGTTGCTTGTATTAATTTTCCCTTTAAACCAATATAATACTGACCTGAATGGCTGCTTTCCAGTAATTACGAGTCTGCATGGATTCAGCAGACTCCACTTTGTCTTTCTCACTTTGTCTTTCAAGCATTTTAGAGTGGGAATCCTTTTAAAACTCGTATGAGGCCTTTCTGTATTCCTGTTTAGAGCCCTACTTTTTTTGTGCATTAGCTCTGGGAAAGAAAGAGCATGCGAGATGACTCATAATCATTGAAGAGGGATTTCCTGGTGCCACAGTTCCATTTTACTGACCTTAATTTGCAGTTTGGAAACCAAATAGCTCCATTTTGAGATGACAGCTCTCCAAAACAGATCTGTTACTTAGAGATTAACTATTTGAGCCGCAAGAACTTCATGACATCGCTGCCACATATACTTGGCTGTTGCACAAGCCCTTAAGGCATGGTCACTGTGTGTTTTCATGTTCACTGTCCTAAAAATGCAGCACCCATTGCAATTTGGGAGACCAAAACCTAATAAGACTACCAAAGGAATTCAGTAAATGGTTTTTTTTAAATGTTTAATAGAAAGAAAAAGTGTTTTGTTTCCCAGCTAGTGTTTTTCAGGATTAGAAATGCAGCTAAATAAGCAGATCATTGTATAACACTTGACCTAAGCGCTAGCAGAGGGGCTTTTTCATTCAATGTTTTACCTCTCTGCATCATAGCTGCAAAACACCAGGCAAGCACTGGCCCAGCAAATCATTTCAAAAGCATTAAGCTGTTCATTCACTCCATAAACTTCCCACTCTGGAGAGCATCTCGGGAAAAGCTGCCAGGCTGGAAGAGAAATGCTTCATCTAACTGGGTGTAATCAACATTTCGAAGTGTGAATAAATTGAATCAGAGTGGGGGAGGGGGGCTTTTATCTGGCTGTGAGATGCTAGAAGGTGACATCCACCCTGCCTAAATTCAAATGAACTGCCCTGTGCGTTTTTCCAGTGCAGGAACCCCTTTGTGGAAGAGCACAGTGCTTTATTCTCTCTCTGTCCCTTGCTGTGCAGCGGTGCCTTGCGCGCATCGAGGTCCTTTAATCCTCCTGCTTCCAGAGGAGGAATGTGGATGCACACGCTTCTGTAAGCACAGAGTTTCCCTGCCAGCCCTTTTCTCTGCTCTGGTGCTCATAAAACTGCTCAGCTCTGTGCCCTGCTCCTCTTACCAAGGCGTTTCTATTCTCTGGGCAGCTCTTCTGAGCAAAGCCTGAAAACCACTCGAGGTGAAGTGTGTTCCTGCTCCCTCTCTGCATTCCAGTGTGTGGAGAGAGGAAACGGCTGCCCCTGTTTCATCAGGAGAATAACATGTTTTGAGTGCAGCGAAGCCTTGGAGGTCCCTACCCACATCTCACGTGCTGCTGCCTGCTCTCCTGCTTCACCCAGCTGGTGGAGATCCCTGTCCTGCAGCGTGGATAACCAAGGATGACATGACTGTAAGCATGGATTGGCTCATGGATGGAGCTCAGTGCTGGTGTGGACACGGCTCAGCTGGTGGTAAAAGCTTCTGAGCTGAACTGATTGAGTGAGCTGACCTGTGTTTTTGCATCTTACATCAGGATCTGAGGGGTGAGGTCATGGGAGCAGGAAATATGGATGGAATCAAGTTAAAGAAGGAAATGTTCAAATTTTCAGCACATCTAAAGGATATCTGCTGTATGCTGGAGGAAATTCAGGGCACCCAGGCAGACTCTCAGCCATCAACCTCCTTTGACTCTTCAAGCTCTTTTCTGACTGTTTTAACAAGGTAATAAAACTGAGGACAAGGGTATACTACTGTAACAACTGCTGGGCTTGGAATCAATTTTTATTTCTTGTATTTCTTGTACTGGCTGCTTGGGGAAGAATCCTTTTTCATCCTCATCCTTCTACCTGAGCTTAGCAAGGGGTGAGACATGCAGTAGGTAACTGGGACAAGAACAGGGTTCGTCTATTCCTTCTGGGTCTGTCAGCTCAGTGACGACTGTGGCCTGGAGCCCTGGGTTAAGGGCAATTCCACAAGGGATGAGCCTGATGGGCAAGCAGGATTCAAACCCGCACACAAGTCACAAGTCACTGCATTATGGGTGAGTCTCCTTAACAGGTGTTGCCATCTCCTGAAGTTCATTGTGGTTTTAAATGTTCTGGGAGCAATGGCTTTCCCCCACCCCTGGAGAATTTTTCTCATGTATTTGCAGGGGGTTAAGACCGACTTAGAAGAAATCACTGCAGGTCTATCAGCCTGGGGTAAGTTGCTAAAACCCAATAATTATTCCTGCACCTAAACCTTGAGATGTTTATTCTCTGTTGGCACAGAGAAGGAGCCTTTGCTGTAGCTGCAGAGTCCTCTTACACCCAACATCCTGCTCTGGTCCAGGTACAGGCAGTGGTAAAATACGAGCCAGATTTGTGCTCAGTGTTACCCACACAGACACCCTCACCTCCTCAGAGGGCACCACACTGTTTACAGACAGGTACACAATGGTTGCAAGTCTCTTCTTAGAGATGTAACTCCTGCCCCTAAAGGACAGCCCCTCAGGTGTAAGTGCTCGAGGGCTTTATTTTATCCTCCTGCTGCTGGGATCAGTATGCAAAACTCCAGATTAGCCCTAAATGTCTAAAAATGATTATCTAAAAATGGTGGCAGAACCCAGATCTGTGCCCAGTCTAACTGTAGAGGCACAAAAAAAGTGGGAGGAAGCAGAAGAAGGACTGACCTAATTTCCAGCTCTGCTGTCACAACAGCTTCCACCTACTGGAATTGTCCAAAAAGACTGTAGAGAAGCTTGAAATACAGTTTTGGAGGGTTTTTGTCCTCCCTAATGGGGATTGAGTCTGTCCTTGGGCATGGCTAAGCTGTACCCTTTCCTGATTCAGAGGTAAAAATATCGATGCTCTCTCCCACGGGCTTGCATTAATTTCTGGCAACACCAATCCCTGCCCACAGCACAGCACATTCTCCTGCTTGATGTGAGGAGCACGGTGCTTACCAGGGCTGCTTTGCCGTGGTGGGTGTTGACAGAATGGTGGTGAATCTCATCCCTGGCTGGTTTCTCTGCCCATCTCTTGGAAATTCTCACCCTCTCCCCCGCAGGGAAAATGAATCAGTGTTACAGCTCACCCTCTCACCAGCAGGGAGCACGAGTTCTCCCTGCTAGGGGAACCAGAGGGATTTTGATATTTTTTTTAATGTTGGTTTTGTGCGAAAAGGTTATGTAGGAAGGAATTCTTGACAGGAAATCTTGTGAAAAATGCCTTCCCGTCACACAAGACGTGAATGTGGCAAGAGGATTCTGGCAGCGGTGTGAACGTTTGTGCTGGGATGCAGGAGATCCTGTCACGTGGCTCTTGACCCTGCTTGGCAACATGGACCTGGTGCTCACAGAGCACAGAGAGTGGGGTGGCAGAGGTGGCTTATAACCAGGGATGCCTGAGATGCTTCCAGGAGGACTCACCTGGTGGGATTAAGAGGAGCAGACCTGCACAAGCAGGAGAACAACATTCCCATGAGCCTCTGCCGGGGGATACGGCCGTTAGTGAGAGCACTTCAGCCTTCCAGCTTGGCTGGAGAAGCTGGGAGGGCTGAAGGCCATGCACAGCCCAAAGCTGGGTTGGAAATCTGATGTGGAGATGATTGTGGGAAGGGAGTGTCTCTGCTGGGCAAGGCTAGGGGAGGATAAAAGCCTAGGAGAAGGCACTGAGGCGAGGGGTCAGCCTGCTGATAGCCCCTGATCTGGAGATGCCTTCATGGACAGGGTGCCAGTTGCAAGAACTCTTTGCTGCCTGCCAGAGGGAGAGCCTAGGGAAAGATGGAAGCTGCTGGAATGCAGAAATCCCAAACACACAAGGGCTGCATCGTGTTTTGGTGCTGGGAGAACTGGTGGGGAAGGCAAGCAGACTCCACCTGGGGATGTGAGGGGTTTGTTCCGCATTGTCTGACTGAAATTCCTCTCTGCTAAACACCTCAGGGAGGGTACTCGGTGGGGTTGCAAAGGAAAATGCAGATGGAGGTGGTATGGTGTGACCCAGGTGCGGGAATTGCACCGCACAGCTCTGCAAGCTCTTACTTTGAGACAAGCAGCACAGCTCCCCAAATGTGTCTGAGGTGTAGAGATTCCTCCCCTTACTGACTCATCTGAGACCAGAACGCTTAAAATAAATCAGAAATCAAGCTTCCTCATAAATCAAGTTTCCAAAAAGCACGTATTTAGGCACCCAAATAAGCTTTTAAGGATGCCTCTGGGTTGGCAACCAGTCTTCCTGCAAACCAAGCCCCTTGTTTAAGAGGTTAAGAGTGACTTTAACAACAAACCTGCAAGAACCACATCTGAGAACCTTTGCCAGAAAGAACCGGCTCTGAATCCTGCCTCATACACACGAACGACCCTTTGAAGGCAGAAGGCAGCTTTGCTTCCCCGTTTCTCCGTGGAGCCAACATCCTGTTTGACATGCTGGAAGCCAGCTGGATAAATGAGAAATATTGCCGTGCATTCTTAAGAGAGTCTGTGTCTGAATTAGCTAAACCAGAGCAGCCCTCTTGCCTGTGCTGGCTATGAGATTGCTCTGCCTGTGGGGTTTCCCTGAGTAGCTGCACCGAGGCACAGCTTGGAAAAAGGGAGACGGCGCTTTCAGAAAGGATGGTTTCAAATTAATCACAAAAATTCAAAAGCAGCTGTTCTATGGCAATAACACGAGGCAGGAAGGAGCTGTTTGAATGTGTTTAGAGACCAAAAAAGCCAGAGGAGCAGATCAGTCTGCTCCATTGCCATAAAGTGATTCTCTGCTTTCACCGAACTGATGATGTCAGGAGATTGTTTCAAACAAATAAGTGACACAATTAAAAGATAATGAATATAAATAGAGAGAATACAGATTTGTCCTGAAAATATAGGGAGTTTTTCTGCAGCAATTCTACACGCTCCCTGCTTTCGGCAGAATAAGCTTAAAATTCAAGCCCCACAGAACATTTTCTCCTGAGGAATGAGCCCTCCTGGCTAATCCCCGAGTGATTCGAATGCACATAAGTAAATACACGCAAGGTAAATTACTGGAAAAGACCACGTCGTTTCCCTCCGCAGGGAGAATCACCCCTTCAGCTCCAGCCCTGCCCTGCATCCACATACCTGCTCCAAAGCGTAACCCCAGAGGCGCCGCTCTCCTCCCTGCTCTGCTGGTTCTCCCAAGTGAAGCCACGTCTGGGAAGGTCCCGGTCATGCTGGGAACCACGGTCTCCCTCCAGGTCTGCGCAGCTCTTTGCAAAGCCTCCCGAGGGGAGGCACGGGGCATTCCACCCCTCTTCTTCACCGAAGGAAAAAAAAAAAAAAAAAAAAAAAAAAAAAAAAAAAAAAAAAAGAAGAGATAAAAAATGACGTTTCCGTGGGGTGGCCGCTGCCCGGCTCCTTTCTGTGTCATGTGGGATGCGGATCATGCGGCCGCCCCCCGGCAGGAACCGGGCGCTCCTCCCGCCCCGTCGGGGACATCAGCACCGCGGACAGCGCCGGGCGCGGCCGCGCCGGGGACACCGGGGGGACACCGGGGGGACACCGAGGGGACACGGGGGGACACCGGGGGACACGGTGGGACACCGGGGGACACCGAGGGGACACAGGGAGGGCCCGGCTGCCGGCGCTGACGTGCCGGTTGCCATGGCGAGCGCGGCGGCTGGAGAGGATGCTTTTCTCCCACGATGGTCGCCATGGGACCCCGCCGATTGAAAGGATCGGAGCGAATGAATAAGAGGAGGGAGGTGGAGGGAATATTTAACTAGTTTCCACCGGGAATCTGTTGGTGGTGGGGTTTTTTTTTGTTTGTTTTTTTGTTTTTTTTTTTTTTTTTTTTTTTTTTAATTCCCTTGTGGATACTGAAACTCAGACAGCTTCCCCTGCTTTGCCCTCGATTTAAAATTCGCCAGCTTTTTTCTTTTTTTTTTTTTTTTAAATGCGGAATGGCACCCACGCCGTTTCCTTATGTTCTCTGCCACATACACTTCATTAAGCAAGCTGGAATAATAACAACCCTCCCCAAATCTTAACCTGTCGTCTCTCACAAATGTTTTGTTTTGTTTTTTTTTTTTTTTTCCCCCCGCAGAATTACAACGCCTCCATAAATTGTATTACAGGGCAAGTTTAAGAAAGGAAGGGATCATTTTAGTCCTGACAAACTTTCTGCCTGTGAACTAAGCAAGAAATTTGTTTAGAGCACAGATTTCTATTATTTTGGGATTTTTGACTAGAAATGCATTGGTAAACTAAACCAACAAAGGCTCAGTGTTTTCCTTTGTTTTCCCTCTTTTTTCAGTGGAGACCTCCAAGTACTTTTTAATATATATATATATATATATATATATATATATATTTACTAGATGTCTTTAGTGGAGAAAAAGTACAGTTTTTTATTGAAAAATACTGTCAAGGAAGAAATAATCAGTGTGGATTTTCCCCCACTAATTGCCACGGTATAGTTCAGTTTGCTATACTTTACGCTTTCAAGTTACATTACTAACAGTGGAGTGTGCACCCTGGGAATGAGGTCAGAAACACAGAACAATAGACTAGGCTAGAAATAGGTACGGTGTGGGCAGAATTTTTTGACTGAATGACATAGAGAGTGTCAACAGGAGTTATCTGTTCATCTTCCAGTAGAAAGATTTGGAAGGGAGCATCAGATCAAGGAACCTCGTTCAGAACACAAAAAGGGGGAGTGGAGGGGAGTTCCTCAAAGTATGGGTGCAACCTCCTGGGGTTCCTTGCCAAAGGATGGTGTGAGTGCAGGATTTCACGTGAAATTCAGGAGAGATTGAACAAATGTAAGGAAAAACGCTACACAGAACTCTTATCTCTAAACTAATAAAACACAGTGCTTTCAGAAAACCATCTGAGCTAAGTGCATTGGAGGTTGGGAAAACTCCTGGAGAAAGGATTGTACTGAGGTTCAGTGAAAGTTATTTTTATAAACAAACCAATAATTTTATGAAGTTTGGGCTGGGAGTGTGACTTTCTAAACACACCTAAAATAAGCCTTTGGCCTGTTTGAGAAAGGCAATAGTGAGGGCAGCTTGGCTGTACATCAGCTTCATTGACAAATACTTCACACAGTGATTTTCAAAGTTTACTGGGTTTTTCCAAGCAAGTTGGGTTTTATGTTTTGTGGTTTTGTTTGTTTGGGTTTGTTTTTGTTTTGTTTTGGGGTTTTTTTTACTGTTTTCCTATTATCAGTATTAGAGGAAGATAACTTTTGCCTGCTTTCCAGCTTGGTTTTCCTGACAGGGTGGGAGGGTGAAGGAAAGTTGCCTGATATCTGTATTAAGGAAGTGTTGCCCAGGGAGATGGAAACTACTCGAGTGACTGACACCTCAGTTCCTCCAGTTCAGGGCAGGAACCTTTGGCAGTTGTAAATGAACCATGTTTTGAAAGAAAGCATAAAACGCTGACAGTTGCTTTGGGTTTCACTTTCTCCTTCTCACCCCACAGACATAAGGATGAGGGCTTGATGTATTTAGTGATACTAGTTTTTCCATGAGCTTTGTTTACATTGTCTTCTCCAGTGGCTGTTGGATTGCTCAAGCCTCTATAAAATCTGAGCAGATCATTTTGTTATCGATAAACTGGAAGAGGGTGAGGATGTACACCTCCCTCAGTATATCCAGAGAGCCTAAGACATCAAATCATTGTTGCTTGGAGATTTGTTTCTCTGACAAGACCTAAGCAATTTTCTCAAAGTTTTCCCAAACCACCCCTGTTATTCCAAATCTGATGTCAGTTGTTGCCAGAGCCACAGCTGCTGTAGATTATTTTGAAACTGCTTTTGCAGGGCAAAGCAATTTTCATTCAGCATCGATCTGGTTTTATTGTGGGGGGTTTTTTTTGAACAAACCTGAAAGTAAATCTCAGGGTTTTTTTATTATTATTATTATTATTTTTTCACCTGTAGTCATCCTGGTATTAAGGAAGCTTTTATTCCTGCCAGTGAATCCAGGGACAAACCCCAAACAGAGATGGCAAATGCCCCAACTGACACTTGGCAAGTGTCAGTTCACTTCACCAGTCACTTCACCACCAGGAAGTTTGCTGTGGGGAGGGGGAGCAGAGAAATGAATCTTGTGAAGGATGAGAGATAATAGGTGCAAATCAAAATGTACAGAGTGTTGTGCCTTCCGTGCATTGGGATCACTATGGCTGAGTTACTCCCTGGGGAGCAAATTCACATGGAGTCTGTGTTTGCAGGGGCAGGCAGGGGGAAATCATTGTCATTTTTGAACAGGGTTAAACCCTGGGCTGGCCTTGATAGTCCTTATGGGTCCCTTCCAGCTCAGGATATTCTCATAATAACTCCTTCTGAGTTTTCCATTTTGTTCAGGGGGATCAGGCTCTGGGGCTGGGTTCACAAAAGTCACCAGCCCCAGGGGGCTGGAAGCAGCTCTGGGGTTGCACCAAGAAAAGTCTGTCTTAAATTCCTGCCTCTGTTGGTGCCCCAGAGGTTCTGAGGCAGTTCTGGACCCATTGTTTAATGTCACTGGGCCAAAGTCTGGTCAGGAGAATCTGCACTGGGTTGAAGGGAAGCTGCTGCCCACTGGAGCCCTGTGGCAAAGCCCAGCCTCTTACTGGTTAAACACATCTCCACCGGTTGTTCTGGGGCTGAATTTGGCTCAGGGCCTCGAGAACTTGGACCAGTGCATGAATGACTCCAGACTCTCTAAGAGCACTGCATTTCAGCCTGGTCTTGTCTCAGGCATGCACAAGGGTCGCTCAGTGTGAATTGTCCCACTAGAGGGTAACCCAAGAGCAAGGCTTTGTGTTTTTCTGTCCTGTTTGCTGTTTTCACCTGTTTCAATCCCAACAGTGGTTCAGAGAGTAGTGAGAAATGCCCCACAGCTGAGCTAAACCCATATCTTTTCTTGGCTGTGCTCAGACCCCTCCAAGGTCTGACCTTGCCCTTCTGGGGTCTGAGCACAGACATGTGAAAAGAAAGTGAAATTCTGGGATAACAAGCTCTGGGAACACCTTGTATTGAGCTTGGGGTGGAAAATAGTGTCTTGCCTGGAGGAAAAATGACTCACTCTCAGCGGTGTTTGGGACTGTAGGGGGATCTCTAGGTTTCTGTTCAATTAAAGCTCGTGATGAACTCTCTTACTTTGCCTCGTCCCCAAGCATTGCATGCAGAGCAGGAGTCAATGGCCCTTGGAGTGAATACAGTGTACTGTGCATCCTATGGATGTCATTCCGTGTGACCTGCATGCACACAGAGCAGCTGGGATGAGTCAGATCTCCCTGCCCCGGGCTGCCACAGCTCCTGTATTCTTGAATTAATGCAAATGTTTGAAACAGAGCAGGACTGATGTCAGCCGTTCATTGAGCAGTAAGGTGTGTAGCAGCCTTAGAGAGGAAATCATTCCCTGGAGACCTTGATCCCTTGCCTCTTACTCAGAGAGAGTTTCCAATCATGTGGTGATGTCAAAGTCAGATCAAGAGGCCGAGAACAGAAGGGATTGCTGGCAATGCCAGTCAGGGAATCCTAAACAGGGCGGGTGCCACAGCAAGCACATGAAACAGGGATAATCCAGTGCTAAGGAAAACAGAGTCACAATTTATTATTTCAGTCTGCACCCACTCTTGGCTGAACATGACTGATCTGGTTGTTGGGGTGGTTGCCCCCTGCTCAGCAGAACAAAATCTGTTTTGCTTTCCTGATAGGGCCAGAGAACCCAGCATGGCTCAGATGTGGTCAGCGTAGTTTGGGGCCCTTGTATAGAGCAGAACTGGGGATGTGAGCTTGCCTTAAACCAAACCAAAGCAAAACAATCCCCATCAACCCCCAAATTTATGAATTTGTCTCACCTGCCTACCTTCAGATAAGAAACTTGGATCCCTGCAGGCTTCCATGGCTCTCCTTGGAAGAGCTATTCCCACCAGAAATTTAACATTCTTATCAACAGGCAGGAGTAGTTCCCCACAGTGCCAACCCAGCTTTGCAGCCTGAGGGGCTGCAGAGATGGGGACTACCTCTACATCCACGCTGCAAGAGGTGACACTCTTCCCGAGAGCAGATCTGGTTTCCCAGGGATGTGGAGGGTGAGAGGAGCTGGTTTTTAGCTGCTGTGGTCCATGTCCTTGGTTGGGCCAGGTCATGCCCAGCCCTGAGTGTGTGCTCCAGCTTGGCACAGCAGCTCGGGGGTCAGCCTGGCTGGGGCAGGTATCTGTCCTATAACAAAGGGACGGGTATTTAAACAGATAATCTTACCCCAGAGCTGTCTCTGGTACCACACAGACCTGCTGCAGCCAAAAAGGCATCCTGTCAGACAGGGGCCCTCAGTCCTCAGCCTCTTTCAGCCAGCTAAGAATTTTACACAAAACTTTGCCCTGTGAGCCAAAAATGAGCTAAGCATTGAAGAGACCAAGCCTTCCTTGCAGCAGAGGTAATTAATCTCTTTGGTGCTGAAGTGTCTCCTGAAAATAGAGTGAGAGTCTTGCTATGCTGATGAGAGCAATGGTGAAATAGATGCCAGAATCTGGGCTAAATTCTGATGAGCTCTCTCTTATGGCTGGGGAAACAGAAGCAAAAGGAAGTGAAATGGTAGAACTGTGAATTGAGCCCTGATCACCCAGGCCAGGGTAGGGAACATGCTTCTCACTTGGCCTAGGGAAATTAAGAAATGGAAATATCCTTGAAGTACTGAAATTTTACTCTTTTGAATAATCACCAAGATTTTGCATATAAAAATTCCCATAAACGTTTTCACATGTTCACATTTAATGCATTGGCTATTTTCAGATATTTTTCAGAAAGTCCTTGCCCCGTCTCGTCTTTGGTGAAGGAGAGCGAGGGGTCCCCATAACTTTCTCATCTTATGTGCTTTCCTTCCTCATGCTGCCTTTTCAAACACAAAGACACTTGCCTATGCTGTGATGGGGTCTGTTCAGCAACTCTGGCACTGAGCTTGGGAATTCCATGTGCTCCAGCTGTCCTTGTTCACATTCCTCCGGTCAGGGCTGGCTGCTGCTGATGGCTGGCAAACCATGTCCACCTGTTCCCTCCAAAAGATGCAGCAGAGTGGCTTTACAAGGCAAACACACCTAAGAAGTGCGCAGGTGTGTTTGCTTTGAGCCTGACGGCAATCTCATTAAAACCATTGAAAAGGCTGCCCCTGACTCCAGGAGGGAGGGAATTTCCTCCTCTGGAGTTGTCTGGTTCAGTTACGCAAAGGAAGCAAGGTCAGGCTTTATCCTAAAGTTGTTTACAGAAATAACTTATTCCAGGGTTAATAACTGATGAGTCAATCCTTGTACAGCCCCAGAGGTCAAAGGGTTGCTTATGAAAACTGATAAACCACCCCTGAGTGATGCTGCTGATAGGCATGTCATGCTTATCTCTCAGCCTTTTATGGGCTGGTTGTAAATGCCACATCACTGAGGATCCAAACTAGCAAAACAAGCAACCCCCGCGTCAGAAAGCCGCACACAAAGTTTGGGAACTTACTGGAGTGATTTTTGGCATTTGCAGAAGGCTCTGTTGGTGGATTGGATGTGGTGAAAAGTGTTTTTGGGAGAGGATGAGAGATGCTCCAGCCACAAGGCTTCCTAATGTGCCATTAGAAGGTCAACTTATTTTCTGGCTTAACATTACCATTGTAAAAAAAAAAAAAAAAAAAAAAAAAAAAGTATGTGGAGGCAGACAGGGATGGAACAACTTCCTTATTTTGTACAAAAATGCAACAAATGACAGACAAGCCCTGAGAACGGACACCAGGCTTTGCCACATATTGGCTGTTTCCCCCCATCACCTCAGAATTTGCTTTTGAAAATGACTGTGAGGCCATTATACGTGTCTGTTATGAAAACAGCCATCATCTGTCACTCACTGGGGACACCAGATTTTCTTCCTTGAGGAGGCACGGTAAATTCTTTCCCCTCACTGCACAGAGAACTGAAGTAATTTGTGAAGCACTCCAGCCCTTAGTTTGAATCCTGTCTGGGAGCACCCTAAACGGAGTCACCCTTTGAAGTGCTAACGCGCTGGACTGGGACCTTTTTTCCTTCCCTGTGTGAAGCGGCGGCTGCACACCCACTCCCAGTGCCAGAGGGAGGAGGGGATGGTGCAGGAAGCTTGGGGATGGCTGTGGGGACATTGTTCCCCCTTAGCCAAGCCTGGGGGGCGGTGATCCCGGAGTGACCCCACAGCGCAGGGGTATTTGGTGCGGTGACACCTGTGTGTCCTAGGGTAACTTTATGATGCTTGTATCCCCAATCGTCTGTTCTGTTTGTGCTGTATATTGAGTCCTGTGCCTTTCAGACTGGTTCTAAGAGCAAGGAGAAGCGCGGAGTTTGTTTTGAGAAAACTGCCCGACTCCTCCACATTCTGCTGCGGACAGCGTGTTCGGCGGAGGCTTGGAGAGACTGCAGGACAGAGATCTTTTTTTTGCTTTTAGTTAGTTTCAGCTAGCTAGGGCAGAGAAGTTCCCTGGACTGTTTTTTTTTCCTTTTTCTTGGAACTGTTTAAACCTGCTCTGGACTGAAAACCTGCTCTGGACTGAAAACCCAGGGGAGCACTGGGGGCTGCACCTGCGGCCCACTGGGGCCTGGAGCTCGGCATTTTCCAGCAGCGCCGGAGGGACTGGGACTGAGGAGAGGCTGAGAGAGAGAGAGAGCTGAACTACACCCATGGCAAGGACTTTCTCAATTTGCCATCTCACTTCAGAAGGAGAGGTTTTATTGTTTCATATTATTCATTATTTATACTTGTATGCACTTCATTTGTTTAGTAAAATAGTTTTTTCCACTTTTCTCCAAAGGGTTGTTTTGTTTTTTTTTTTTTACCGGACCGGTTGGAGGGAGGGGCCACTTGGGTTTGCTTCCTTAGAGGGATCCTATACAGGGGTTTTTCTCCCAAATTTGTCCCAAACCAGGACACTGTGTCAAGGTGTAAATTCCTCTCCGAGCATCACCTGAGCACGCAGGTCACTAATCCTCTCTGGGACAGGCTCAGGTTTTACTGGGAGAGCTCACAGACCCCTGTGGCTCTTAGGAGCAGCTCCAGCAGGGCCCCGGCAGCTCTCAGCTTCCCTGGGGGAAGGGCAGAGGAGGATGCACATCACAGGGACTTCCCCCTCTCCCCTGCCCTCCCAACGGGTTTTCACAACCGTGGCAGGGAAAATTCTCACGTGAACAAAACCGTACGAGGGAGAAATGGATCATTCCAAAGAGAGAAAACAGCGGCCGCAGGTGGTTATAGTCACTTGCTTTCTGGAAGGGATCTGTTCAAAGGGATCTGTTCCATGTCCCAGCCTCCCGGCCAGCAAGGCTCCACCGGCAGGAGTTTGAGCCCAAGGGTTTATGAAGCAGAACGCCGCGGTAACTCTCCGCACATCCCCTCAGACAAAGCCCGTGTGCCGGTGGCGGCCCAGCCCCGGCGGTTTCGGGCCGCGGGTCGCTGCTGCCCTCCCGCGGCCCCGGCCCTGCGCGCCCGGGACACGCTCCGCCCGTCCCGCACGGCTCCTCCGCCCCGCGGGGACCGGGAACAGCCCCCGGCCGCGGGGATCTCCTCGCCGGGGCTTCCCGCACCTCCTCCCACTCGGAGACATGAGCTTGAACCCTCGTTTTTTAAAATCAAAGAGCGGCGACGGCTTAACCGGGTTGGTCATCGCTCTTCGGAGGGACGTGCCTCTCTGATTGAGAGGGTGGTGAGGTCAAGACCGTCATTGAATCCGTGCAATGACGGTGGCAACCAGGACGAGGTTTCCCTGAAACTATTTTTTTTCCCCTGCATTTGCCTATTAGGCCTTCCCAGTGACTCCCAGTGTTGGAGGCCGTGTTGTCTCATTTCTCTGCCCTGTCTCGCACATTTGCACTCATTTCTTGCGGCACCAAGGGCCAGAGGTGCCTACATTGCTATAATGAGACTTCAGGAAAGGAGAATTATTATTATTGAAGGACTGTCAAGACAACAGCAGTTGCAGATTAAACGAATGCACCGTGCTGGGTGAGCTGGTGATGAGTTAGGGCTAAATTCTGTACTGAGTTTGTCTGGAGTAACTACTCCAAAATAAGTAAAGTAGCTTTGGTCTGACTCCAGCCTATTGGGGAGCAAAACTGGCCTTGCAATCTTGTGAAAAAGTGCAGCACACGAAGAGCTTCAGAAAAAGCTCAGTCGTGAGAGGGTTGGCCAAAGCTGTTGGATTTTATTCTGTCTTCTCTTTTCTGGTAGCATTTCTGGGTCTGGCTTCTCATACCACATTTCCCTGTTTTCGGAGGGATTTTTGGATTTGCTTTTATAAAAGAGGCCTGGACTCTGCTCTCACTTACCCTGTTGTATGCCTGTCTATTCCAGTGTAGTTCATCTCTACTCGAGCTTTCATAAGCAAGATCAAAAAAAAAAATCACAATTTCTCAAAGATCACCAAAAAATCACAATTGGTCTTGTTGCTGGGCAGCAGGTGAGTCACAGCTGGCTCAACAGACACTTGGATGCTGTGAACAGAAAGACCTGGGGCTGACTTCTGTCCTCACACACACACCCTGCTGACATCAACATCCAAGGGTAAAATTCGGCATCCCTTGCCTCTGCTTTGTAGTTGGCACTGGCTTTGAGAACACAGGTCAAATCTCACTGCTGGCAACTTTGTGCTGGGGCCATGGCACAAATGATCTGTCCCTCCTCACCTCTTCCTCACGTTCTGATGGTGATGACAGTGCTATTTCTCTTCTTCCAAACCAGCAGCATGCAGAAACCCCTCTGCTGGCACCAGTCTTCATTTGCAAATGACCCCGAGTTTCTCCCAAGTCACTGGTGCTGTGTTGCTTTGTGCAGCTGGGGCTCTGGAGCGCTGAAGTTATGGGAATTTTAAAATTCTCAGGGAAGGAAAATGGAGGCGGATGTCTCTCCTGTTGTTAATACAATCTGACCTTTTTTCCTGCATGTTCTCCAGCGTCTCATTTAGCAAGTGAGCACTTCAGGGAAGAGGAGAGGAAGGAAATATCCTTAGTGGGCTCTTTTGTGCAATGAGGTAGATTTGGTGATTTTTTTTTTTTTTCCCCCCATGGGCACCTGTAGATTTAACACTGTGGACTTTGCTCTTTCAAAGTGTTCAGCCCTCCCTTAAACTGTGAACTTGGCTTAGAAAATGCTGTAGTTCTTACCCCTGAGTGAGGTTAAATCCTACCTTTTCACTTGTAACGGATGGTATATTTTTCAGGCAATATGCCTGAAATCTGTGCAGAGGCACATGGCCTGTCAGGTATGAGTCTCTGTAGATGGAAATGATGGATAATCTTATTGGAAGGGATTGAAAATGATTTGTCTTCTGAAATAGATTGGTCCCAAGACACCGTAATGTTGTTCTGTACATTGTCTGTGTTCTTATCCTCCCTGGACTGACCTGCAGCCACTTTGCCAGCTTGGAAAGACAGCTGATAAATGTATTTAGGGGGCAATGCTGCTTCTGCAGACAAGCTGTGCAGCCCATGGTGAGTATCTTTCTGGATCTGGACTCAGTAATTGAATGGGTGCAGGTATAATCAAGTTGCCCCGCTCTGGGCTGGGGGTGGCTGCCTGCAGCAGGGTGATGGATGTGATCCAGTTGAGCAAACACTGCTTCTGAAGTGGTGAGCTAATGAAATGTCTGTGGCAGTGATGGACTGAGTCAGAGGGGATTTTGAATCTGCTCCTGCCAGTGCTCTCCTGTTATCTGCAGTGAATCGTGCACAGCTGTGGCTGCTGGAAGATGAGCTCCGGGGTCTGGGCTGAAAAAGGAGCAATGAGAAGTTCTCAGCTCCCGCTCTTCAGGCAAGAGAAAAATTATTTTTATATGATGAGATGTGTTGCCTTGTGCTAAGTTAGTCAGAGAAAGGAACAGAATACAACTCTTATTTCTTTATAATGGCTCCTTGCAGGGAGCTAAAACCTGGCAGCCTGGGAACAGGAGGTCTAAACACTCCTTCAGTCTCCCAAATCACAGAAATATGTCTCTTAGAGATGCCTCAGTAGGTGGTTTAACTATAGCCTTTAATCCCCATGTGCCTCAGCTCCCTATTTTTTAAGATACAGATATACTTTGCAGCCATGCTGGTAGTATAAATATCCCAGGAACTGTGATATTTTCTGCTATCTTGTTACTGTGGTGGCAAAACATAGAGGCAGGGCATTACTCTTTATTGTTACATTTCCAGAGCTGGCATTTTAAAATAGTGTATGTTTTGGAAACAGAGTGAGGCAGGGCTAGAGACAGAGGGGACTTGCTCAGCCTGGACAGGGGATGGGTAAAAAGGCTGCTCCCAATCTTCCCCTCTGGTTATGGGGCTGTGCTGATGGATTTTGAGGGGAAAACCTGCAGGACTCCCAGGCGGTTTGCTGCTGCAGCACGGCGGTCAGAAGGTCTGGAGCTGTGGAGCAGAGGTGTCAGAAAGCTTGTCAAAACCCACCACGAATCTGCTCAAAGAGCCCTCATAAAATAATAAAAGATGCACCTTGACATTTCTGAGCAGGAGGGACGAGAGGAGGTCACCGAAATTTGGGGTCCTGCAGCAATGGCCTTACAGGTCAGTAGTATTTTGGAGCTTTACTGTTTTGTGCTGTATCCTATAGAAGGTGAGTGATTAATCTGCTTTTCTTGTGGGTACCAAACTCTTGACTTAAGGAGAGAAAGGATCTAATATGGGGCCTAACACCTTGAGTGGATTTCCTGGCAAGCCTAGGCATGAGATTTTCCTTAACAGAGATTAGTTGGATTGCTTGGTAGAAATGGAAATCAGAAGACTTGGGCATGGTTAAAGGAGGAAACAAGGAAGGGATGGTGTAGCTTCAGGTTTTTCTAAGGGCCATGGGAAGATAAGAATGTATTTTGGGAAGTGGAAGGCACTTTTTTGGTGATGGGAAAGTACTGTGCTTTGAAAAGCCATGATATGAGAGGGATGGAAAGGGAGGATAAGTAGAAAGAAAAGGCTCTGAGACCAGGAGAGCATATTTATGAAATGTAGCCAAGTGAAGAATAATATAACAATGAGAAAGAAAAGAGATCAGCAGCTACAGCAGCTCATTCTTACTTTTCTTCAACAGTTTCCTGGCATAACATGGAAGAATCACAAAATAAAATCGCCACTTCATGCTATGTTTCAGCTTCTGTCTGGGACAACACTTGCTTCTGCATCAGAAGCCTCCAAACTCTGCTTTGAAACTGAGGGGTCATTAAATGCCTGTGTTAGTAACAGCATCTCTGCAGGTGACCAGAGCGGTGTTTGAGGAGCTGCTGGCAGTTCCACAGCCCGGCCAGGGAGGCTCCTGAGCCTTATCCTTCGGTGGAACCGCATCAGAGATCTTTAACAGGAATCTGGAGATGTGCAGGCGTTTGCAGCACGGTACGTGCGCACATTACGCGTTCATCCGGGGAGAATTTCCACCAGCGCTGGCCTTGTCCTGTTCTCCACCTCCGGCTCTTTCTCCCCTGCTGGAGGAGGAGGATGAGAGGTCCCGCTGCGGCTGCTGGCGAATGTTTCGGAAGCTCTCGGAGCGCTGGGTGCCGCAGACATCCGCTGTGCGGCAGACTCGGCAGAGGGAGCCCCGCGTTCAGGCTGGAGCTGAGCGGGGAGCAGACCTGGCGCATCTCGGAAGGGAGGGTCGCCTTCCTTTTCCCCCGTCCTGGGGAGCCTGAGCTCACGGCTGGCGTGGGAATACCTCGGCAGGATGGCACGGGCTCCCCGTGTGAGTGTTTTGGGCTGCTCTCCCGCCGCATCCCGGGGGCAGCTGGAAAAAGCGACGGAGGAGGAGGAGAGCGCTACACGGAGCTGGTCCGCATTGTCCAAACTTGCTATTCAGGCGGGGTCTTTTACTCGGACACTGCCCAAACCTCCTGCTGCCTGGCACTGGCTCTGCCACCGAAGAGCTGTGTGTGCCCGCTGGGGAGGGGGGTGTTTCTCTTATGTGGCAGCTCCTGAGCAGCCTCCCCGTGTTAAATATTAACCTGTTGCTGCTGATCTTCCAGGCCATTCTACTCTGCCTCCAGTTCTCTCGACACGCAAGGAGAATATTTGGAGTGTAATTTGAATTTTCAATGCCCGGCTGCTTCACTGTTCATTTTTTTTTTTTTTTTTGATTGAAAAATGAGGCTTACAGCTAAATGAGTATTTTTAAGAAAACGTCTTACTACCCATAAAATATTTTTGGTCAAAATCTTAACATGTTTTAACTTTCATCTGCAAGGCTTTCATATTTGCGACAGTCGTTGTGTGAAAACGTTTGCTTCTCATGATTCCCCCCCAACAACAACAATTAGGACTTCATTTTGGAAAAATCCTGTTTTCCAAAGAGTTTTCTGTTTGAGCAGCCCATGTGCCCAGCCCTGGTTCAACAAAAGCTGCTCATATTCCCGGCCAAGAGGCAGAGGAGAGGATGGGCAGCAGCGGTGTTTTTGTGGCTGTGCATTGTTCAGGACTGCAATAGTTAAGAAAAGATGACTCTAAAAGAAAACAAGCAAAGAACCAACCTCGGTGACGTATGTAATGAAAACCATTTCCTGCTTCTTTATCCCAGAACTTCAAGTTCTGAGACATTTTCAGGTGGGTCTGGTTTGTTTGTTTACACATTCATGAACTCACCTGAGCCGAAGGAGTTGCTGTGTCACTGGCGGGCAGGAGGTGAAGCCCAGGGCATCAGATGTGATGTTCCTGTCAGCTCATTTTTCGTTTCCCTCACTTCTTGCCTCTCTTTTGTCTTTGCAGTGAAGGAGGAGTCTGTCCTCTATGGGGTCCCAAACTGAGTTTTGACAGTCACCTTGCAACTTGAGCTAAAACTGGTTTGCCTGTGATTTTAAACACAATTTGGCATGTCATTGGCCCTTTAGAACAGGCCAGCTGGTAAAATTCTAGCTCTAACAGGCACTTGAGAGGAATCTCAGCAAGTTAACATGCTTTTAACACACCCTGCTCCTTCATTCACAAAGACCTGCTGGAGAGCAGGCAATCGTGCTCTCCGATGGGGCTGTCTGCTCTGCTGGAGCACAGCAGGCACTTTCCAGTCTCTGCCACCACCCTCTCTTCTGAAACAGAGAGCAATAAACCCGAGGAGCAGCTTGTGAGCCTCTGTCTCACGTTCAGCTGTGACCTGGCTGAACCAGGAGAGCTTCCACCCTTGAATGACAGCGCCCGTGCAAGCATGGCCGCTTTGGTGGATGCATCTCCCTGCAGAGCTTTCACCCTTGGTCAGAGCAAGTCAGCCACCACCATCGTGCGCAATTGCTGTCCTGGGAGGGCAGCAAGGACTCCAAAATGCTGGTGGGAGAAAAGAGGGACCTTGAACCCCCTGCCCCCTCTGAACTAATACAGTTTGATTTTCCCTGCAAGCACACCAGATCTCCTCAGGGGACCACAGAACATCTCTGAAGCTGAACTGGCTGAGCCCGTGGGGGCTAAAACCCTCATGGGCGCTCCTGCCTGGGCTGGCAGCTCGTCCCTCAGGGAGTAACAGCTTCGTGGCATTCCTTCCTGGATGTGGGGAGCTAGCACAGGTTTCTCCCACAGAACAGGCAAAATGGGAACACTGAGGTGGGAAACAGGGGAAATACAGAGGGACTTTGTTTATCTGCTTGGATAAACAGGAGGAAACAGCTCTTTTTCCCAGTGCCCTGCAGTGCTCCCTGCCTGAGGCAGGACATCTTTGCCAGCCCTTCACCACCTGCTCTTCTGCCCTTCCACCAGCCCAGCCAACGTGCAGTGCGAGGCTGCCTTTGCATTTCACCCACGCCTGTCCCAAAACCAAATTGGAGCTCTGTAGGGCTGACTTGCACCCTTGACTCGCCCCCCCATGCCCTACATATTCCCTGCACGGATGGGCAGACCCCCAGGCACTGCTGGCAGTGCGGAGCACAGCCCTGCTGGAAACCCCCGAGGTGAGGGAGTCCAAACCACTCTCTGAGTGCTGGAGAGCGTGAAGATGTGACCAGCAATCCCAGGAGGAAGATGGCAGCATTTCCAAGCGAACAGCAGCGCTCACCACCAGCCCAAATGGCTTTCTTTAGCCGGGCTGAGTGAAGGGTGAAGAGGATGGGCTTGGACCAATCTCCTGAGCTGCCTGCAGGCAGAGCAGCCCCTCTGGGCACCCCAAGGCTGGCAGGGCTGGTTCCCAGCTCTCTGCCTCACAGGGCAGGGCCTGCAGCCCTTGCTGGGGGGGTGCTGGGTGTGCAGCCCAGCTGGCTCAGCCCCCAGCACGGTGTGGGAGGATTTTGTGGCACCTGCAAGGGAAGGGGGAAGAGCTGTGGGGCCAGTGCCACCCCCGAGGAGGCTGAGACACTGAGGGTGTTTGGCCCAGAGCCTGGTGGCTGCACTAAGTGTAGCCACTGGGAGGTCATTTGTCATATCCTGTGCAAGCAGCCACCCTTCAGCAGCAATTACTGCTCTTTAACAGCTTCCAAACAACGCTCCCTGCGAGCTGTGCTCGCTGGCAGATCCTAAAAGCAGAGGGTGAAAAATCCCAAACCTAACCAAACAAAACCACGGCTTTGCAGTGCTTTTCTTTTAAACTCAACAGGTGTTCCTGGTCACCCTGCAAAACCACAGGGAAAATATCTGCATGCCACTGGAATGAAGCAACTCCAAACCAAACTCTGCGAAGACAATCCCATCTTTTGCTTTTGTTTGGTAGAAAATGAATGGGGGAAAAAGAAGAGAAAAAAAGCTTCAGCTCTGGGTTTTCACATGATAGAGGGGGAGCTTTCACCACCATCCCAGTTTTGGACTGCATCTGATGCAGGCTCACGGAGACAGGGGACTGTTATTAGAGCTGCGTGAATAATCTACAGCAAGAAACTGAATGGAAGTGTTTGGCCTTTTATCTGTTTGCAAACTATCTCTGAGCCTGCCTGGATGTTCTTGAATGTGTTTGTTGTTTGAGATAATGCTGCCCGTAATTTCTGTGAATAATCATTTATTTGTGGCCTGCCTACGAGCATTTAGATAGTCAAAATGTCATTTTTGTTCCATGGTTACATGAGTGCAACCCTGAGACTTCCACCAAGAGTACCCACAGGCAGGAGTGGTAAATTCACTTTCTGTAAAACCCTATTGAAATCCTCTTGGGAAATGTAAGTTCATCTGCAATTTTTGTTTGGGGGGGGGGAAGGAGAAAAATGCAATTAAATAACAGGGTGGGGGTTGGTAAAGTGTTAGAAAGCATTTCCAGGAGATTCCCTTATGTCCCCGCAGCCCACGGAGGTCTGTGGGGATGCAGAGATCCACTTGCAGCTCCTGGAGAAGTCCACATGGAGCAGGGGATGCCCAAAGGAGGCTGTGACCCCCTGGGAAATCTGTGTTGGGACCACACTGGAGCAGGTTTGCTGGCAGGACTTGTGACCCTCTGGAGGAGCCAGGCTGGAGCAGTCTGTTCCTGAGGGACTGCCCCTGTGGAAGAGTGATCCTGGTGCAGCAGGATCTGTGCAGGGCTGCTGCCCGTGAGATGGAGCCACGCTGGAGGAGCTCATGGAGGATCTGTCCTGTGGGAGGGAGCCCGTGGTGGAGCAGAGGCAGGACTCCTCTCCCCGAGCAGCAGCAGGAACACCGTGTGATGAACGGACTGGAGCCCCCATTCCATCTCCCTGCAGCACTGGGGAGGGGAGGAGGGAGGGAGAAGGTATTTTTTAAGGTTTTGTTTTCCTTCTCTGCTGTCCTGCTCCGGCCTTGTCAGGAGTAAATTCAGTCATTGTCTCTAATTCCAGCCTGTTTTGCCCATGATGTATTTGGGAGGGACCTCTCTCTGCCTGTGAACCCTCAGTCGTGTTTCCCCTCGTGTGCTCACGGGGCCAAGGCAAGGACACAGCAAACATTCCCCCCACGTGCTCCATGAGCCACCAGGGCTGGACAGCAGAGGGGTTCCACAGCCACCTTGTCCTCCAAAAGACTGGTGCAAACCCCATGCCTGGAGCGCTCTGAGCCCTGCCATGGTGTGACAGCCTGTCCAGGAGCATCCCAGCCAGGTCTTTGGTGGCCACCAGACCCTGCTAGCAGCTTGGAGAGGAGTTTCTCTGGCAGCAGTGCGGGCAGGGGCAGCTCTTGTGTTTGCCTTCATCCCCCTGAGGGGTCGGATGGCTTTGTGATAAGGGCACCTTGAGGGATAAATTGCATAGGGGTATTAAGTAGACAGGTGCTTGCACCACAAATGGAGATTTATTTCCAGGGGAAAACCAATATTTTGCAAACAAAACAGGGCATGGATTAATTTTGGGCATCTGCAAAACTTTCTTCTTCAATTCCTTCAACACAGGCTTGTTGTTTATCCATTGCATTCTGAAAGCAATGTACTACAGCAAATTATTTCTTCTGCCAGTATTTCCCGACTCCTGAGCCCTTGGTTTCCAAACAGCTTTTTTCTGAGCTGTTGTATGTGGGTAGGCATTTCTAAAACATTAGGTCTCTTCTGGCTCCCCAAGGAGCAGTGTGGGCTCCACTTTTCTGTTACCTTGTCACAGGCTGCTTAGAAAGCTGATGGACAGCACATCAGCGACAGTAAAATCTAAAGTGGTGTGGGTTTGGGAGATGAAACAGGCTGTGACCTGATGCAACACTACTCTGCTTCCTTTCCCAGGCTTTGTCTTTACCACTTAAAACCATGAACGTGTGGGGTTTTCTACAACAGATGAAGAAAAGAAAATTAAACTTTCTATAATGGGAGGGGGAGAAAAAAAAAATAACACTGTTCTTCCTTTCATCCTTTCTGCTCTCTCTCTCTCTCTGTCATTTTGCTAGGTACTTTCATCCTCTTCTCTTCTGTTCTACCCCTCATTGTGACTCGTTTATTGTCCCTCTTCCTTGTCTTATCCTTTCTCCCCCAGGCAGATTTTAGTGCAGGGGAGTCATTTGAGGGAGTAAATATCTGCCCATCCAGCTTGGGACCAGTACAGACTGAAATGAGAGTTGCACTCTTTTTGTGGAACATGAGAACAACAATAACTTTTTCTCATATTATTGACATTTTTCAGAGGGTATCGTCATTGGTAGAGTGGACTAAAGCCAGAATTTCGGCTTTGGCTATTGAAATGTTTAGATGAAAATTTGCCAAACTCCTAATTTATTTTTCCAATTCTCCAATTAAAGACACCCCCCCTCCCCCCCCATGATTATTTAAAGACTCTTGCCCACACAGCTCCCTCCTCCCCCTGCCTTTATTTTTTTTCCATTTTGGTCAAAGAACCAATTTTCCACTTGCACTAATTCAATACACTCGTTTTGTTTCAGAAGCCACACTGCAGTAATGCTGAGAGAGGGATCCAGAGCCAGCTGATTTAAAGCCCTGCCCACGGCCATTTGCACCCTTTTTATTTTGCTTTACCTGATTTTGAGCTGCACTTGGTGGGGGATGTTTTATAAGTACAGACAGCACCCTGCAATCCTGTTTTAATCTGAGCTGTATCACCTGAGCCGTGGCTGCAGGGGTGCGCTGTGAGGTCACCCCATCTCTCAGCCAGCTGGTAGCTGATGGTGGAGGTTCATGCATGCATGACCTGTAGTTTTTCTTCCTGTGAAGGAAAAAAAAAACCCCAACATTAAACTGTTCTCAGTGTGTTAGGCTGAAAGACAGTCTGTCATTTTGGGCTCTGCATGATCTGCATGTGTGTGGAGGGTGACGGAGGGCTGAGATTGATTTGGACCTGACAAAAAATAGTGTCAAAGGTTGGTAGTGAAGTCATGGAGCTCCAGACCAATAATTAAGCTGTGTGAAGGCTTCCTCCTTTCCTCTCGTGTAGAGGAAATTAATTAATGTAATTTACTTTGAAAATCTCAGGTTCTGTTTTATTTAAGTGATAAAAGGCCTTGGGATCTTGTTTAAAAGTGAGCTCTGTGAAGGGATGCGGTGATGGGATCCAAAGCAGTTGTAAAGGACTGCAGAGGATCCTTGTGCACAGTGTTTCCTTGGGGGATGAGAAAGATTTATTTAAAAGCAGCACCGACTTGCACCTTAGGCAGGCTGCACACTCCTTGCCTTGCTTCAGCACATCACCAGCTCACGGCACATCACAGCACCAGCCTGGATGCCGAGGGCTCTGCCTCAGCCTTAGAGCATGATGCACACTCTTCAAGCAAGGTAAAGGATGCTGGTTCTGGGGGAGCTGCTCCTTCCTTGGTTGTGACCCTGAGGGATTTGGGAAGGGGGCTCTGAAGTGGAGCACAGCCTGAGTGCAGGAAGCGTCAGGAGGCAGCAAGGGGGGAGCAGGGGAGCAGGGGCTCAGTGCCAGAATATCCTTAACAACTGTTGATATTTGACAACATGTTGGACTGAACCATCCCCAGGACAAAACTTATAGCCCCAGGGATTTGGGAACAGTGCTTGAATGGGGCTGCAGTGAGGTTACAGAGCCTAAGGCACTAAGTCACCTTAATTTCCAGCTAGGACAATGATGCCAGTGTCATTTGCAAAGAAAGGAAGGAGCTGGATGGTTGGCTTTGGTGCCCCTAGGCACACCTGGTTTGTGGGGATGCCATGGTCAGGTCACCAGGAAGGTTAAATTCCATTTCTTAGGTGTGACAGAGACTTGGCCCAAGATGCCCAGCAGCGCCCAGGGCAAGGAGTTAACGATGGAGATGGCAAAGTGGGTGTCTGGCTGCTTCCTCCTCATTAGTTAGGGACACTTGGTCACAGCAGGGCAGCTCAGGCCAGGCTAGGAGAGGTAACTATGGAAAAAGGTCGGACTCTAACCCCTGCTAAGCATAACTGTGTTTCTTTCACAGGGGGTATCCAAGACTGAAGCGTATTTTGTGAGAAAATTGTTCTCCAACTTTGTATCTGTAGCGATTTGTGGCACAATCTGGAAATACAACAGGGAGAGGCTCTGGGGCTCTGGGTGCCACAGTGTTCCTGTGACTCTGAAGCAGTATTTAAACCCTGCCCAATTCCTGACTCTTGCAACATCACGTTTTTTCTTAATATGACTCTAAATATCACAAACTTCTGTCTTAAGCTGCTACTGATTAGTTAAAGACACAGTTCTGGAGCAGAATCGGAGCACGTGGACAGGATGGTCAAGGCCAAGACATTCAATAGTCCTTGTGGTTCTGTCTCCAAACTTTCTCCTCACAGCCTGTGCCAGCATGGGCATTCTGTAAATGGGCACTCAGGACGTGCCCAGCATGGAGAGAGGCTGGAACAGTCGTTCATGTTGCAATCTTACCACCGGATGATTTCCACCTGGACAACAAGCTTCGTTATCTTTCCAGTCACTGTCCAGGAGAGGCTGTGCAGACAAGAATTATGTGCTCGCAGTTATGTCTCCCAGACCTTCAGGTTTCAGCTGCAAAGACAAAAATCAGTGGCTGAAATGCCCCTCCTGAAAACCACGGGTCTTTTGTGTTGGGGCTTCGCGATCCCAGAAAAGCTGTCGAGCTTGGCAGGACTGGCCTAAAACCATCCTCAGACCAGGATGGAAGTTTGCTGACCAAACAATATGGAAGAAAGCTTGACTTTGCTTTCATTTACTGTCTTGCACTGCTGGCAAAGCTAGGTGCATAAATCATAGTGATTAATAAATCTGTTGTGTCCTCCTTTATTTCCTATTTGCAAACTGCCCAAGCAATTTTCTCAACTGCATTTGTTATTCAGAATTTTTCACTGAGTAATTTCTGGAGATAATTCTTGTGTTTTTATCTTGTCTGGGAAGTTGTGCTGAGTCTGACATTGGAGCTGTTTTCATTAGAGACATAAATCTTTCTTTTGTTGTTTCAAAATCACATTTCCCATGCTACCATTTGCAATTACAGATATGAAACTTGCTTTCTTTGACTGCTCTTCAACATCCATTTATCACTGGCTGCTTCAGCTGCTGTTGAAATGCTGGCAAACTGTGTCACCCTCACATTTGGGACCAAACACCGTACACAGAAGCAGGAATTTACTTGCACAGAGGTTAAAAAGACTGAATGAAATTTTGAGGACGGGGTGGTGGGTAAAAAAAAAAAAGAAAGTGAACGTGGACTATTACTTCATTCTGTACTTTAAAAGAAAGTGTTGCCTGCCATGGCCTTTTGGAGGGAGGAGAATCCTGAAAATATACCCTGAGAATGGTTTCTAGGTCAGGAGTCCCAGGGTAAAGCGGAGGGGAAATGTTCTGTTCCTTGCTTGTGACTTGGCCTAGGCACTGACCTGCTCAGAGAACTTTGGGAAGGCAGAAATGGAGATTACTTGTTTCTGGGATCGGCATTCAGTGAAGAAATAGGTTCTCCAAGACAATTTTTGTAACTGGGTACCCAAATTCCTCCGAGGTCTCGCTGGCTACAGCCTCTTTGGCCTTGTCTGATGTAAGGCTTTGGGGCACACTCTTGTGAAAGGAGAGGCTGGGACAGAGAAGCTGCAGGAAGGCTCCTTAGTGGAGGAATTTTATTGTTGCATATTTTAGTGGGGTAGGAACAGGGAAATTTCCTGACAAGCTTGAATTCTAGGGCATTCACTGGAATTAAGCAAAGGGTGGCAGTTGCAGTTGCTGGAATAAGAGTCTCTGAACTCAAAAGCAAGCCAATGCATGCATGCAAAAACATTTGCAATTGTTTAGTGGAACAACAACAGCCTTAATAGCACAGCATTAGGCAGAGGGCCAGGAGGCAAAAATATTTGTAAATAGGGTTTGCTAATTTTTTCCACTGGCAAACATAGCAAAAGAAGGAGGGGGGAGTTAGTGCTCTGAAGAGACAGTCAGACTGGGAGCACAGGTCCCTCTCGGTTTTTGAACAGAATCCCTCTGCAATCCACGTCCCAAATGTAAATAAGAAGTTTATCTCTGGGTGTTCGTGGTTTTGTGTGTGTGTGTGTACATAGCAGGGGGATATGAGAAGACGTGGTAAGGAGACATTCCTCCAGCTCAGAAACAGGAGCTGTAGGGTAGCAGGAAATACAGAAGGAACTTCCCTTTCCCTGAAAGGATGTCAAGGACTAATTGGGAAGCAGTCAATGCCGGGTGTTTCATCCTGGAGACCTGCTCTTTGGAAGGCTCTCTCACGTGTTGGTGCTGGGGAGCTGATGGGGTGGCTGTGTCCCTGCCCCAGCTCTCCTTCCTCCCCTCCACACCTTCCTCCTGGCTGTGGAAGGAATTCTCACCCTCGAGGAACACTGGAGCACACCGAGATGAGGGGATTTGGGAGTTCAGCAGCAGCCGGCCCTGGGGAGGGTTTGCTGTCTCCCTGTGACACGTGGCTCAGAGATGTCCCTTCCACAACCCCTTTTCACTCAGAGAAAATCCCCTGGGCAGGTTCTGTCCCTTCGGTGGCTGCTGCTGCTGCTCACAGCTGTGTGCTGAACCTGAGCTGTGTCCTGTGGACAGACAAACGCGTGGAAGTCATCAGGGTCGTCCCTTCTATGGAAACTGAGTGCTCAGCCTTTGATTATGAGCTAACAGAGGCTCTTCCAGTTTGTTTTTTTGGTTGCAAATAGAAGAGCTTTTCACGGGAATACCGAAGTACGGGCTGAAATTTTGCAAGAGCATTAATTTGTCTCCATTCTGACACTTGCTCATCGGATGTACTTCTGCACCCGCCTGTGTCGCTCCTTGCCACAGCAAGAATAGCCTTGACTGAGACACAGCTTTACTGCAGAAAAGAACAGGCTACAAAGATTTTTTTTTTTAAATTGAATAGTCTCCTCCAATTCAACATCCTGCTGTTAATGTTTCTTCTTGACCTTGGAGCACAATAATTAATCCCTTTGATGTGCACACGTTTCAGTATCCAAACAGGTGATACTTGTATCTTAACTGGACAAACCGAAGCCTTTTGAGGTTCCCTTTTGAGGTGGAGCTTATCTGGAGACTGAAATCGGTTTGGCTTCAGATTAGTCAAAACTGGAGCTGTGAATAATTTGTATCTAAGCAGTGAAAAAAGGAATCTTGCGACACACACTGTTCATGTGAATAATATAAGCTCTTACAAAAACCCAAATGTAGTTAATGATAAACCTCCACTTAACATTCACCTAAAAAAAAAGGGCATCTTAAAGGTGATGAGAAGGAACTAATGTTTTACACAAATGATGCCAGTAGTTCAGCAGAACTCTCCAAATCAGGATCTGCCGTTCTCCCTTCCTCTGAAACAGTCTGACCATGTACAAATGAAAAAAAAAAAAAAA
Source organism: Hirundo rustica (assembly GCF_015227805.2). NCBI lineage: Eukaryota > Metazoa > Chordata > Aves > Passeriformes > Hirundinidae > Hirundo > Hirundo rustica. The sequence goes on along the minus strand of NC_053453.1, from coordinate 63,602,369 downwards.
AAAAAAAAAAGGAAGAAAAATCCAAGGGAGGGCTTGGACACATAGCACCACTTTCAGAGGGGACTGGGAGCAGAAGAAAGCCAAAATGTGTTAAGCTAAAATCATCACATGACGGCTAACAATGTCCTGCTGGCATATTTAGATTTTCTGTAAAATGTTTTGCACCACAAAGTCCTTAATTCCATAAGAGCAGAGAAAATGTGCGACTGTGAAAGAGCTAAAGAGCTTTGAGTGTCCCTCCTTTTTATAACCAAACACTGTGCTGCATCCTCGATGGTGTATGGAAGTGAGGAGTGGGTTCTTGGGGCAGTCAGGCAGCTTGGTGAAGGTCCAAGCACAGGTTTTTACATCTCCTTTTCCACTTCTCCGCTGCATGCCTGAAGACCTCATGTTTTACCCATCTGGTTGTGGGAGGATGAGCCAAACTCCCTCTCCAGCTCACTGATGTTGCACTAATTAGGTGAGCATGCAGCTCCTTTGCAGGTTCCTGATTTGGGAGGGGTTGTGGGAGCCACACAGGAACGAGGCAAGGTGGCTGAAACACCTTTGGCCCCCACCAGACCTCTCCTGTTCCTCCAGTTTGGTCTGGGGGCTCTGCCACTCGTGTTTGCCCCCAGACTTGGGGCTGCAGAAGCCCAGATCCTGTGAGTTCAAGTTGTGCTTATTTAATAATACATTTAATAAATATTGAAAGAGGAAAGGGTTGTGGGCTGACCCTGATGTGAAGGTTTTGCTCTTTTCAGAGAGTACAGAAAGCTGCTCACCGGGAGATCGAGAAGTAACCCCCCAGCTCACTGCTTTTGTGGCTTGTGACGGAATCCCACTAAAAACAACTTGTGATTTATTTCAACTGCATAATAATATTACAAAGTAATAAAAATAACGGCATATTTAATGATGTCCTTCCATTAAATGGTACGCCCTGGCTGTCTACCAATGGCTCTACAGACCTACTGGCGCCTGTGTCAAGACTCTTTTCTTTCAGCGTGGGGAGGGGCATTAAATACCATGATAGAGTCCTATGTACCACCAGGTTATGCTGCACAATTCATTTCCATTAGGCAAAGTCATTTTTTTTTTTTTCTTTTCCTTGGCCATCGCTGTTTTGTTATGCTAATAAATATGCTTGTGCAGTGGGACCCAATTTAAACAAAGACTTGACAGTAACTTTGCTGGACACGGCCAGAATGGGACATCTGGGTCTCATCACAGCCAAAGGTCTCTTCCCTCACCCTCTCATCTTCACAGCATCTCAGTGCTCTCGAGCACAGCTCTCTTCGAGTCTCCAGAATGCATTTGTTATTTTCATTATTAGCTGGAAAAAAAATCAGGCAATCCCCGTTCAGAAGCGGAGAGGAAGAAGGATTTTCAATTGTAAAGGAAACTGGAGGAAAAAATGAGGAGAGGAATTACCACAGTAGGATAGAAATCAGTTGTTGACATCCTCCTCCTCAAAGTTTTCGGAAGCATTTTACGAACTGCATCGGATCATTTCTCCAACATGCAAAATGCTGTGTTCTCTTGGGCGAGAGCACAGGGGCTGTGCTTGCTGTCCTGGTATGCAACGAGATGCACGAGGTGCATCCTACCCCAAAGAGCAGCGCAGCAGGGGAGGGCTGAGCAGGCAGCATTACAGCTCACCAAAGGTTCAGAGCGTCAAAACCCAGTTTCTGGGCAAAGTGCTCTTGCATGTGCTTGCTGGAATCTCCATTTTCTGTCTTTTCTGGGCTGTTTGGGAAAGGCTGGAAGTTTCACTCAAGCGGTCAGAGCGAGGTGAGCAGCTCACACTCCCTTGTGCAGGCTGGCTGCAGAAAGAAATGGAATTGTGTATTCTCACATGTTGTGCAGTGTGAGGTTAAAGGTATCCCCAGGAGTGGCAGTGCCATGAAGGTCCTTTCTGCCGTGGAAAGGGATCTGTTCATCTCTGGCTCAGGGATGGTTTCCCACAGAGTTGTCAGAACCACTTTGGTAGGGCTTGTGCTTTCCTTGAAGGTTTCCCGTTAAAGGATCCAGCAATTTTGACCTTGGTTAATTATTCCTAGAGGGAGCCTATGTACACAGCATCCTCCCACATGAAACTGCTCTGCCAAATGAATCCCAGCCTGTTCCAGAGGAGAACAAGGAGCCCAGGGGCAGCGAGAGCAGCTCTGCCCACTTGCTGCATCTTGGCTTCCCCCATTCTTAAGCCAGACCTAGAGCTACCCATGCTTTTAGGCTGAAGAGGCAAGTGAGTTTGGCATCTGTCACTTTTCCATTTACAAATTAGTAGCCAATGCTGAATTCATTTTTTATCCTCTTCTCATAAGATATTGTTTGCTTAGTCATAGGAACAAAGCATAAATGATTACAACAAGGTTTCTGCCAAGCGATTTTGGTGTACTCCAGGGAGAGCCCCCTCTCATGCCAGGATTGTATCCAGTTATCAGTAGTGGAGACCTTTTTTGAGAGGGGCAAAAAGATGAATTCTACAAAGACTCTTCTGGCTCTTCAGGTCCTAAGCAGTAGATGAGGAGGAGGAGGCAGAGGAGGAGAAGGAAAAGGGGAAAGGGAAGGAGGAGTGAGGAAGGAGAAGGGGGAAAAGAGAAGGGGTAGGAGAAGGAGGAAGACAGAAGGGGGAAAGAGGGAGAAGGAGAAGAAAAAGTGAGAAAGAAGGAGGAGAAGGAGAAGGAGAAGGAGAAGGAGAAGGAGAAGGAGAAGGAGAAGGAGAAGGAGAAGGAGAAGGAGAAGGAGAAGGAGAAGGAGAAGGAGAAGGAGAAGGAGAAGGAGAAGGAGAAGGAGAAGGAGAAAGGAGAAGAAAGAGAAGGAGAAGAGAAGGATGAGGAGAAGGAGGAAGACAGAAGGGGGAAAGAGGGAGAAGGAGAAGAAAAAGTGAGAAAGAAGGAGGAGAAGGAGAAGGAGAAGGAGAAGGAGAAAGGAGAAGAAAGAGAAGGAGAAGAGAAGGATGAGGAGAAGGGAGAGCCCGGCAATTTCCCTTGCCACTTTGCATGTTAGTGAAATTGCAGGTCTGCCCGGCCCCTTGATAAAAACACAGGATCCCGAGCGGGGCGTGTGTGACTCGGGGAGATTGGCTCGCCTGGTGCAGGGCCTAACCTTTAATCTGCCTCGATCGCTCCTCCACGACCTCTTTCAAAAGCTCTTTTTCTGCGCTGTAATGTTCTGCCAATCATAATTTGCATCTCTGAACGCATGAAAGAACCGTTTCCTGTCTCTGGTGGAAAAAGGGAGGGGGGAGGGGAAAAAAAATATATATTTAAAGTCAAACTGAGACTTTTCTTTTCCAGCCTACTACGGGAAAAACAAAAGGCGTTTCCATTCCGGGCACAGCTCTGGAAGCGGGAGGTGTTAACAAGCCGTGTGCGCGTTAATTCTTTAATTCTGCTTTAAATACCCCGGTCCCGCTCTGCCAGCTCTGCCGTGGGGACCGGTGATCCCTGGCCGGGCACATCGCGCAGCTCTGATGTCACGGCCACTCCATCCATCCATCCATCCATCCATCCATCCATCCATCTATCCATCCATCCATCCATCCGTCCGTCCGTCCGTCCGTCCATCCCCGGCCCCGCCGGTCAATCCCTGCCGGGGAGGGCAGCGCAGAGATCCCCGAGCCGGAGCGCTGGGAATTCTCCTCTCAGCCCGGCACCGAGCCCTGGAGCAGGTTCTGGGAGCCGGCGGGGAGCAGGAGCCCCGGACGGCGCTGCGATGCCGGGTCCCGGTGCGGAGGTGCCGGTGTGAGCGCTGCAGCTCCCCCCAGCACTCGGCTAATCTCTATTACATATCTACAGACAAAACAGCTACTTGGCATCGTGTGGCGGATGTCTGCAACTCCTGCCAGGACGCTGAACAGGGGCCAGGAACTTGGGTGGAGACAGGAGCCAGGAGGTCATCTGGGGTTGCTGCTCTTTGTTAGAGCTCAATAACGTTGTGAGCGTATTAAGCTCCTTTCCACGCACCGATTTTTTTATTTTTTTTTAATGCCTTCAATAGTATTTTTTTTTCCCCCCACTAGGCTGGATTCATGTACAAATACGCGAGGCAGAAAGGCAGAGCAGTCTGCTCATTTGCACTTAGCATGAAACCCTGAGTTTGACCTTTTTTTTTTTTTCCTTTTTTTTTTTTTTTTTCCCTTTTTTTTTTTTTTTTTTTCTTTTCAGAAAAATGAACCAACATACTCCCCACAAAAGTTTGCTCTCTGAGAACAACAGCTTGGGTGCTTTGTCATATCCTCACTTTTAGACACCGATCAGACAGTCACCTTCACAAAACTATCAGGTGATCTCATCATTGTTCCCTAAGAGAAGAAGGTTGGTGGTTTTTTTTATTTTTTTATTTTTTATTTTATTTTATTTTAAGGAAGTTGGAAGTGGGCCGAAGCAAATTGTGGCACCTGGAATTGCAAAGCCGCGGCTGGATCCCAAATCCCTGCTGAGCACAGGAACTTTGCTGGAACCTGTGGGGACTGAAAAATGGCAAGAGTGAGACCTGCATTTTGTACAACTGATGCTGTTAAATGAGTTCTGTGGCTGCATGGACGTATCTGCTTGTTCTGACCTGCTAGATGCCGGAGTGTATATTTATACATATATATAAACATTTAAATCATTTGTGTGGACCTCCTTCTTGAAAGAGCCTGCAGATGAAAGGAGGTTAACAGCTCAGCCATCCAAATTACAGGTTTTTTCCCTGACAAATTACAGGAAAATGGTGATTTACATGGAAAGAGTAAACCATTTACTATCAAGAAAATCACATTTTCTTTTGGACATCCTGAGAAGTGCCTGGATGGGTGAACACGTGGAGTTCAGGGTTTCATGGCAAAGTCTCCACTGCTGAGACTGATGCTCCTGTGGCTTCTTCCTTTCTTTGGTCAGGTATTCTTTTACCCAAACATGTGCTGGCTATTGAATTTCACCTATCCCCTGCTGCCCTGCCTAAAGTTCACAGTCACAGGAGAAGTGCTGTTAAGGTTGACATAACCAGGCTTTTTGGTGGTGGGCAACAGCTATAGTCTTCTCCAGACTGAACAACGTATGTGGACATCCCCATTCTATTCTTCTTGCAGCCCCTGTTATTTTACCCAGTCCTTTCCCTGACAGACAGCACAGAGTAAGACAGAAAAATCACCGGCCCTAAAACATCACAGGTGCTCTCTGCTGTCACCTCTGCTGAGCCTGACATGATGTGTTTGGGCTGGGATGCAAAAAAGTCCCATCATGGATGTCCTTGGCAGTCCTGGGCGAGGTTGTAGCCCATCTTCTGCGAGGCCCCTCTCTCAGGACAAGCTTTGTGCTGCTTCCTTGTTATACAAAAGGCATCACAAGCATCATGTGTCACCCACCTGCTGCTCCTTTCACCCCTGGAACAGGATTGCTTTGTATCAGACCAAAAAGTTCTTGAGTCTGAGATGCAAATACACCTGTATCTCCCTATGTTTACATAATGATATGAAACATCTCGTTATTTCTTAAATAATAAATATGTGCTCTTATAGGTTTCTTTTTTTTCCCCTGGAGCCTTGCTGGATGAAACGTGTCATTGCATAAAATATTTTATTCATGGCTATGTTTATCCAGACTGTGACACGCTATTCCAGAGACATTATCTAATTCCAGCATCTGAGAGAATCTTTGAATAAGATTTTGTGGTAACCACAAATAACAAAGGGAGGAAGATTCTGGAAAGGTAAAAAGGCTGATCTTGATTTGCAGCAAGTGAGCTAAAAATTCCCTGCAGTCCTCGATCCTACATCCCAGTCTCTTTGTGCTGCTTTGCTCTTTAATAATGACTTTTTTTTTTTTTTTTTTAAGGACAAGACAAATTGTCTAGCCACAAGAATTTAAACAATGCTTTTAATCTGAGTGAAGAAATGTACTGCACTGCTTGGCTGCCTCTGAAGTCTACTATTGCAATATCTCAGCAAAAGGTGTATTCGTAGGAGGGAGAGAAGGGAGAGCTGTAGCTTAATGCACCATAAAGTCATGTATCCCTGCTCTTCTTGATCTACAATTCTCAATAACTTCCTTGTCTATTTTTTAATTTTTTTTTTCTGCTAAGAAGCCTTGAGGTGGTACTTGCAGAGGTGGAAGCAGGGGATGATTCACTGCTCGTCACCCCTGGTGCTGCCTTTGTCCCCCAGCCAGACAAGCCGGTCCATGATAAATTTTAATTCTTCTTTAAATAACCAGAGTTTTAAGAAAAGGGAAATTTCACCGTGCTCCGAAATGCGCTGAACAGTGCAAATTTTGCTTGAATGGAAATAAACATCTTCATCCTAAGGGCTGGTGACATCTTGATGCTCTTTCTGCACAGATCAAGTGCCTGACGTGGGACTCTCCCCCCTTTTTCTGCAGCTCTGTCCTTCCTCCCTTAGCCAGAGACACTCTGCTTCACAGGGCCCCCACGCCACTGATGGGATCTCCCTGTCAGGGCTGCGGAGGAGATCCCATAAAACCATGCAGAAGGACAAGGACTCAGATCGTGTCTCATTTCCCACCGGGGGAGGCAGTGCCAGATGCTGCTCTGGGACCCAACCCAGACCCGTGCCCTGACAGACTGGTGGGAGCAAAGGGGATCCAAAAGTGTCTCCCATTAATTCCTGGAGTCCCCAGTTTCCTTGACACACCAAAATGTGCCTCTTGTGGTTCACAGCCTTATGAAGAACTTGATATATGGCTTGTAAGGTCAAAAAGTTTGGCTGTTCCTGGGTGCACACATTTCCTTATCACACATTTGGGAGGGTCTGTGCACTCTCTTAGTGAAAACAGCTCTACACACAGATATAAATCCATGTGTTGGAAAGCAGGGAGACAGATGGCCTCTATTACCCCATGTAACCAAACACAGGATGCAGATGATCTGAAACAATTAGAATGGGAGTTTTCCTATCTGAGAGTTTTGAAGAGATTTCATTCATCATATGCTTAGTGGCATGGCTCCAGCTCCAAAGACGTATCAGAGGCACAGATTTCAAAACATTCATAATAAAGCTTTTCTGCTCACTGTAACATTATGATTGTAAAGTGTCAGTTTGCACGAGCCCTTAACACCAAAAGCAACTGATATGCACCACCCCAAATCCTGTGAGTTTCTCTTTTTTTAGGGGAGCCATGAGAGTGTTTCTCCGCTCCCTTCATGCCAAACCCACCTCACTTTTTAGGAACAGTGCAGCAAGCCCTTGTCTGGGACACTCCTTTCCAATGACCAGCTCACCCTGGCCCAGCAGCGACGGAGCAGGGGAGGGCTCCTGTTTTCAGGCCTAATTGTGTGGGAAGAATTGGCCTGTTCCAAGCAAGCTGGGACAATGTTTCTTTGGCAGGTGCGTGTGTGCTGGCTTTACCCCATCCACTGAGGCTGCTCAGCACTCTGGAATGTTCCTTGCCTGCACCAAGGGGGTGACTGGGCAAGGGGGAAGGTTTTCATCCTATAAACACAGCTGAACACATGCAGCCACCACTTCTCAGCACCACCCCATAAGACAAAGGGATGAGCTGGGAAGAGATCATCTGAAAGAAGCACCTAGAGAACCAGAATCCTTAAATCCATATTTCGTTCCTGAGCTGATTTTCTTTTCGTAAGTGTTGCCCCTGAGTAACTCCTCCCGTTCAGTAGAAGTCAGGGTAAAAAGAGAAGCAGTGTGTGTGCATGCCATGTGTCATAAATCACCTCAGCACACACTGAAGTGTGGCCAGCCCTGGGTGAAAAGCAGGCAGATGTTTAACATGCCATGGCACAGCAGCTCCCCGGAACAGATTTCGGCGGGGACAGGAGGAACGCCACGGGACTGCAAAGAAAGATTGGGTTAGGTGAGACGTAACGTCCAAACCTGGTAATTACTATGTCCAGGACGCTGGGGAAAACCCTCCTGCCTCTGCAAATTTGATTTTAACAACTTTAATTTTAAACACCTGATAGTCGTATTTCTTGCCAAGCGAACAGATTGCTGAAAGTAAGAGAGGCAGCATTTCCTAAATAATAAAAAGAAAAGGCCTTATAAAATTAAGAAAGCAAAGGAGAAAAACCTAACAACAGTTTCCTCCTATAAGATTTGTGACACCACAGTGGGAAACCATGAAATATCCACTGCAAAAACACATTTTCTGGGTTGTAGGTCAGCTTAACTTATAGCACCCCACAGCTCAGGCCAATATTTTGTGCGTGGAAGTGATGAATTGTGGAAAGTGGAACCGCACAGGGGCATCCGCAGAGGGAGTCCGGGTCAGAGCAGTACAGAAACAAAACAAGAAGAACCTGCCTAAAATAAGAAGAAAACTCAGCTTATTTTGCTACTGAAACATATTTGTGCACCAGCATTTATTGATGACATTGCAAATAGCCACCTCTGACAAGCAAATGGTTCGACACACCAGGTTGCTTATGTGGAATTCAACTGTGTCTGCAGCCTTGCAACAAAACAAGCAAGGCAAAATGAACACCTGAAAGAAAACCTCTTGTATAACACAGACTCTCAGGATATCGGGGAAAACGCTGCTGACCTTGGCTACCCCTGAGATTTGCCACGTGAGCAGAGCAAATCTGTTCTCACAGCAATTTGCCAGCTTTGGAATAAGCAAGTCCTGACCCTGCTTTAGCACAGGGGCATGGAGTAGGCAGGTGATTCCCTACGTTCCCTTCCAGAGAGAAATCTCGATGATATTAAGGCCCACTCCCAAAGCCTATAAACCAGGTTCCAAAAGATAATGGTAAAATAATAAAGCATCTACTACTGCAATTTGTTAGGTGCTGCAGGAAGCCAATGCTACCCTGCAGAAGGGTGCCCCAGAATAGTTTACAGAGGGGTGGCTTTAAGTAGAAGAAGCTGTACTTGCATCACCCTGAAGTAACTAGAAGCACATGCAGAATCTATTTTCCTGGCTTTTTCGCCCAAGTGAAACAACCTTCTCCAGTTGCTGCTGAAAGGAATTTAATGAAACAATCTACAAGTGAGATTATTTCCACGTTTGCACAAAACATGAAACAAGAATCCGGGACTTGCTCAGTCCCGTTTTCAGGCTCCGGTTGTGTTGCACGTGGGACACATTTATCTCAGATGGAGAAAACCTGCAGCACTGATTTCCCTGGCGTGTGTGCTGGTCCCACCAGGGTGTTGGGTACCTGTGGCTGTGCTCTGTCTCCGCACCGGGAGGACGCCGGCCTCTGGCTGGCTCAGAGCTGCACGGCGACCAGGATGTTCCCAGTTCGGATGGGCACACAGGTTATCTTCACCTGCTGGCTCGGCTTCTCAGCAGCAGCTGGACCAAATAGTGTCGTGACAGCAGCGGCAGTAGAAAAGGATGGCTCTCAGCTCGGCAGGTTAAAAGATGTTTATTCAGGCCTAACTGCGATAGCACCACAGCTAGCCCAAAACCGCAGGCCAGAGAGAGCTTGAATCTCCCTCCTCCGCCTTATAACTGGGGGAGGGGTTCAGGGGGGTTACAACAAGGCAAGGAATCAGGGGATTCAGGGGGTAACAAGGAGTGTCCACCTCCAAGCCTCTGACCAACCATCTCCAGAGGAAAGGAATTCCCCCTGGGTGACCTATCACCTGAAGCCCTCTCCGTATGATTGCTCAATCTTGGGAGGGGTCCCGAAGCGATAGGCAGGCTGCCCCAGAGCGAGGGGGGGCAGAGGGGATGGTCCAGGTCAGGTGAGAGGTGGGAGGACTGACACAAAACACCTTATTTTACAGAAAGCTAAAAAAGGGTTACAGAACTGGGCATACAGTGAAATGAACTATAACATAAAACTTCTTGTAAAAACCTAATAAAACAGTTCTTGCACCGCCGCAGGTACCGCTGTAAGAGCAGAGCCGTGGCTGCTGAGCTCATGGCCCGGGGTCACACGTGAGCTTCTGTCCTAGGTTACAATGTAAAATGTGCCCAAAGTATGTATTCTATCACCATCTACATGAAATGTTGTTGTGCACCACTGTTTCCCGTGCCCTCTCCCTCCAGACTATCTTCTGTTAATGGCCCATCAATACCGCCCTGCATGACTCATAGATAACTCTCCCCAGGAGCTATCTCTGTTTAATAGGCAATCAAGGACCCATTGCAAAACTGATAAAATGATATCAGTCCATTGTGAGATGCTCCACCCAGGGGGAGGAGCCAAGCATTCCCACCTGGATATAATCGGGGCCTTGGGACAGCACAGGCAGCCTTACCCACTGGATTCCCAGAGGACAAGAGCTACCAGACCTTTCTGCAAGAACACTGCTTCAACAAGACCACTTCATCTGGACTGCCACCACCACGGTGTCAGGTTGTATTCTGACTCTGTCAGTGATCTTTTGTACCATTGCATGTGTTTCATTTTATTTTACTTTTTTTTTCCTCTCCTATTAAATTGTCTTTTCTGACTTGGAGTCTCTCGCTGGTTTTGCCTTCAAGCCAGCACAGCTTCCCTTCCCAAAGGGGAAGAGGAGGGCTCAGGCAGGGGCAGCTGTACCTGTGTGCCAGCACGCTGGGGATGCTGCGTGCCGTGGGCTCCACTCCCAGCCTCCTGCTGCGGAACCCTCACACCAGACCTTACACCAGCGCCTGCGCCCGAGTCTGAACACGTGCACCGTGAGAAAGTGCCGCTTTGGGGTTTGAGGGGTGCCCACAAAGCCCTGCAGCCAACCAAAGCCAGGGGTCAGCCCCCAGCAGCTTTGTTGTGGGGCTGGGTTTGGCATGTCCAAGGCAGTTGGTGCCCAGGGAATGCAGCAGACCCGAGCTCTGGCATGTCACATTTTTAATCAGCTCTGCTGCCTCGTTTCAAGAATGGGAGTGTTTACACTCACTACCAGAAAAAGTATTATTATTAGTAGTAGTATTAGTATTAATATTATAGCTTTGCTGCATACTGACATCTTCCCAGGTGCACACTGTTAAACAAGAAAGTGCAATTCACAAGCTGAACAAAATAGCAAAATGTTCCATGTTTCATCGTTTCTCTGGCAGCCTGGGAAGAAAACACACACAATGCTTTATCCACCCTGCTGGTGATGAAGCTCAGACACTCGTCAGAGGTTTGTTGTTATTTTTAGCTATGACACAGAGAAAATTGTAGCAGAAACCATTTTTCTTTCCCTTTCAAAACCCCTGTTTGTAGAAAGGAGGCAATGGCTTTGCACAGCTATTTGTCCATTACACAGCTGCTTGTTCTTTTTTTTTTTTTTTTTTTTTTTTTTTTTTTTTTTTTTTTTTTTTTTTTTTTTTTCCTGAGCAGAGTAACGAAAAGGACCAGGACAAAACTTCAGCTTCAGTTCTCCTCTGGTGTAAACCAAGACAGTTTCACCACAGCGCAGTGGAGCTGTCAGAAAGTGCGCAGCAGGATAGGGTTAAGCCCTCTGATACAAGTGTAAGAGGCTGGGATGAAAATCACTGGGATGAAAAGGGTATTTCCCTACTCCTTTGTGTTACCCCATATCCTCACCTCCGACATTCTGTCTCTTCCGGAATTATTAACGAGTAAATTTTTTTAATGCAAAAATTACTTTTAATGAATTGGCAAGCAGAAAGACATCACCTTCCCTAACCAGCAGGAAACCCTTTTCTACCCCAGCCCTGAGCTCTCAGTCACCAGCCCAGCTGAGGCTGTCTGTACACATGGACAAGCCCAGTGCCCAGCCCTGCTCTGCACCTTTCAGTCTCAGGACACTGAAATTCCACCCCATTACCTGCTCTGGTAAACACCTGTGTTATTGATAACTTAAACAACTGCTTTACTCATTCCTATGACACTTCAGTGTCCTGACCTCAAAACATTTCAGGAGATAATTCCTTTTAAATATAGGCTTAAGCACTGAGGTGTTTTGGAATTAATATGAAAAATAAAAATACCTTTCTTGGGGACAGCAGTGCATTGAGTCATTATTTCTCCTAATGAAGAGAAGCGTTCCTTTTTTCACTTAAAGGCTTCATGATAACCTGGTGGATGGCTGACTTTAGGGCTTTTATGCCCAGCTCGTGTCGCCCCAGTCAGAAAGTCATCCTGCAATTAACCCTGCTGCAACCCCAAAAGGTGCACAGTGTCATTGGTCTGCTTTAAAATTGCAAACACATGGAGAAACAGCGGTGCAATTTTTCTTAATTAGAGAAAATGACCACACTTAAAAAAAAAAAAAAAATAAAATAAAATAAATAAATAAATTAGGCTGTTCAAATCACAAGCAATGTTTAAAAATTAACCCAAATATACAAGAAGCCCAACTCCACACCTTAATGCCACATCCCCATAGTCTGAAAAGCTTGTAACAGCCTGGCCTAGCCCACAGTGTCTGTTCAGAAACAGACTGAAATCAGCCTTGTGCCTTTTGGGGGGATCCCAACTAACTCCTTCATTTATGTCGAAACACTCGTAGCTTTTAAGGGGGTAAAAAGAAACACAGTAAAGCCTCGTGATGTTGCCCATTATGTATTGCTTCCACCGCTTCTCGTGCACACACCTGACACACATACACACAAGCATGTTAATTTTTACTGCTCAAGAGAAGCCTGAGTTTGTTTAGGTTTGAGACAAAAAAAGCAGCAGTTCATCACCTCGTGTTGTTCTAAACCCCTGACATTTACAGTGCTCCTTCCAAACCAGTTCATTAAACACTGCATGCATCTTAAGGCCGTATGCAGCAGTATAATTCAGAGTGTATATTTTATAGGTTTCTTTTTCTGGTTTACCCACTGATTATTATGTGCTGTAAAATTTCAATTATCCCAACCAGTCAGGGGAATAAAAAAGGGAAGTAAAAAGTAGCTGATGGAAAAATGTGTGTTAACAAATGCCATAGAGAAGAAGCCAATGCAGCACTCAGATTTCAGTGTTATTAATGCCCTTTTCTCTTCTCACAGACAGATTAGCAGTATGAATTAAAAGCACAGAATGACAACTAAATCATCTCCCTTATTCTTACATTCAGCAGGTATTTCAAACCACTGTGGACAAATCCATGGGTGAAATTCATCTTAGCTTTCCCTGTGCAAACTCATAGACCTGGGAGGAAGAGCACAGCCCAAATTAAGGGCTGAATTTGGCCCAGCTAGTAAAAGGAAACACTTGAAGGAGATGAGAATCTGGTTTTTCCACATAACATGTAAGTTAACAACCCAATTCTTGAGTGTGGGGCAGATGTGCAGGGCTAAAATGGCTGCTGATATAAAGGGAAATGTTCCCAAATAATTTCACCTTTGTCCATTTACATCATTTACATTGACACCCAATGCCCTTAAGAGCTGCAAACACAAAATGCTGCACATGGGGGAAAAAAAAAATCACAGAAAGGGCTGAGAGTTGTTTTTTTTTTTTTTTTTTTCCCAGTGTGCCAAACCTGTAAAGTTGGGTTGGTGAAATTTAGTAAGTTGTCCCTGCTAAATCCGAAAATGAGGGTATGTAAATATCTGACAATATTGAAGACCCCAGCTGTAAAGTGACTTTTCCAAGCACATTATTACACAAATGTTGTCATTTTAACTGTGTCCCACTCCCTTATGAACAGTGATTTTTAATGCACGTTCACCTGGCAGTCTTAGCCAATTTCTGTAGTGTTCCAAACTTGTTAAGGCAAACAATTTCTTGCCAAAGAGATTCCAGCTGATTAGGCCTGACCCCATCCCAACGTGTGTATTTTCTGCTGCCACTGCTGCTGTCAGGATCACACCTCTGTGGGATGCTCCTAAGTGTCCACAGCCTGCACACCCAATTTTTTGAAGGCTGGGGAAGCTCGGCAGATGTTTCCAATCTCTTCTTGCTTTCAAGAAGTTGACTTCTTTGCAGCAGCTTGCATATGCATTCTGACTCGGTTCTTTGCTGACTAGTAACCTGGAAAATGCACAAACAGAATTAGGGTACGACATTGAAAACAGCTGCTCTTCAAGAAATGTCTCAAATCTCGATTTGTGTCAATAAAGAAATAATTTTGACTTCTCTACAGCTCCCGAATGAACAAAACAAATACCTTTAGCATGTCCCACGTAAAGTTATGTAATACCAAGCAAAACAAAGGAAATGTGCTGGCCTTTATCCAGTCAAGATCGAAAGCCTTTGGACATTGTTATGCAAGATGAGCAATGCGACATTTCACTCCATGTTGAGATCCACTGCTGCAGTGCTTTCCTGGCAGAAATGGGGCTGGGGGTTTTTCCCTCCTTAAAAGTAACAAAAAAAGTGCTGTACAACAACATGAGAAGAACTATGTATGTGTGGCACTTTATTTCTGCTTAAGAGGTCAAACCGCAAATTCAAGGGCTGCACAGAAGCTTGCACTGTCACTGAGTTATAACTAATTCCTTGCTCACAGGCTACGAACTGTGGCTCATGGGGAGAACATCCTTTGCATTTTCATCCGTAAGTGCAGCTGAATCTTTGTTTCAGGTGCAAACTTAAGTCATCCTTAACTACAGAATTGTGACGGTAACACAGGAGTTCCCCTATGAGTTCCTTCTCTGCTTCCCAGTTTTGCACAAAAAAACCCACCTCAAACCAAACATACTTTTTTCAGGTCATAGGGCAGAACTAGCTGAAATGGAAGCTAGGTGAGTATTTATCTTCAGAGTTCATGGGATTTACCTGGTGTAAATTGTTTATATCATAGCAATGGATTTGTTTCAATTTCACTTCAGGATTATAATTAAACCTGAGCTTTCTACACAGTCAAATTGGCAACAGCTATCAGGTCCTCTCAGCATGAAGTCTTGCATTAATTTCTAAGCAGAACATTACTGGCAGCATGACTGGAATTCTGTAGGCTTTAATTGCCAAGTTTGTGCAGATTCCTGCAGCCAGCTTCCTTAAGGATGTGTCTGCATGGCACAGTGTTACCTGAGCTAGCACTAACTCAAATTTCTGGAGCAGGACGTGATCCCAAGGAGAATGCACTGTTAATTCTGTTAACTTGGTAGAAAAGATAATCCTGCTATTACCATAACCCTTTGTAGTCTCTTGGTGGAGCAGCAAGGAAAAAAAAAGTAAATTACCAAATGTGAATCTTTACTATTTATTTTTCCATTTAAAAGGCTTCTCTATAGCTAACCTTAATTTTGCTTTAGGGAAGGAAATGCATTAGAAATTATAGCAGATGAAATCCAGAAAAAATTGAAAGAGTTGGTATTCCTATTTCTGCCTGTGAAGAATTTTAGCAAGAGCCCAACTGCTCAGGTGCTCACAGGATGAAGCCTGATTTCAGAACTGAGCAGCCAGGAGGATGCAGGTTCCCCAGAGCCATGTTTAGATGGTGTAGCTCCATCTAAGATGCCACACAGAGTCCATGGGAATTGGCTGGTTTGCCCAAGGAACACCAAAGAGTACTTGCACTGGCACAAATAAGTGAGGGTGCTGGAGCCTGTCAGAAGGAAAGCCTGGCTAGAGAGAGCTGGGAGGGAAAGCTTTCTGTTGTTCAAATAAACCTGCCCAAATAGCTGCTCTCCTTTCCTCCCCACTTTCTCCCCAGCCACCTTGCATGGACTTTCTGCTTCACAAGTAGGACAGCATAATGAAAACACGGGATTTTTACCAATCTTCTCTTTGACTCTTAGCAGAGGAGACAAGGATTTATGAATGTCTCCCAGGAGAGCCAAGGTCTAAATGTAACAGCCAGAGGCAAGCCACAAACGCTGGAAGAGAAAAGCTGGCACGGAGCACCAACTTTGCCAGTGGCAGGGGGGGAAAAAAAAAGGTAAAAAGGCAAAAAGCCTGCATTGGACCCGCTTCTTGAATTTGAGACTCTCCCAGGAAACAGAGCAGAACCATTCTGGGTCCACATCAAAAGGGAGCGAATGGAGATGGAATATGTCTATATAAAAGGGTTGGGGAGTAGAAGAAAAAGCCTACTTTCGTACTGGTTGTCTCTCTGCAGGATTGAGGAGTCAAAAGCAGCAGTGAAAATTCTGGTCCTTCCATTCTGGAGGCTCCAATGTCCAAAAAATGCCACGGTTGGGTTCTAATATATCGGTATTTATTTATTGCTGCCTTTGGAAGCCTAAATTAAAAGCACATTGTTGGATTGCAATGTAATGCATCAGAGCGCTCTCGCTGACCAGAGCAGAACACAGATAACCAGGATCAAATCCAGCCTCAGATCCTAATCCCCAAGTAACCTTCCCTTATGGGATGGCAGAAGGTGAGCAAAGGGGTGGAAGCATGGGGTCAAGTAGGTGTGACTTCCCCTGGCTCCGTTTTGCCTGAATTGCTTCAGCCGTGCCCAGAGGGACACGGTGACGCCAGAGGGAAACGTCGAATCCCCCCTTCAGCTGGCAGGGAGAAGGATCTGTGCGTGTGAGAGAAGGATTAAGAGGCCTCATCTCCAGGCCCCACCAAAAGAGAAGGCTGCAAATGATTTTCCTGGCCCATCTTGCACACCTACTGTCCTTGGGGACAAGAGGACTGGTTGCTAGACTGAAGTGCTTTCTCTTATGAAAACACATGTGCGAAAGTGTTAAACTGTGCAGTGTGGTGTTTTGGTTTCTACATCCCCTGATGAAATGTTTCTTGCCTGGGGAAAACAGAACGGAAGAAAAATATCCCCTGGAAATATCTGCATAATTTACTCCCACACACCTAGTGAGAGATTTACAATTGAACAGCAGTTCCCCTGAAACCATCACCACATTGTGCTCTGAATTACACTTTTGTACTCCTACCTGCAAATTATACTGTTAATTAGTTAATGGCTGTAAAGTGCTTTGGAGAAGAAAAGAGCACTCATTAAATACCATTGTTCTGCTCTCCAGTGTGCAATGTTCCACTCTTCATTAATCTCCAACCTCCTCCCGAACCTCTCGCTAGCAATTAAGTTTCATGTTCTCAAGTAGCAAATTAGTCTGAGATCAACATCACTGTTCAGAATGTGTTTCCTGAAACTTCAGCTTCAATTATATTCTAGAAAATTTCAGGCTGGTGTCTTACATGAAATTCCCAAAAGGAAATCCTTGATCCACACCTTGAAAACCTCCCTTTGGATAAACCAAAACCTGCTTTCCTTTCCTTGTCCTTTCCTATAGACAAGGGAAATCTAATATATGGGATGAGATTTTCCAAAGAAGTTCAAACCCCACTGAGAAGAGCAAACAAGGGGCCAGATGCTCAGAAGAGCTCAGCATGCAGAATACTGGGAACTAAACCTCCTTTTCTGTGTGCTGAAACCCACTCCTGGCAGCACACCCTGGTGAGAGGCATTTGAAAACCTAGCCCCTTCTGCCACCCAGCCAAATTTAAGATTGATTTGCCCTTAAAATTCCTGGATGCCTTCACTGAGTATAACATCCAAGCTGAAGTTAGCAGGAGACCTGGCTGCTTTCTCTAGTTTCTGCTTTAGATGGCTGAACTGTGTTCCTTGCTGTACTTGGGAAAAGATGCTCACAGCCAAACCTACAAGCGAGCAAAAAGCCAAAAAGGAAGTGAAAAATGTCCTTTGAGGTACAGCAGCAAAAGACAGACAGCACAGAAGTCATACCTGGAGAAAACACCCATGACTATCTCCTGAAACAAGGGAAAGGGCCTGAAAAAAAGACTTCCATGACAACAAAGTCTGGAGGCCACCAGTAAAATACAGAAGACTGGTTTAATTTACAGTTGAGGTGGTACCTCTGTCCTGACTGCTTTTACCGCAGTTTATTTTGCAGTATCAGCCACACTGGAAGTTGAAGATGATCTGGGCAGTCACCTGATTCTTGCCTGGTGTTTTCATTCTCTTTGCCTGAGAAATGGTCACACTGCTTTTCCTACAATGGCAAATCCCATGCAAACAACCAGTAGGTGGATTTCCTGTTTCCCAGAGGCTGCCATGGGGACAGAAGAAATGAGGTTTTTATTTCCTCCTCTGGCAGGTAAGGTGGGGACATGGCAAGACAGAGAAAATGCAGGCAGGTTTCATAGATCAGAAGGACATAAATATACCATTCGCATACTAATCCTGCACCAGGTCTTAAAAATATATCTTAAAGGTCATTCAATTCTTTCTCTCTCTGGATTCACAAAAATTCAGTCCCCCCACACAAGCAGGGGGTAGTCTAAAAAAAAAAAAAAAAAAAAAAGCAACAAAAAACTCAGAGACATATTAACAAACAGCCAAATTCCAGATGAGTTGTGCTACTGAATTCTAAAGGACATGAAGAGTCTGGGAACAGAGCTGAGAGGTATCAGCTGGCGATTTGTCTCCAGACCATGCAGTCAGGCAGAGCTCCTGCAGAACCTGAAGCTTCAGCTTTGGTCTTCAAAACCTCCAAGGGAGCTCCAGTCACAGCAAACACAAATCCAGGCGTGACTGGAAGGATCACCACCCCATGTTATCTTTGCAGGGTTGTGTCTCATCCACCTGAGCCCTGGGCATCCCCTGACCGTCACACACCAAGTGCCTACTCTGAGAATGTCTCTTGGTGGTTTTGGTATCAAGATCTTGTCAGGGACAGGGCAGTGTTGGCACTTAGGTGATTCTGCACAGAAAACTGCCACAGAAAACTCAGATACCGAGGGATGGGGCTCCCTGCTCCTCGGTGGAAGCCAGGTGTCAGTTCTGCAGCAGATGACACTGATTGCACACCTAAGCAGGAGGTCCAAAGGGGTAGACTGGCTCCTTCATCATTTATAAATCTTATTCCCTGCCCTTAGTGGCTGTGAACCAGCATCCTGCAAACCCATGGCTCAGAGCCACAGGAAATTCAGCTAGAGAGGGCCAAGTCTGGGTCAGCCTTCTGGCACCTGGGTTGGTCTCCAAATATTACTTGTGGCTCTCTGGAGGCGAGTGGAGCTCCAGGATGGAAAAGAGAGTGCGAGACACCATCTGAGGCTGGCCACGAGGTGTGATGGGACTGCAGTGGCTCCTGGGCCCCAGCCAGGTCCCACTGGTGGTTCTGCATCCCTCTGCGTGGTTCCACCTGCCCATCCAGCCTGAGCCTTCAGCGCTCCGCCGGAGCAGAGCTGGCAGGAGCCCACCAGATGCTCCTCATCCCCGGCAGGGCCTGGGAAAGGTGGAAAAGCACTTTTCCTAAGGAGAAGCCGCAGAGAGCTCAAGGACAAGGATAATCCTCTAGGTGGCATCCAGAAACTCCGAACTTCACGCAAAACTCTCGCACAGCCTTGTCCTTCTCCATCGGGATCCTCGGCGGGGCTGGCTCTCCTTACAGCCCGTCACAGTCACACCTCCGATGCTCCTTCACCCCCTGCCAAGCCCTCGGCAGCTTAAACCGAGCTCATTCTGAGGCAATCAGCTCTTAGGAAATGGCAAGAGGTCTAAGGAAAGGTGCTTTGCAGGAATCTCCGCGTCAGAAACTTTCCTCGTTTGTAGGAGGCACTGATAGAAACCAGTGAATCAGGGTTGGGAAGAAAGCAGGTATTTACCAAAGAGTTATGGCCTTCCCTATTATCAACTTTATTAACACAGAGAAATGGAGTAGAAAAGACCCTGTTAATGATTATGTCTATTCCAGCACAGCTTGTGAATCCAGTGCCTTGTCTTTAAGACTGTCTAATTCCAGGTGTTTCAAAGGAAGAAAAAATGCCTGCAGAGAGGATAATTACAGAACAACCTTTCCCTATGGAAAGTTTCCTCCTAATGTGCTTAGTTTTGTCATCAGTCACAAAGGTTCTAACTCCTCTAAGCTTATACCACGTGTATATAATGCCTGTTGTCATTGCCATTATTTACGGTCTCATCCAGGGTGAAACCCTGACCCTGCAGAGTCCGTGCAAGTTCACTGCAGCGAACCAGGATGTGGCTCCTCGCTTTTTTCAGGACTCTTTCCAGGTCTGGGCTCCAAAGCTGCACCGTCACTATTCCCACAGCTTCATCCGGGTTGCGTGGGTGTATTAAAACATCTGTAAAACAAGACCAAAATATTTCTGAAATGCACAGGCTTTACTGGTGGGGTCCTTTCTTTCTCAGCCCACGATTTCTGTGCCGTCTAAGAGCATGCTGTTAGGTGAATTTTGTGGGTTGAAATATGAACAGGTTAATAATGAAAACAGGACAAAACCTACTACTATTACTAGTTGTAATGAAAATGTAAGTGAGAGATAAATGAAACCCAAGGGAAACAACTAATTCCCAGTACAGTTGCTCCCACCTGCTGATTGATGCCCATCCCTGAGCAGGGGTAGCTTCTGGCCAACTCCCACCAGTTTCTACACTGACCATGAGGTTCTGGGGTGTGGAACATCCCTTTGGACAGTTCAGGTCACTGTCCTGGCCGTGCTCCATCCCAGCTCCTTGTGTCCGGCTCCCTGGCAGAGCATGAGACACTGAGAAGTCCTTGACTGCAGCGAGCATTGCTCAGCACCAACTAAAACATCCTTGTGTTATCAACGTTCTTCTCACCCTGAATCCAGACCACACCACCGTAGCAGCTACGAGGGAGAAAATTATCCCTAAGCCAGCCAAAACCAGGACAATATCTACCCCTTATTCCACGGCATTTAAGTCATGCCAGCTCCCACGCTTCCCAATACCTGATCCTCTTTCCTGTCTTTTGGTGTATGTATATACATATATACACACACATACATATACATACATACATACATACATACATACATACATACATATATAAAATATATATATATATATGTATATATATAAAAAATAAACCCACACAGGTAACATTCCCACATTCCCTCAGTCATGGACCTTACCTATAACAGTCCTTTAAGTTCATTTAATCCTTAGTTCATAACTTGGGGTTCCATCTGTCACAACAGTCTTTCAGGACAGGAAAGACGGTGCTGAGCAGCTTAGCAGCATTCCCTCTGCTGCAGATGGAAAGAAAGGTGCTGAGAGTGTTTTTGTGGTTTTTAGTGGCACCTTAGCCGAGATTATGGAGGGCCTGGACAAGCTGAGGTGCTCCAGGAGCAGCAGAGTCCCTCTGGGTGTGGGTGTCCAAGCCAGGCACGAGTGCCTGGAGTTGCTGGTGATGACCCTTGTGGTGTGTGCATGGGGAGAGCTCACGTTCTACATCAGTGGAGGAAGGAAAAAGGCATTGCTGTGATGGACTGGTCATTGACAGTCATGGTCAGATTTGATCACAAACACAACCCCAGGATGGGTCAGGTTGGAAGGGACCAGAGTTGGTCATCTAGGCCAACCTCTCTGCTCAGGCAGGGTCATCCTAGAGCACACAGACATTTATATGTCATCATAATCAACATCATTTTTCCCTGAGTTTGAGTGATCTAAAACATTTCTTCAGAAGTGTTTACATGTTTTCATTTCCGTGCTGCTCTCAGGAGACTTGTGAGACAGGCTGAATAATGCCTTCGTGGGAAGGCAGGACTGTATTATTTACTCCATTTTTCAGGTTATGATACAGGCATTCTTGACAGGGGTTTTGTTAGCACTGGGGTGGGGCTCTGCCTTTGGAGTTTTAATTTCTGGATTTTAAGGGCTGCTTGTTTTTATTCTTCTCTGTTCTGTACTATTCAAGAGCAGA
Organism: Hirundo rustica; assembly: GCF_015227805.2. Classification (NCBI taxonomy): domain Eukaryota; kingdom Metazoa; phylum Chordata; class Aves; order Passeriformes; family Hirundinidae; genus Hirundo; species Hirundo rustica. Next base: position 63,580,983 of record NC_053453.1, on the reverse strand, counting down.
AAGGGATGGAAGAGCTAAAAGTGTTTTTAGTTTACAAACCAGGAAGAAAACTATCATGAATTATCAGAAAGATGAAGATTTCAACTAAGAAAGGGATAAAAATATTAACTCTGTGAGACATGACTATTAAATTCAGACAGCAGAGCCGTTTCCTCCATCTTCTTCCATTCCCAATGATAAGACTTACACCATGCTTTCATATTTCACCCTTTGGTATCACCCCAGAAAAAACAGAGCCCAAACTTTGCTTTACACCTCCCCATCCTAAACCATCTTTAAACTCTTGTGGGGAAAACTGGAACATGGAACAGGGAAACCTTTTTGCCCCATCTGTGCTACAGGTGCTTCTGTGCAAATCCAGCGTTTCAGTGTGGGGGCTGCAGAAGAGGAGCTTTCTTTTTTAACACCTAATGGCAATTTCAGGTGTTAAGAAAACCTGCCTCTATCTTCATTGTTACATTTTGCAAAGTGTTTTGAGGCTGTTCCTTTGTCAAATCACAGACTATGAAACCATGTGCTTTGCTGGCAACAGTTGTTTTTCTTGTAGTCAAAATAATTTCCTATGGAAGTAGCAATGTTGGGGCTCAAGTTTGTTTCACAGAAAATTGAACTCTTTGGAAACTGAATTCTGTTTTCTTATTTTTTTTTTTCTGTTAGGAAGGTCAAATTAATAATTCAGTTTCTGGCATAGCTGTGTGTAATCAACGTGCCTTATCTTAGGCACGTGGAGGTATTTGTGCCAAATGCTATGAATCATCTTCTTAACCATTTTCAATCACGATTTGAGGTTTCACAAGATTTATAAAGGCAATTCGTGTTTAGGCACCACCTCATCCTCAAGGTTCTGCTCTTGGTTTGCAATGTGCTTTTCACAGTGGACCACTCCCTGCAGGATTATTCCCTGAGCTAGGATTGCCATCCATTCTGAATTTCTGGAATCACTCATGCTTTGATATCTCTTGGTTTTGATTTGATGCACAGCTACTGCTGCCTTATATTTCATGGCAGCAGGTGAGGACCAGGGGAGGAAGCAGGGGCTTGCAGCAGAAGGAAAGTTGTATGGATGTGTCTCTCTTCCAGTCATGTACCAGTCGCTTCCTTCATGCCCTTTGATCCACTGGGATCATCACTTTGAGATGCAATGCTGCCTTTATAGCTCTAGATGGGAAAAGTAGACTAAGAATAGCAGGGGCACCAACACAGTAGGTCTTTATAAACACCTTTCTCCACCTCAGTTTTGTCTGTGTAGAGTTTTGCAGCTTCCTATTTCTTACACTGATAAGATTTAAATGATAATTAAAAAGCATTTTTATTCCTGGACATGGTGTGACAACTCAGACCAAAACCCAAAGAAAAATGAAGGTTGATGGCAGGTTTGGTGGGGAGGGATTGTTAACTTAAGGCAAGTGTGATAAATGTGAAGAGAGACAGCTAGGTTATTCTATCAGTTCTGGTCTTTGTGCAAAGCTAAGGGCTTGTGTGTTCTGTAACTTGTAGCCTTTATGAAGTGCCAGTGAACCAAAAGACAAATTGCTGCCTAATGCCAGTGCTTTCTAATAGTGTGTGCCTTGAAAAATGGTACTGAGTTCCTATTTTCAATTAACTCTACAGGTGAAAAGATAAATGGAGACAGAGGAATCACCACTCCATTATCTATTCACCTGTTCACTGGAGATTAATTTTCAAATGGGCTTAAGAGTATTGACATAAATAACATAAAACCCAGATATAAACACAGGAAAAGTTAGGGGCTAGGCAATCTTTCACACTCCATTTATCCTCCTGCACTGCATTTAAAACTCAGTCACAGAAACCAGACCCTCTGAGATTTTGAGGAAATAGAACTTTCTCCTCTCCCCCACCCATCCCAGAAACAGATTTCCCATTAGTTTTCATATCTGCAATGTCTTTCACCCACTGAAACAAAGCTGCTTTTGCCTTCTGAAGAGTGTGTGACTTAGTTAGCCTACAGAAAATATAGCCAAGTATATTTCTGAGCAAGTATATTCCATTTTGGGGATGGAGCTTCACCTTGGCCTTTTGCCTGTTGACATATCCCTGAACAAATACTGAAAAAGAAAGCATATATATAAAACAAAAAAGAAGGCTGCAGCTATAAATACCAAAAATACTCGTGTAGATGTAGCATAGATGTTAGTGCAGGGAAAGCTGACACTATATGGACAAGAGGAAAAAGGCACAGTCATGTGGAGGGGTGGAAAATGTAAAATCACAGCCAGGAGCCTCTGTTTTGGGAGGAAGGTGGGAAAAGCCCTCACTGAACCTGCCCTGCATGCCCTGGCAGGATGGCTGAGATCCAGGGAAACTAAGGCAAAGTTGTCTTCTGACCACAGACACAGGGCTTCCCTGGGACTGTGAGTGTTTGAAGGGGATGCTTGGAGATGCTCAGGGCCACCTTTGAAATAAAATTTGGTCCTCAGCCCTTCAGCAGCAAAATTCAGTCACTCCAGCCTTTTGGTCATCTTTTTCTCAAGTGACAATCAGCAAGGCTACACAACCAAACTGTGTAAATTGATAGTGTACTTCTGGAGAGGAGTTCTGGAGCTGTATATTGTAATTCCATCGGTTTTCATTCGCTCCTGTGCAGAGATGTCAAAGGTGTGAACGGGAGATGGAAACACAGTGTTCTTGAGCTTTTGCTTTTCTTCTTCCCCTTTTTGGACAGCAGGAATGCTAGCTGCTCATGCCTGGGCACTGTCATGACCCATTGCTCCTCAAAGCTGGTGGATTCTGAGCCATGAGCTTAAAAGTGATTAGGGGGCAACTGCCAGACCTCTTAGGCCTTGTCTCCTGAGGAGTCCATGATAAAATGGAAGCAGGGGAATGACATCAGCTATAGTTTGCATTTTTGTTTCTTTATTAAAAATACTCTCACTTTTACCTTCACTTTCAATACTGTAAGCTAAAATTTAACTCGTTCTAATACCGTGGAAAATACTGTGTGATGTTCACAGTGAGTTCTGCAGATACAGCAACACTGAATTTATACCAATTGTTTTTGTAAAGAAAGCTGTTGGGTTATCTGCAAGTCTAACCATTACGGAGATCCAAAGAGTCTCACTAAAGCTGCACAGCTGGCAAAGAGCATCAAGTGGTAGGAGGGAAATTTTTCCAGGCAGGCTTTGTCCCATAGTTGTCCTGCAGCGAGAGGTAGTCCAGAGCTTCAGTTTGTTTCCCATACAACACTTATATTTTCCCAGAGAAGCTGGGGATGCCCCATTCTTGGAAGTGTTCAAGGCCAGGCTGGACAGAGCTCAGCTCAGCCTGGCTTGATGGAAGATGTTTCTGACCATAGATGATCTCAAAGGTTCAATCTGGCTCCAACAATTCTTTTCTCCTAATCTGACAGTATTTTTGCCCCCTTTTTTAACCCATTCTCCCAAAGCTGGTAGGAATCTTAAGGATGTGGAAACCCGGGGGGTTTCAGTCATTTTCTCTCAGATGGACACTGGTGCCACCAGTGTTCTGTAAGTGTCAGAAGTGATGAGCCTGCTTCTTAAGGATCCGAGCCCTTTGCCCGCCCTCTTGCTCAGAGAGCTGTGACACACACACACAACTGTGCATGCCTTGCCTGACCAGCTGGATGCCACTAGATTAGAGTACATGACTGAGTTCTGTTTGCCTTCTGCACTGGCACTTTAATTTGGGGGCATTTCCTTTATTCAGCTGCCAGTTTTCACAAAACTGTGAAAACATTTACTTTTTTTAAAATGTTTTTTCCTTACACCAAATGTGCCAAAGCTGTGAGGGGATGTTTGGGGTCAGTGAGGATAAATGTCACTGGCTATTCAGCAGCGAACCTGGATTTGTAAGACCAAACTGTACTTGGCCAAAGTTACCTGTAATCACACAAATGAGCCTATTGAAACCTTATTAAATATATTGTCTACAACAAGAGCTAAATACATTTCTAGTTAAATAATAATTAAGATGCTGCATAGGGAATCTTGGGCCTGCACTAATGCTGTGAATGAGGTTTTAAGTGATTAAGGGGGTAAGGATACTTGGTGTGCACACAGCCAATGCCCTATAGCAACTTCTCCTCTCATTTAAAACTCTGAGAAGTGTCCTCATTGTAGTTGTTGTCCTGGAATGATGTGTTTTTCTACTTGCTACACGCAGTGCCTAAAAGGGAAGGTTTGGTGTTTATCACACACATTGAAAACATGATTTCTTAGAACCCGTGGGATATGGGTTCAAAGTTTTTGGCCAGTGTTTGTAGCTCTGTTCACACCTCTGTTTGTCTTTATGTCTGCACTTAAGAGGTGGTCATATTTTTGCAGAGTGGATGTGGTATTTCTCACATATCGAGTTTCTGCTAAAAGGTTTTCTGTGTGAGATGGGGTGAAATGTGCCGTATAAGCATAGGAGACAGCCTCAGCCCAAGAGACAGTGTAGTTTGGAGCCTGTACTACACTCCACAGTTAAGCCTTTGAGGGACTTGGGAGTGAAACTGAATTCCTCCAAGCCAGTGTGGATGGGATGGGCAGACAAGGGCATAAAGGAAGAGAAGCACACGGTGAAGAGGTGACCTGAGACTGGTACGAGCTACAAACTCTGAGAGGCTGAAGAGATCCTGCACGGTCACCTGAGGCTGATAGGAAGGCAGGGACTTCACTCTGCATTTTTGGCCAGCCAGAAGAATGACAGTTTCTGTAACATTCCCACCATGGAAACAGCCCCAGGTCTGTTAAGTTACTGGAGAAGGACCTGGTCCTCAGAGATCATAGACTCATAGAATCAGAATGTTAAGGGCTGGAGGGGACCATAAAGATCATCTAGTCACAACCCCCCCTGCAATGTGCAGGGACACATCCCACTATCCCAGGCTGCTCAAGGCCTTATCCAATCTGGCCTTGGACTCTTCCAGGGTTAGGGCAGCCATGGCTGCACTGGGCAACCTGTCCAGGTGCATCAGGGCTCCCACTAGGTGCAGTACTGATGTCACTGGGAGGGCCTTTGCTCATTTTTGACCCTTTTCCAGCAATTTTGCTCGCACCTGGGGCCAGGCTGTGTCTGCTTTTGGCCACCACGCTGCACTGGTGGCTGCGCTGGCTGGAGCGGGGTCCCAGGAGCCTTCTGTGTCCATGCCTCAGCACAGTGTCTGACAGGGCAGGGCTTCCCTCCTTGCGTGGTGCTGTGCAAAGAGGGGTGTGTGATATATGTCCTAAAGTTAATTCGTGTTAAATGTTATAATATGTAATTCATTCTCTGTAAGGTGTAAGTTCATTTCTAATCGTGTATACCATGGGTTAACTGGGACTGAGACAGCACGAAGGGGGACACGAGGAATTCCTTTGCTAGAGATTGCAAGGGAGGGACATGAGAGAAGTATGCTAAGAATTACATGAAAAGGGACATGAGAAAACTTCTGCCGGGAATCGTTAGAGGAGAACAAAATGACGGAAGAGGGAGATGGAGAATCTGGAGAACCAAATGATTACATCAGATCGATATCTTATCCATCCCCGCCCGACATTAACATCTCTACACAGCACCTGGACACAACAATCATGACATTGTTCTCCTGAGAAGATCCTTTCAACCCCACCAGAACCCGACCATGAATATCTAATGAGGCTGCCTCAGAAGGGGGAGTCTCGGAGTCCCGATTTCTCCTCAGTGAACCAGTTATATAAATGGACCGCCTCAGACCGAAAATGTGAACTTGGGGGGTGACATACTGACAGAGTGTGTTACCGTGTTCACCCAGTGCCGAAACCCCGGGGTTCGACGCTGACCTTTTAATTGTGGCTATCGGAGACTGTTATTTTGTCTCAAAATAAATTCTAAAATTTGATTTATTGAATTTGGTCCATCGTATTTATTACAGGTGTGGGGGTGTTTTCTCCCTTTCCCCGGAGCACCTGGCCCCCGTCACTGTCTGGGACAGGCTGCTGGGCGGGTGAGGCACCGCTCTGCTCCAGCGCTGTAATGCCGACGTTGCTGTCTCCCTGGTGGGCTGGAGTCCTGTGATATCCTTCCAGCTGGGAACATGCCCAGGACAGAGTTTTAGCACCGTCCGGCCACTTGAGCTGTTTGCAGCTTTGGTGTAGCATTACCAAAAATAAGGCTGCTTGAATGAAACAAGTGTTGGGAAACGAGCTGTCTCTCTCCTGCTCTCTTTATCTCTCCCCGCCGAGGGTGGCCGAGTGTGCAAGAGCAGAGGGAAGAGAGGAATCTGCTGAGGGCTGACCAGGCACAAGCTCTCCCTCTTTTCCCTCCTGCTCCTTCTCAGGGAAGCAAAAATCCTTACACCTCACAGAACACACTGACTAAAACAACCCGCCCCGATTTCCTCTGCCAAAAGGAGCTCTCAGCATCAGGTTCCCATCCCTTAACCCATCGCCTGACACACTGAAAGAGAAGAAGGGAATCGGGAGCCAAGCACAACATTAATCAGCTTAGGTCCTTTCTTGGGACACCTTTATTTTTACTTTGGTTTCCCCGTTTCAGTTACTTACCTCATCTCTCCTAAACACCGGGGGCGGTATCCCAGACAATGGCCTGTAACATCCTCCACGGCGTAGATTTTCTAGTCTCCAGCCCAAATGTTTACTCCTAGTTCTGGCTAGTCCCCAGCTGAAGCAGTTAGTCAGTTGGCTGGACATCTCTTTGTACAGTTCGTGTTTTCATCAGGGCCTGCAGTGAGCCTGCACCATCAAGGGAGACAGCAGGGCTTTTTTATCCTGTTTGCACATTTTGAGCTCTGAAACAGCTCAGCTGGGACAAGTTAAGTCTTTGGGGCATGTGCATTGCTGCAGAGGTGTCAAGGAAGATTGAAAGCAGGCACAGGAGTACGACTGCTGGACTAACCCCCAGAAAACGCTAGAGGGGAGACTGTCTCGGTGCAAGGTAGATGGAAGTTAGAAACTCTGAGCAAAAGACCACCTCCATCTGCTGCCTTTTCACTCCCACAGTGTGTCTTTAGGTTACAGGCTGGGCATTCACGCTTGGTAGTAAAAGACAGAAGCCAATTTTTGCCTGTAATAGGGAAGAAAGGAGGAGCATTCAGCCAGCTGCTCAGGTGAGAAAACACCACAGCCGTGGTGGTGCCATCAGTTTATTAGCTCAGGTATGTGATGGAAATAGGAAATACCACAGCGAGGCTTCTTGCACTGCTGTCCCTGGGCTCCCCGCCTGGCCGAGCAGAGGAGATGGATGAGAAGTGACATCAGCATCGTTTTGTTAGAAGAGGAGGGGCTGGAGAAGGGAGCACAGGGAGGCTGGACCAGCCTGCCGGCATTTCAGTGTGTTAAGGCAGAGGAAAGCGGGAAGTGTTTCACATGGCACATCACGAGCAAGCGAGGAGTCAAAGGCTGGGACAGAGGATACACAAAAGGAAAGTTTAGTCTCAGACTCAGGAAAGATGTTCCGTCAGCTGCTGTATTGTTGACTGCTTTCCCAGGGGAAATCATGAGGACGGGATTTTTTAAAACCAAATGGGATAAAGAATGAGAAAATTCACAACCAAAACCAGTCCTAAACTGGCTCCCGCGTGAACAACCGAGGTTCCTTCCCTTCTCTCCTGACCTCTGCGGTTCTCGTTCCCCAGCTAATCCCTCCCTTTAACCCCTGTTTATAAGAGCAGCCGCAGTGTCTCAGATGCCTGTGGACATGACATGTTGTCTCCTGCTTGTCCCACTCCCCCTCTGCTCTGTGCTCCCCATTCTCCTTCCTTCCCTTGCTCTCTCACCCTCTCCCACCCCCTGCCTGCCACCAGGGTCCAAACTTCTGGGGACCTCCTGCCTCTGCTTTCATCTCTCCCCCAAATTTCCGTGAATTTCTCAGTGCAGAGGCCTGCAGTGTTCCCAGTCACGGGTCACTGGCTAGGAGACAGTTTTTCATCCCTGCAGCCCCATGCACCTGGCTAGGAGCAGAGAAGGCTGTGATCCATATTTTGCTTATATGAAGAAGCTGAGAGGCAGCCAAGAGAAGAGGTTTACTTGAAGTGGGACACAGGAATGGGCTGACTCAGTTCTCTGGTATTCCATCCCAAATCTTTTCCACTGGCTCGTGGTTCCCGCACTCCTGCCTGACCTATTCATCAGGAAAGCCTGTAATGTGAGAGCACTCCCAGCATGTTAGGCAGCACAGAGGGAAAAAACATGATAGAGAGGGAGATCAGACTTAGGTGTGAGGGTGGAAACTTCCCACTTCCCTCTGGATCAAGTATTTAAACCATTGTTGCCATTTCTTGCAACAAAAGACATGGCGCAAAACAATAAAAAATAGGCAAGACACATGTAGCATTATTTTCCAATTAAGGAAGTCGGAAGTCTCCATAAAGCATTCCCTGGATTCGAAGCAACCATGTTTTTCAATGGAATATTTTTGAATAAATAAAAAATTGGCACACAGCATCTTTCCCGAAGCCCAGGCAAGAGGCACATATTTATTTGCAGTAGCAGCACAGACCGTACTGACTGTAACTAGGTGAGAACGCTAAACAGACCCAGTTCCCTTGCTGGCCTCTGAAAACAGCGATAAATTCTTCTGCAGACAAAAGACAGATGGTGCGGGCATTGCTAAGATCCTGGCTTCCCGGAATCAGGAAGCTGCGCAAATCCAGAGGTTCAGAGTGTAAAAGAGTGTTAATTAATTATTATCTTTATTGGGATGTTGTCACGCTCTGCCAGCGGCGCTGAGGTCTGGCAGAAAGCTCAGCCCCACGGTCAGGCAGGGTATTTCTGGGATGGTCCTAATTTATCCTCCCCACATGACTCATGTGCTATTTCTTGTGCAGAGGAAGAGCAGCCAGGCTGTTGTTGTCACAGAGGTAGGGGATGCTAAAAACGACCAGAAAGCAGGATCTTCGACAGCTCTTGTCTTCTGGAGCATTTGCGTGCGCTGTCAGAGCATGAATCAAGCAGCACAAAGGTGGTGAATAGGAGCAGGTGGTTAAATGTGCATCTGAAGCACTGGAAGGCTGACTGGTGGCCAGGCTGGAGAAGAAGGCAAACTGAAGAAGGGCAATGAAAGCAGAAACACAGAGGGAGAGTGGGAATAGAGCTGGGAGGTCTGGTTGTCTTGCCGGGAAACAGAGATGAGTGATCTACTTTAGCTATCTGGGAAAAAAAGGCCTGGAAAGGGAACCAGAAAAAGAGGAGATAAAACAGGACAACGCAGGGAGGAGCTTGTCTAATGGTTTGCAAGAAATACCTGTCCAAGGTAGTCCCCTCCAATCTAGAAAGGAACCAGAGTTTGCTGTTCTCCTCCAGCTGACAAGTCTCAGTGAAGCCTGGGGGCAACATGTCCTATCTGTCTGTGGTACAGGGACAACTTTTTGACTACCTGATGCTTAGATCAGGTGACAGAAGTGTCCTGGGCATCGGGAAGCTGTTTTACTGTGAGCCTAACTGAGCACTGGCACAGGTGGCCAAGAGGGGTTATAAAGTGTCCCCTCTTGGAAATATTCAAAAGTCATCTGGACGTGGTCCTGGGCAACAGGCCCTAAGTGATTCTGCTTGAGCAGTCCAGGGTGGCTGGACCAGCAGACCTCCAGAGGTGTCTTCCAGCCTCAAGCAGTCTGTGATTCTGTGGCTCCTGAGACTCCCTCATCTTCACACACTCCCCTCCTGCCTCTCTCTACAGCATGAACTGATCTTTCCTCCCTCTTATAGCTGGACTAGCCAGGCTGAAGCAACTGAGAGTCCCTGAGTATTGAGGAAGGCTTTTGAGAGGTCCTGTAGTACAGACAGTTGAGCAAGTGCACGTGTATGATTCTGGTTGTTTCTTTGTGTGGTCGGCAGTGTTTCTGGAAAGGCTTGTTTTACTTCAGTGCTCATGGACAAAACAGCATCCAGTCCTGGTAAGGGGTATATCTGGAAAAACCATCAATCATGGCAGCCAGATGGCCAAATGCAGTGACTCACAAAGGCTTCCCGAAAGGCTTCTTAGCGCACATCACAAGGGTGACATAAATATTCCTTTGATCCTCTCAGAAATTGCATTGTGATTTCTCCCTTCTTTGAAAAGAAGGGATTTGATTTGAAAAGAGCCTTTGTCCCATTTCTCTAGCAGTTCAGGCTTTTGCTTCTTCTGATTTTACTGCATATTAAAATGCTGAAAATCTACACGTGGCTCCCAAAATTTGCACGGATTACAGGACTGGGAGGAGGTGAAAGAAGGAAATACATCCTTTCACCACTTCTCCTAATGCTGGAGGCTTCTTTCCAGTTAAAACATGGCATTGTCAGGTCTACTTATCTCAAGGATCTTAAACGTGTTGTGTGTGCTTCAACAGCCTGCAGGCAAGAGAGCTCACTCTCTCTGCTGTGCTGGAGGGAGGCTGCTGATAGTCTTGGAGCCCGATGACTGTTGCTCCACTTGAGAGCTTTTACAGCACCAAAACACTGGCTCATTTGCCACCTGCTCCCTCCCAGCCTCCAAGGGAGGGTTGTGGGTTACTGCTGTGCATCAGTTGTGTGCAATGTGACTGCTGTGGCACATCACTGTTGTTTTTCTTAGTTCTTTCTGTCGGTGTCCTGAAAGCTTTTCATTAGTCATCTTGGAGGGGGGAGAAACCTCAACCCTCTCTCTTCACATTCTCATGCCGAATTTTCCAGCCTGAATTTTTTTTTAAGATGCAAGCTTTGGATCCACACATGAATTTTTTTGCAGTCGTGAACAACCAGGTCAGGAAACCATGGTTTGTAAAAAAAATGGGTCACTTGGGCTTCCAGGTTTGTGGCTCACTTCATTTTGCTGCCAAACTGCATAGCACTGTCTTGGCTCTGCCATGTGAGCCACGACTGCTCAGCACTTCTGGACATTTGGGCCATTTACTAGTAGGGGATTGAGAAACATTTAGATTCCTGATTTCTAGCTCTCTAACTTTAGAGAAGGTACCTTTGGTTTTTGTGTAGGACACCTAAACTGAACAGCCCCTGCTATTTTTAACAAAATTGTAAGAATAGCTTAAAAACACGGAGGGCCCTTTGAGATTCTTTGGAAAATCCAGGGTCCCTAAACTGAATTTTTATCTTTCTCAAAGGGATCCTTAGGTATTTTTTGCACTAAGCTGTGGAAGATGAATCTCCAAGCTATTCTGGATATAATCCCCTAACAGAGTCAGGGCTTGACAAGGCATTTTTAGCTGAAGAGCATCACTTTTCCTCCCAGACCATTCTGCTGGATAAGTAGATGTGCAAGGATAGAGACACCCAGCACTGGGGCAGGTCCTAAACTCTGCCCAGATCCTTGTCCAGCTCCACAGTGGGCTGATCCCAGGCCTTTACAGGTGGCTGCTCATTAGAAATATTACGTGTAGTGCATAAGGGGTGGTTGGTCTGGACACATCTTGGGAATCAACACCGCGGTTTGGGGTGGGCACAGGTCTGGGATCAAGTAAAGAAAGCAGAAGCACATCCTAAACTTGACTCTCACTTTGGCATTACAACACAGAGGTTCAGCTCCAGAGCCAGATTCTGAGTTTCTTTATTAGCTTTTTGATTTTCATAAATGGAGTCAGATCTTTTAGTTACTGTAGAATATTAGAGCAGTTTTCTACCTTTCCCACAGAAGTAATATAAACAAATCCTTTGTTTTTCATTCTCTGTCCTTTGTTTGCATATTTCTAACCTGAAAACAATTGTAACTGACAATTCGTCTGGCCACTGAGGCTGAGGGTGGAAACCCCAAAAAGCCAATCTTCTGCTAGACCCACAAATGTATAAAAAGTAAAAAAATAAACAATTTGTCTGGCCACTGAGGCTGAGGGGTGGAAACCCCAAAAAGCCAATCTTCTGCTAGACCCACAAATGTATAAAAAGTAAAAAAATAAACAAAGGGCTCTCTTCTCTCCACTCTTTCAGCTGGGAGCTGGATCAGAAGAACCTCTGTGAAAACCTCTTGTCTGCGTGTGATTGCTTTGTGTGTCTCGGTGACACCAAGGGGGATTTTGTCCTTCTTGCTGCTGTTGTGATCCTGTTATTTTGACTGAAGGAGCTCCGCGCCTCTTTCTCATGTGTCAGTCTTCAGCCCCCCCCCCGTCTGGGATACCCCCTGGCTTGGTCTTCGCTTCACAAACATCACAGTCAAAGTCACTGAGGTCTCAAAATAAACCACAAAAGAGAGGGAAAGCAATCCACCAGCACTGACCTTCTTACCTTGCTAAGCCATAGCACCACCAAATAATCAGCAGGGAAGTCTCCATGAAACACTTGGGATCATGCAGGGATTTGTGCAGTTGGTGCAGGAAGTAAAAGGCAGAAGAGCATGTCCCTGCAGGAGACCTGGCCGGTGTGATGTAAGAACAGAACAAAAAGGAAACCCAGCCCTCCCTGATTTTTCTAAAGAAAGCTACCATGAATGAAAGCCAGTCATCCTCATGGCACAGCTTTATGCTGAAGGTGAATTCCTTTACCCACCTGCAAGGTGAGTGCTTTGCAGTGCTTTGTAGCGTTTGAGCGCACTTGGTATTTCCAAACCAAGCCTCTCATGTGAGACTCTGACATCCTTCACTGAACACACAGGAGAAAAAGATCCCCTTTCTTCTCACAGTCTAAGACTAGGTAGGCCAGAGTGGAAGGAGAGGTAATCCAATACCCCAATTCAACAGGGGTTTGTTTTTTTCAGTGATAAGGTGTCTAAAGGCTATTTCAAAGATTCATATTTCCACATCCCTGCACGTGAGCCTCTGCCCAGTCCTGGCTACTCTGTGACCTGCTGGTCAGCTCTGCCTGTGGTGCCTGGAGTCCCTCCCCATGCCCTGCATTCACCGAGGGCATCTCCCCAAGTTCTGGGTCACAGCCTTTTCCACTTGTGGGGAACTGCTCTAGGACAGGCTGGAGCCTCAGACATTTTGGGAAAAGAAGGAAGATAGTACCAAATTCTGGAAAGAAAGTTAATTTTCCATTAAGAGCCCTCTAGAGTCTAGAACTGTATTTAGTGCCTTACCAAATGACACTACTCTGTACTATTCTAGCACAGGGCTGCCTAGAAATAGCTTCAAAGAGAAAAAAAAACAACGGAGAATGAGCCCAAGGTACAGAAGTTCAGCCACCAGAAATCATCTTTCTGACATGGGAGTTCAGTGAATTGAACACTTTTACAACTGCTGATCCTCTGACCATCTAAATTGATTTACACGGAATTAAATAACAGCAATAAATAAGAATACCTAAACAGATACTCAGCTGTGCTTCAATTGCTGGCAGAAATCTGTGGTGAACTAGAACAAGACCCCAGTACCTGAAATTGGTATCACAGCTGTGGTTGCCAGTGAGGAGCCCATGGGGAAAGCCACTGTGGACTATATTCCCTGAGTTCTAAAGAAAAGGGATCAGATTTGACAACTGCGGCGCTGAAGGTGACTATTTGTAGGTGCCAAATGAACGTGCTCTTCATGCTGGCACAAAAACCAAAGGCTTGGGCATGTCTGCTGCTGCAGCAGCAACAAGGCTGGGTTTGGTATGTGTGATGAAAAAAGCTTTTGCTAAATGCAGGGAAAGAAGGGAGAAGGAATCTATTAGCTCCTGGAGGATGAGTTTGCACGACAGAGGTGGGATAAGGGTGGGCAGCTGCAACAGAGAGCAGAGGAAGAGGTGAGTAAAGAAAGAATGGGTTTGAAAGAAGGAAAATACTTTTGGTCTTGGCTGTATTAATCCTGATTTGTCACGAAGAAGCATATGAAGAGCAGACAGGGACAGGGGGCTGGCACTGGGAGATGGAGATGGGATGGGGAGGCTGTTCTTCTGTGGCCCATCAGCTCCAGGGCTGCAGCTGGAGCTGGGAGAGGGTGATCCTGAAGGACAGTGACACCCCAGGGAGGGGCTGTGCTCCTCCAGCTCCCCTTTCTACCCTTGTGTCCATCTCCTCCAGCCAAGGAAATCCCTCCTGGTGCCCCCTCAGCAACATTTGGCTTTGTTTCCACCACCTTTGCTGTGGCCCATCCCAGCAGCTGGGATGGAGGTGTTTTCCCAGCAGGTTTGATGCTTTTCAGGGCACTCTGCTTCCCCATGAGGGTTCAGATCCTGAAATTGTCTAATTATTGGGGAGTGTCAGAAGCACAGATCCCTTTGAGGGTGCTGGGTCTCCCCTTTTGGATATGTTGTGGGTAAAGGGGAACAGTCTAGAGCAGCCTTATTTGTTCAAAACCTCTCCCAGTCTGAAACTGAATTAGCAGGAGATCTGTGCTTTGTTTTGGTTCTTAAGTAGAAGCAGCTGGGTTCAGCGGTTGGGGAGTGGGAATAAAAAGAAGCTACTAAATCGGCCTTACTTTTGGGCAACTGCTTGGAGATCTCCTCACAGGGCTGGGTCCCTGCTTCCCATACTCATCTACTACCATGTCTTCCTGGCGTTTTTCTTTTTCAGTTTGAAAATGCGGGTCATCAATAGAGAGTAGAAGTTACAGCATGCTGGAATATGTAGGTCAGGAATACTGTACCAAGAAAAGGAAAAAAAAATTACAACTGCTTCCAGCAGGAAAAGGCCACACTGGGATTTTGGGCTTTTGAATGGGATATCCTCTCCTGATCCAAGTGCCCCAGCTGAAATGCCCAGCAGTTTGTGGCCAAGAATAACAGGAAGATCAGAGAAGGGGGAGGGGGGGAAAAGGGGAAGGCAGGGGGTCTGACCAGCTCATATGACCCTCCATTAGAGACTTATAAAAAGGGCTCGTACGAGCTCATTTTTCATGAGTTTTAATCCCTCCTGCTTATGATGCTGAGCCAAGGGTTTTTTTCTGGAGAATCTGAGTCACAAGGCTTGCAGCTGGAAAGAGAGGATTGATAGCAGTGGCTCAGCAGGCACAACCATGTCTGGAGAGCTGGGAGGGGAGCAGCAAAGCCACCGGTTTTCAACACCACCACAGATGTCTTTGAAGGAATGGGGCAAAAGTGGAAGGAATACACCAAAAATCTGAGGGAGAGGAAGACGGCAGTAGTCCTTAGGTCACTGTTTCTGCTGCTCTCAGGAGCTCCTGGAGCAGAGGATTTTCACAAAGAGGGCTGTATATGTGTGTGTGCATGCAGAGGAAGCTGGTGCTGTGATTTCACAGTAGGCTTAGCCAGAGTCATGTTTGGGAGCAAAGAGATCTCTCATGAAGTTTGGTGTTCCAGGTTGTATTTGCCTGTCTTTGGTTTTATTTAGAAATTGATGTGAAAGTTTTTCAGTTGTTGTTTGGTGGTGGTGGTGGTTTTTTTTTTTTTTTTTTTTTTTTTTTTTTTTTTTTTTTTTTTTTTTTCATAGAGAGAGGGTTTTTTGCTGGAGCTTGACTGACAGGAGTCCTGTCCCCTGTGCTGCCAAGTCTGATATCTGAGCAGGAGAAGGGAGGAGCAAGGAGAGATGCTTTTGCCCTGGCTCGGGCTCAGCACATTCCCTCACAATATGGGCTGAGCTTTCTTTAGGCAGGAGAGCATTAAGGCTGTTTAGAATAAAACACAAGGCTCTTTCCCAGTCCCAGTTGGGGATTCATGTCTTTCAGTCAGTATTTCATCAGCATGTTGCACAGCAGATGCTGATGAGGGACACGAGGTGCCTTATGTCCTGTTGCATCTCTCTGCCTGCTCGCTCTGTCTGGCATTCCCAAGCCTTGTTTTCTGCTATCCTTTTCCCAGGATAGGTGGCAAGCACAGGCCAATGTAACAGCTAAGTCTTGTTAACTCGCCTGCATGAATGACTTTACTATGGGTGTGGGAAGAACATCCCCTGGGTGTTAATCAGATCCTCAATCCTCACTGCAGACTGATGTGTGCAGCTGGTGCTTCTCTAATTCATTTTTAATTATGAAATCTGATGAGAAGTATCTCACAGTGTGCTGGCAAAGGGCATTTACACACTGGCAGAGCCCTTTCTAGAGCCCTCTGTGGTGAGCATTGCTTTCAGTGGATGAGTCCCTGACAGGTGGGGCACACAGCTTCCCTGGCTGTGGTGGCATTACTGTCACCTGAGCAAAGGAATATACCCAGACAAAAACACTGTCTGCAGCTCTCTGCAGACATTCTCTGGTTGAATCACTCTTTTCTGCCCCAAAAGGAATTTCAGTGCCTGTGGAGGAAGGAATTTCACTGTCTGTGCCATCAGAGCTGGTTAAACAAGGCTGCAGCCTGCCTTCACTTCAGTGCAGGACCTGGGAATGCATGTGGGTGTTTCCTGCACCCTGCTATCCAGGCAAAGGATTCCTGGACTGGGAGGGGGCTGCTGCCTCCTCTGGTAGATCCAGGGGCTCCAGACCCCTGGAGAAGCAGGACTGGGACACACCAAGGGTCTGTGCTGCAGTTCAGGCACAGTCAAAATGTTGGACAATGCACAGCAGTCTCTTGGCACTTCTCATGAGCTTGGATCCTGCTCCTCAGCTCCTTCCCATGCCATACCATCACATCTGACCTCCCCCAAGCACCCCCAGTCCTACAATTCAGCTGTGGTGCTCTTCTCACCCCTGACCTTCCTCCCCATCCACACCGTACCATCACCGTCACCTGAGCTTCCCTTGTAACACTCCCAGCTCTGCCCTGTAGCCCCTGCCCTCCCTTCCATGGGCTGGCACGTTCTCTCTCCTTCCTACTCTATTTTGCCAGAACTGGGGATTTTAAACCGCTCGGTTTTATCCCACGGAGCATCCTGAGCCAGCAGGCTGGTTCCTTTGCCCCTGGTTCAAAGGCAGCTGTGGCTGAGGAGCTCATTGACAGATGTTTTAAACTATCTGCCCAAAAAAGCTCAAACTGACCTTTTTCTTCTTGTTGCATCCGTACTTAACAAAATCCCTTCTGAAAGTAGGACATGGGCTGCTAAATCACTGAGAGGTTGTCTGGAAATGTTAACTCGTGTTAGGAGTCGGTGGCTAAATGAATCTGTCCTCAGATCCTTGAGAGGATTTGCCTCTCAAGTCTGTTTTGCAAGTCAAGGAGGAAAAGTGATCTGAAGGTAATGGACTCATAATGCTGTAAAGCTGAGGTACAATGGAGTGAACATCCAAGCCTGAATCAATTTCCTTTGAGCACCTGGCTTTGCACTAAAAAGAATAACAAGCAGAAATAGCATGGAGAAAGAAAAAAAAAAAAAAAAAGAGCAGATTCTTAAACTCTGAGGAAACTACAAGCAATATTAAAAAAAAAAAACCCACAAACACAAACAAACCCCCCCCCACAAATACAAACAAACAAACAAAAAACCCACAAAAAACCCCAAACCCAAACAAACAAAAAAAACCCCCACAACAAACAAACAAAAAACTCCAAAAAACTAAAAACCAACTCAAAACCAACCCACACGGTATTATCTGAATATTCTGAAAATGCATTAAAATGGAAGCCATGGTCACCAGCTCGTCTGGTGGTGTGCATTTGTATATTCATCTGCAAATACCCATCTTCCATTGCTGAATGTGAGATAAAATCATAGAATGATGGTCTCTCATCCAGGCTGGACTGCCGTGATACTCCAAGCATTCTCTTGGCAGATCATCCTGAAAGGCCAGATTTTGAGCTCTTAGTTTTTACCCCAGTGTCTTTCGTGAATTTCAGAGGAACCAATCGTGTGCTTGTAAATTAACCACAACTAGTGTAAGTGTTGGCAAGCTCGGAGCCAAATCGTTTCCCATAAGGAATGGAACTGGTGCATGGAAAGGCATTCAAACCAGAGTTAATAGCAAGGAAAAGCTATTTTACATCTGCTTCATACCAAGGTGGAAGAGTCCTACAATGGAAAGGCGAATCAAGTTACTGGGTTTTCCTGTGCTTCATTAAATCAGACTCCTCAGTTACCTTCAAGAACAGCAAGGAATCACTGTAAGATCCCATGGCAGAGGATGTCTGATGCCTCCAGCTGTGATGTGTCACTGGAGTAGCTGTTTTACCTCCTTGGATGAGTCTTATCCGGGAAGTGCCATTGTCACCTGCCTGGAAATGCGACCCACATTGCACAGGTGGGAATCTGGGGGAACCTGTGATCCCTGGGACACCTGTGCCAAACTGTGAATGTCGTGTCAGGGATCCCGTGTGCTGGACTCAACCTCATATCCTTCCAGTGTAGTAAATACTGATTTACTACAGCAAAAGTGGGAAGAATTGGTTCACTCATCATTCTAAGGGTGAAAAATTTTAGGAAAATGTGGTAATTGCAGTCAGCCTGGAAACACCATGATACTAACTTTCCTACTGCATTTATAAAGCAAGTTTCCAGTTTATCAGTGTGAATGGCTCAACCTCTCTGGGTTTAAAACCAGATTAATTTAGCAGGCTTTAGCTCAGAGGTCTACTGTTTTACACCAAGTGCTGAGGTACCTGTAAACGTGGTAGCTTTTTTCCAAATTCAGGTCTGGTCAGAGTTCTGAAGAAAGCTTTGGATTGCTTTGACACAGACCAGGTTAATGGAAGTGGTCTAAGCATGAGTCCCTCCTGGTCCCTCTCCTCCAGGCTGGAAAGCATTTGGAGCTGCTCGTGGATAGATAATCAGTCTCCCCTTGGGGCTGGCAGCTTTGGCAGAGGACTGAAGATCAGCTGGGACAGGATGCTGTAATCTCTTAAATGAGCATGGCTGCAGCTGCATGGGGCTGTGTGCGCACAGCTTGAGGGCCGCACTTAGCAAGTGTCCAGATCTGTCGATGGTACCATTGCTGTACATCTAGCTGGGATAAAAAAAGTCAAATAAAAGGTTTAAAGTTACTCCTGGCATCCACAGGTAAGGTGTAAGTCATATCCTCTCCTGCAGATGCCTTGGGAGGCTCCTTGGGAGGTGTTTGCAAGGGGGCAGAAAATGAAGAGAAACTTCCCCTGGGGTTTGTAACCATCACCAAGAGGTTAGGGGCAACCAAAAGAACAGCCAGAGAGTGATGCTACAGCCATGCGTTGTTCTGGCCAGGCCATGGGAGAGTCAAGAGAGAGCCCGCTTTTTTTTTTTTTTTTTTTTTTTTTTTTTTTTTTTTTTTTTTTGTCTCTTACTACAGAGGAAAGCTCAAAATAGTACTTCTTCCTCAAAGCAGCAGCCCACAGGTTCCTCCTCTCCTCCAGCTGGGCATACCCTTCCTCTTAAAGATCCACTGCAAATGTCTGTCAGAGAGACCTGGAATCTCAGCTTGTTCATAGGTGATTCACCCAGGAATTGTTCCATGGGAGGAATATCCTGATCTTTTGTAACAACTATTTTAACTGCCCATGCTTTTCCCTTTCTGGCTTTCTCACCCCAGGTTGCCTCTGTCCTGCAAAAGTAAAAAATTATACCCTTAACAAGTGTGACAATGATGTGTAGGAAGAAGCACTAATTTTAGGCTTCTCATCCTGCAATGAGCTCAAGATTTACCCTGCAGAATAAGTCTCTGCAAACACTCCTGTTTTTGACAGCAGCAAGACAAAAGAATTCAAATTCTCTGGTCATCAGCTCTCAAACCAGGTCTTCCTTTCTTCCTTTCTTCCTTTCTTTTCTTCCTTCCTTTTCCTTCCTTCTATTTTCCCAACTCTGAAAGGAGTGAACTTGCCAAGAAGATCCAGACCCTGCTGCCTGCAGTGGAAGAGGGCTGCAAGTTAGGTGAGAATGGCCAGAAGCAATCTGCAGGATTTCAGCTTGCATTTCTGTCCAGGGAGGTGGGGTAAAGTCTCCTTTCATGTTACTGTGATGAGATTAGAGGGAATGCAAGGTGTTAATTAACAGCCACTTTAAATAATTTTGACGTTTTTCTTTACAAGGCAATTATATTGAAGCTCCCGGGTCCAATACTTCTCATTAGTATGAAAATCAGGTCAAAATTGACATCTATTTTTTTCACTGCTGGCAGATGGAATAGCAGGCTGGGAGTGTAGCTGACAGGGTGATGCTTAAATGCCATACAAACTGAATTTTTCTTGGAAGTGAGTTCAGGCTGTTACATGGATGAGCTTTTTCAGAACTGTCCTGAAACAGATTGACCCAGTTGCACCGAGAGTGGGATGGCAAAGCATCTTGGAGGAAGGTCTGGTCCATCCATGTTATGTGTAAATGCAATAATTGGCAGCTTTTTTTTGGGATTTGAAGGCAATTCTTGGTAGCCATGAAGGGAATGGTTATGTAGTATTTCTTATTTTCAAAACAATTACTCATCCTCTCTGCACACACAATTTGTAATGTGCGTTGCATTGTTTACAACTCATCGCTCAAAAGGGAGCAACTCCCTGAGGGATGGAAGCAGAGGGGGAAGGTAAGAGGAGAACACTGTAAATAACTGCATATTTTCTCATTCCCAGTGTCTGGGAGGCTAATCCTGAGCTACTTGGGGTACTCGGGGTAGGGATCCCATGACGTAAGGGGGATTTTTGCTGCAGCAAAGAAAACAACGTTCAGATCTTTCCTTAAGTGTAAATAAATATGTGGGGGAACTTCCAGAATCAGCAGAAGCAGCGGGCATTGTGGAGCTGAGCAATTTTGTCTGTTAGGAAGATAATATCTAAATGGTCTAATTATAGCTCCAGCTCAGCGTACTCGGGGAATCCCCACCATTACTCTTCAGTAGCTGCTGCTGTAAAGTTTCAGGATCTGAGCCATGACCTGCTTGATAATTTATGTTTACTACAAGCCTGTCAAACTACAAATTTTTCTGTTGTTGAAAAAACCCTCCTTTGCTGACCCATCCCTTCCCTGTCCTGTGTTGAGAACAGTCTGCATTAGGAGCTGACTGAAGCTCAGCTTCCATGAGCACACCTGTGAAAAGGGCTGGGTTAGGGGGTGTTGTGGGGCTGCTGAAGCATTAGTGTGTCCAAGAGGTGATTCCAGACCCCTCATTATGCACCGAGGTGCAGGTTCCACCATGAAAAGAAATCTCCCATGGACAGATCCTGGCCTTATGGAGAGTAGGGGCTTAAATGAGTGACTGACCACCCCTTCCTGAGCACCCCCCTCCTCAGCCCACTGATGTTTCCTCCAGAAATCCCTTGCATGGCACTTGCCTTATACCTCCTATTTAATGATCCTCTCAGGCCACTGTGGGTCCCATAGGAATAGCAATCCCAATAATATTAATAAATGCAAATCCCAGAAGCACCTTTTGACAAGGCACAAGTTCTCAGATAGTTCTCGTCTCTCTTCAGGCCTTGCCCTGGTGAGTGCCTCAGCCACACACAGCGCTGTACTTTGCCCCCGTTATCACCTACTTGTTGTAGAACAGAAGGCTAAAACCTGAATGAGATGAAGGGAGATAACAGGGCTGGTGTACAGTTCAGTACGAACTGGCTGATATGGAGCCAGTATCCATACTGGGAATTTCCACTGGCAGAGTCACTGAGGTCCTGTTGATTGAAGGGTTACACGACAGGGTCCTCTCTGCTTGTCTGCCTTCCAAAGTTGCCCTAATGCAGCTGCAGTGGACAGGAGAGGCACAAATCTCTGGTGTAGGCAAGAGGAAGGAAGGCATAGTTACAAGAGCATTGGATCTGGAGAGTCACTGGGTGATCCTGGACAAGTCACTTGGACATCTGAATTTCTGTTCCCCCTGAGTTAATGGGTAAACAGGACTGCCTCGCCTCACAGGAGTGTTTTCAGGATAAATATAGCAGAGATGTGTGGGTGGCACAGCATATTTATCCTGACAACATCATTAGAAAGGCCTAAAATCCACACGAACCCTGAGTGCACCAAAGAGTTTAACAGCTTTCTTGTACGAATTCCAAATGACCTACCAGACCTACCTATCAGTTGCTTAAACCCCTACAATAAGTTTCCCTGGGGTTTAGATTTTGGGATTTTTTTTTGTTGCCATTGTTCTTCTTATTGTTGGTTGTTGGGGTATTTTTTCCTTACACTTTGGAGGAGAGGGGAAGCAGCCCAGTTAGAAACTGAGGATGCACTTGCACTGTCTGTGTCCCTGATGGGGACGTTGAAGAGTTTTGAGCCGGAGCCCTGAGAGGCACCACGTGCCACCAGCGTCCACCTGGACACAGAGCCCTTGACCACAGCTCCCTGGCTGTGTCCATCCAGCCAGTTCCTTCACCACTGAAGGGTCCACCCTTCAAATCCCTGTCTGCAGATCCAGGATGTCCCGTGGGACTGTGGCACAGGCCTCAGCAGGCCTTAGGCCTGAGCAGAAGCCTGCTCAGGTGACACCAGCTGGGCCGGCCCTGCTGGGCAGTGCATCGCTCCCTCACAAAGGGCCACCAGCCCCGGCAGGCACGCTTTGTCCTTACTGTGGTTCTGCTCCATGACCTTCCCAGGCACAGAGGCAAGGGTCTGTGGCTCCCCAGGCCTTCCTTTCTGCTGTTTCTGAAAATAGGAGTGATGTTTCCCTCTTTCCATTCGTAGAATTGACAGAATATGTCAGGTAGAAGGGACCCACAAGGATCATCGAGTCCAACTCCTGGCCCTGCACAGGACACCCCTCAATCCCACCCTGTGCATCCCTGAGAGCGTTGTCCAAACTCTTGTTGAACTAAGACAGGCTTGGTGCTGTGACCATTCCCTGGGGATCCTGTTGGGTGCCCTGTGGGGGAAGAATGCCATCCACTAGGGTCTTTGCCTGACTGCCATGCCTTTTCAAATGTGATGGAGAGTGCCTTGGATCCAGTGTCAGCCACCTCCCTGGGGACCCTGGGGTGTATGTCATCAGGCCCCAGAGATTTCTGCCTGTCCAGTTTAATCAGAAGGTCCTGAACCTGCTCTTTGCTTACAGTGGGAGACTGTCTGGTCCCAGGAGAGGATATCAGAGCAGGGTCAGCTCAAGTGGATTGTGCAGGGCCTCATCCTATTGGGTTTGAATATCTCAAAAGGTTAAAGCCTTCTGACTTTTGAAGGGGAAAGTATAAATTTTAACTCTCAAGCAAAACTAAATCGGATCAACTCAGCTACTTACGCAGTAAAGCCCTATCTTTTAAGGTCATAGTGGGCAAAATAGTTTTAACATCTGACAAGAGACCACTGAATGAGTGCAGTTTGTTCACTGACTACGTAGGGTGACAATGCATGGACAGGAAAAATAAATTATAACTTCATCCTAGCTTCCGAGAGGAGGGCAGGTGGGAGGGATATTGAGGTGAGCAGCACTGCTTTCTCCCTGGATACCCACCTGGGCAAAGCAGAGCTGACCCTGATGCTTCTCCTTACTAGCAGCTCTCTCCAGGGTTGTAGTTACACAACATGTCTCAAGCAGAAGAAAAACAAAGTCTTTTTATATCTTCTCACCCATCTGTACTTCCTCTTTCTGAACCAGTACCGCAAACAAAATCATCAGAAGCATCGTGTTGGCAGTATTTTTAGTAAACAGCAAGAGACTCATGTGAACTTGTTCCTCCTTGTCCTCACCCCCTGTACAGACAACAGACTGGAGAGTTTTCAGGGCAGAATCTTTTGAGGTTCTCCTATTTCTGCCTTCCAGGTAAAACAGCTGGACTGTAGCAGCAGGTCTAGAGCTGACTGGAGAGGCAAGTGCTTTTCAGTTTTGAAGAATAATGCCCTTCTTGAATGGTAAATGCCAGGTTAGGATTCCCAGAGTTCCATGGATTGCCTTGCTGTCGGATCATGAATGGCTCTAAACACAATAGCTGGCAAAGGAAGATGATAGAAATCCACAGGGGAATACAGGAAAAGAAAATAGAAAGTATGTTTATTAATTAGGAATGTTCCCAAGGGTTTCTAGATTTCCTAAAATAGGCACACACATTCCTAAGGACCGTGAAAATGTGGGTGGCAAGACCCTCCTGCTACTGTTTGGGGAGAAAAGGGGAGGGGAGCAAAGAATAAACCAGAAAAGGTATTTTCATTTGGTTCCCTGGCTTGGCTGAAGCAAGGCAACTATAGATTTTTAACCTGCACTGTTCCAAGAGCATCTCTGCCAAGAGCTTGTGTCCTAACACTGGTTTGCACTTTGCCACTGGTCTGACCCTCAGCCCCACAGAAGGGAAGAGCTGCCTAGTGCTTCAGGAATACAGACTGCACTGCTCCCTGTAACCTCTCTCCTCTGTTTCATAAAATCCCTTTTTTTCACACTTTGAGCTGTCACTTCCACAGCACCTCTTGTTTTGTAATGGCACCTGTGCACCCAGCCATGAAGTTCCTGATGTGGAGGGTGGCTGTTTGTCCACACCCACCTTTATGATGGGAAATTTTATCTTGGTGGTCTTAATTTTCCTCCTAGTCTTTTCCTTCCTGTTCTTCAGAGTTTGGATTGACACCTACTGCCTGGGACAACTTCTGCAGGGCTATGCTCCTTCTTTAATGCCAAAATACTTGCTTTATATAAATAATGTAGGCTTTGGGCTGGAGGACTTTATTCAGAGGGGTTGAAGGAGGACCATGGCTTGCAGCTCCTTCTAATCTACTGTTCTCCATCCATCTCCCTTTGAAGTCAAAATTTCTTGATTTTAACGTGAGTCAGGCTACTGCTTAAAAAGCCCCATTATTTCCTCTCCCTTTTGGTCATAGTTTTTAAGGTGCATCTTCCTGTATTTCACCAGAGGAATTCCATGTGTCTGCATGGAATCTGTTGGTTTTATTTTGAAGAGGTAGTAGGTGTTCATAAAATAATGAATGTAGCCTGGGCTACGCTAATTTACTGTTGTTTGTTCTGATTTTTTGTGCTTTGTGTTCCCTTGTTGAATTGTTTTGAATGGAGCAAAACAAATGAAAAAGTAATTACTGAGCATTTCCCCACATTTCCCAAGCTTCCTTTTTGAGTCATTGTTTGTGTGCCCTCCCTGGGAACTTAGTTCTGAACTCTTCTGCTTCCTTGCTGACATGGTCTGAAATATTTTGAAATCTGCAGGATAATATAACCAACACACATTTCTACCCTGGCCTTGTATTTGGTATCATAACAACTTTAAAAAGGTGCTATTGCTTTTTTCCTGCAGTTTATCAATAAGCCGATTTTCCAACCTTGCATTTCCCCACCAAATCACTTTAATGACTTTGTGAGTACAGGGGGAGGGATTTATGATTTAATTTAATCCAGATTCATGTTCTGTTTGGCTTTTATCAGCTTCACTTTGAAAAGACACAGATGAAATATCTCACAATATATGGGTTTTCTTTCATTACTCATGTTTTACATTCACAGAAAAATGGACCTTGTATCAAGTAGTTCATATTTATGTGCACCGTAAAATTAACTGAGTACTCACTCTACACACAAATAAAGCATGTGCCTATGACACAAATTAAAAACAACCCCAAATACTTCATGTCTTATTTTAGCATCTCTTTTTGGCATGCCTAGCCATGAAAAGTCTTTTTAAACTTACTGGATTTGCCATGTGCATGGTAATTCTGGTTTCTCTATACAAGCCTGGCTATCTAAATGTGGCCAGAGATATTCCCCCAGCCCCAGCACTCCAGAGCAGGGGAAGGAGAAACAGCTCCCTCCTTCCAATGGAAGCACTGGTCCTGGGGCTGTGCGTGTGCTTAGGGATACAGCAGCAGCCGAGTGGTGCTGAGCAGGGGCTGTAGGACCCTACCAGGAGCTGGTCAGCCTGACTTTTGTGGATCTTCCCTTTGACCCAAAGAGACAACCCAAAGAGGTGTGCATCGCAAGAAAAATCCCTAGTGTGTAATAAGAATCATTTAAGTAAACTGTTGACACCAGTAGGCAGAGAAATAGGATAAAGATGGAAATGTAAGATTTGTAGCCATGGCCATTTGTTTCTGAGGGCATCTGTCAGAGAGAAAAGCCCAGGAGCAGGCAGTTGCCTTTGGGGCTTTGGTCAGAAGTGCTCTGGTCAGCAGCATTTCGTTCTGGCTGGGCTGTGAGGAGCAAGGATGTGTGTAAAGTCTCATGTACGGGGCAGTGCGAACCCGAAGTTCTGTCTGTGCTTGCTAGTTATCCCCACTGTAACCCCCGGGTTGGGCATGTTGCCTCCTTGCCTCTGGCTTGGCACCTGGATGAAAGCCAGCCCTGGAGGCTGCAGCTGTCTCTGTGCTCTGTGGGCAGAAGGAGAGGGAGCTGTGCAGGAGCACCGGGCTCTGAACAGCAGAGTATGAACGAGCTGAAGAGCAGCTCGGTGGGAACGGGCAGCATGGATACATTATTAGTGTCACTGTGCATAAACACAGAGTGATACATATGGGAAAAAGCCTCCCATGGAAAACAATGAGCTAAGTGCTCACCACTGTCACGGAGAAACAGCCGTGGGCTGTAATACAGGAACAGCGGTCAGCAGGGGTCAAAGACCTCGACTCACTTTAGAAATGAAATCCTGTCAGAAATCAGAAATGTTCACCCTGCCCCTGTACAAATCTGTGGTATGCCCACATGCACGAGCAGTTCTGCTCTTCTCAGCCTGGAAAAGGCATGTGGAAATGGAAAATATTCAGAGAAGGATGACAAACGTGATCCAAAGCATGGGATGGCTCGCCATTATTCAAGCATTAATTGAGCTTGTTCTTTGAACCTTCCCTAATTCTTCAGCCTGGAGAGGATTGGTTGAGGCCATCTATGATAAATGCCAATAAAATCATGAATGTCTTGGAAGGGGTGATTGGCCACTGTCTCTTGCAGGACAAGGCAAAAGAGCTGTTGTCATGGGTTAGTACAGTTTGGTTTTTTAGTCAAGGTGACAGGTCAGAATAAACAAGGGTGAGCAGTTTTTTCCATCAGCTGTATGATCCCAGTTCCCAAAGGTACACGCTGCCAGTGGAATTCCCTCTGATAATCACCCTAATTTATCTGAGGTGCTGTTGTTTATTAAAAAAACAAACAAACAACAAAAACAACAACAAAAAGCAACAGCATAGAGTAAAATATGGCTTAGAAGGTGATCTCTCAGGTCCAAGTGGCTCATCTTCCCTTTGAAAAGTTTTCTGCTATTAGATTTATAGTCAACAAACATATTTGGTTAATTTGCATGAGTTCAGACCCAAATGAGTTCAGACTCATCCTTTCCAAATGAAGGCTTTCCATCTGAATATCCTGGCAGATCCCATTGGAGAGCAGGAGAATCTAGTGGTCTTGTAGCAACACCCTGGTTCCCTCAGTGAATCTTTCTGATGCTCCTTACTAGACTCCCCCAGTTCCTAAAGGTGGAGATGGAAAAGATCCAGTAGTTAAGCCCTCCTGAGCTGGGATGTCCAAAAAATGGCTGCAGCAGTTCTACAACAACACAAAAAACTGTCCCAGCTCCTGCTCACTGTCTACAACTCTCATTTGCCTTTTTAAGCTTTCTGAAGGCAGCGTTAAGCCCACACATCCTTCTAACACAATAAATCTACTTTGCTACAGTGGAAAGCTGGGCATATGCACAATTGTTTTTCTTGAGACAGTATTAAAGGTTTTTATTCTGGGCACAAGTGTGGATCCACTCTACAGCCTTGTCACAAATCATGAGCAGAAACTGTCTTTTCTTCCTTTGCAGGAAATCTACCCTATGTGAAAGTGCTGAATACTTACAAGTGGGGA
This sequence comes from Hirundo rustica, assembly GCF_015227805.2. Lineage (NCBI taxonomy): Eukaryota > Metazoa > Chordata > Aves > Passeriformes > Hirundinidae > Hirundo > Hirundo rustica. The sequence continues at coordinate 63,553,676 of NC_053453.1, read as the reverse complement.
AAGCCTGTGAGCTTGGTCCAACACCCTTAACCCCTGGCAAAACTTCCATTCTGTAATGTGACTTGGAAGATAAATTACTCTAACAGAAGCTCTGAAGGTAAATTAAAACAGGAGTGTTAATTTGGGGAGGGTGTGACTCTTTTGAAATGGATGAAACTGCTCTTCCTTTCACTGAGTCTGGATTTCCTGCCTTTCCACTCCTATACCTGTGGAAGAGCAGGTGTCCCACTCAGCTCCTGGGTGTGTGTCCTCAGCTCTCAGTCCTGCCCTTACCCCTTCTTTCTACCAAATCAAAAACAAGCCCAGAGGAATTTTAACCTGCTGGTCTTGTACTGTTAAAAAATACCAACCACAAACCTGTTTTTCTTGCTTCCTTGATGGAGAGGGAATGACACTATATGGAGAGAGAACTGATGTCTGTGCTTGTGCAGGTCAGGAAGTCTGGAAGGGTTAAACAGGCCTGGGTTTGAAAGCAGTGGAGAAAAAAGAGCATTACAGCAAAAAATATTAAAAATAAAGCCAAAACATGAAAAACAAAGACAGACTTGGGCAAAAGCTTTTTATGGGAAGAGTCATATACACATATGGGATAAATTACAGAGAAAGGGCATGGAAAAAAAAAAAAATCTTAAATGTATACTTAAAAAGAGCAGGGGGAGAGAAGAAGAGACATGGGATGTTGCTAAAGAAACATGATGAGAAAGACAGTGCAGAGCCAGCAGGAAATGGCAGTGAGAGAGCTGCCAGCAAAGGACTGGTGGGGCCAGTAGTGCTATGTTACCCTGGTTCATCCAAGGCCTTTGTAGTGCCCTTCCTGCTCAATTTAATATGGATACACACGGAAAAAGACAGGTAAAATACCTGATCTCTCCTTGGGGGAATTCCTGTGGACAGCAGGGTGGTGGGGAGAAGTAAGAGGAAGGGAGAGAAGTACTCATTGCAAAAGATTCCCCTTGGCTGCTCCCCAAGAATTCCTATGGGAACCTAAGGTGCTTTTGGCATGTGTGGTGCAAAAACAAACCTTATCTGTGCCACAGAAAATTAGATCTTCACTGATTATCTGCACACACTGACGAGGGCAGCTGCACCCTTGACTGCTCTGGTTCATACCTGCTCTGCTCCCCAGGTTTCAGCCAGGTCTCATCGTGGCTGCAGCAATGCTGCTGAACTTAGCTTGTCCTTGTCTACACTTGCAGCTAATTCACATTCAGCCCTGGTTCAGCCACTCCTGTTGCTGACACCTGTTGTCAGCAGTCGGTAATTTCTTTTTTTAGGACAAGCCTGCATTGCCCTGGAGCTCAGAAAGGGCCTTAAATTAGACTTAATTCTATTCAGATGTAGTTAGCAGTATTTAATTAGCACAGTTCTAAAGCAAAAGTCAGTCTATTCCTTGGATCACTGGAGTGTATTCTGGATACTTTCCATACTGCTGCAGGAGTCTGACCTCTTTTTTATTTTTTTTTTTTTTTTTATTTTTTTTTATTTTTATTTTTTATCTTTAGCCCAAGAAATGTGCTGGGGCTTTTCAAGCAATTCCAGAGTAGGGGCCACATCTTAATAGACAGATTCCTCTGCAGATGGCTTCCTGCTCTTTTGCAATTGCAAAACTCCACTGAGGCAATTACCATGATTGCAGACATGGGAATGTGACATTAGGAAAGCATTTAATGTATTCTCAGCATCTGTTACAGCGCTGCTGCAAATGGAAACCTCGGGGAGATGCCAGCACTATGGGCAAGACTCGTTTAAATTTGGCTGACTAGAAGTTCACATCCAGTCTGAACTCGACATGCAGGTACTCTCCAAAGCCCATGAACAGATACAGAAATATCCAGAGGGTGATTCACCTATCCCAGCTGGTGTCCCAGAGAAGAGAGATGATTCTGATGGTGCTCCATCCACTGGGAAAATAAGCAGCTTAGCTTAGATGAGGAATTCCACTTCATGCAGCTAAGATGAGGTGACTGGAACCCTGTGCTCTGTGACAGCTGTGACTTTCATAGACCACTGGAAACTGCCCCAGAAATGATGAGCCGATGCTATTTCACCTCCATGGACTTGTAAGCTGACAAACTAGGAGATCTTCTGCTTGCCAGAAGAATTCAGTTTCCCAAAAAGTGATGCAGGAGCTGGCAGAAAGATATTCTGTGGGAATAAAGAGGAAGGGAGATGTATCAGCAGTAATGGAGACAAATCCCAGCCTTAAGATTAAAAGCCTGAGCTGTGTTATCCAAGTAGATAATGATGCTCTGGAACTACTTCTTTTAATTTTGCTGCTTTTTCATCCATTTTCTCCCTTATTTCTATGAAGGTGCCTACACCACATGGCTAGAACATCATTGTTCTACTTGAATACATTTTTAAATGGATGTTCAGGGAAGATTATTGATCTGCTTATCTTAGAGCTTGTTAGTTCTACTCTGGGGAAATATTTTCATTTTCCTTGACATAAATAAATATCAGAACAAAAGAAATAGACAGAGAGGATTAGTAACACATATATTCATTTTAAAAAGACCTGTGTTTCAGGCCCTGAACTTGAAACAACCCCAAAAAACAAGCAGGAAGCCCAGGCTGGATGACCTGGGAGAGTTGTTGGTTGGGGCGCAGGTGGGATCTGAAATGGGGGGTGCTGGATGAGCTCTGTGCTGTGGGAGATGACATAGCCATGACTTGAAGGGATTGATTCCTCGTTTCTGGAAAGGAAGAGTTTGAGCATCTTCGTGGCTGCAGATCTTGAGAGGAAAGGCTGCTGAAATGGTGCAGACTCACCCAGCTGAGATGGGTCTCCCACACAGGCTGGGTATCACAATTCAAGGAGGTTTCATTTCCCTCATCCCCTCCTCCTGTGGATTTTGGGGCTTTGTGCAGAGCTGGGGGTTCCTTGCAGTTCCATGGTTTCCAGAAGAGCCTGCAGCAGCCATGGGTGGTGACAAGAGCAAGTCTTGGGAGGTCTCAGGCCAGAGCTTCCCACCTCAGCCTTTCCTACTACTCACCTACTTGGATCCTTGCTCAAAGTGCTGCTTCAGCTCCTCACACGTCCACTCACATCGTGAGGGGCAGTGGGATCCAGCGACCTGACAGCTTGGGAAAAACGCCTCATTTCCTTCGGGGGATCTCCCTCTCACGTTGCATGGAAATACCAGCTGGCAGGGACCAGCTGAGGACTGGGAATTCCCTCCATGGCTGAGGGAAGATTCAGTGCCTACCGTCTACTGACCCGTGTGTGCTGCCGACACCGCTGTTGGTGGGGTTGTGCTGTGAAGCAGACCTTAAACAAACCCTCACTGTGTCCCTCCTTCATTACTAATTTAACCTGGGGCATCCCCAGGCCTAGCCAAAACCTTGCCCAAGAAGAGCATCCACTCCACTGAGGGAGAAGGTGAAACCAGGGGGGAAATGTGCAGCTGGAAGTGGTGATGGCGGAAAAAGTGTGACTTCAAAGAAGATCTTAAGAGTTTTGTTCTGGTGGGCTTTTTTCAAGAGTCTAGGCCTAGATTTAAAGAAGCTAGCTTGGACTAATGTGATTAGTTTTAAATCAGCTGTTAGATACAAACACACTGCCTCTTTGAATTGACAGTATTTTTGAGTACTCAAAAGTACTTAAAGTGCTTTTGAATCTTTGAGTATCTCAATCTGTCTGGTGGAGGGAATCCCGTCCCCTACAAACACTCTGATGGGACACTGCCACAGAAATCATCCAGCTCACCTTCCCTCTTCTCCAGCCCTCATTCCCTCTGCTGCCACAAACATTAGCACGACTCTGTGCTCACACAGGTTGGGGAAGTAGTCCTGTGGTTACTACTGAGTTTAGCACGTTCTTTCCTTCCTCAGAAAAGGCCACTTTTTGACCTCCCTTGTCACCCTGGTTTTTCTGAGTTTTTTAAAGCCTTTTGATTGTTCATAAAATGGAGTCAGATTTTTAGCTACTGTACAATATTAGGAGCAGTTTCTACCTTTTCCCACACATGTAACATAAACAAATCCTTTGCTTATCATTCTCTGTCCTTTGTTTGCATATTTCTAACCTGAAAACAATTGTAACTGACGGCTGGTCTGGCCATTTGGCTAGGAGGTGAAAACTCCAGAAGCCAATCCACAGCCAGACCCACAAATGCATAAAAAGTAAGAAAGAAACAGGCAGAGGGGCTCTCAGCCTTGGCTCAGCCCTGAGCTCTCAGAGGAGCTCTGCCCTGCGAAAATTTCTTGTCTCCGTGTGATTGCTTTGCGTATCCCGATCACACTCCCTTTTCCTCAGTGGTGAAAGTGCAACAGTTTGTAGCAGTGCTGCAAAAATCATCTGGATTATTTCCCTTGCACAATCCTTTTATTTTGGTTAAATTATTTTTCTTACATTTCAGTTCCATTTTAAAGGCCTCGCTTAAATCTGAGGTAAGAATAAGTGGCAAAGGATGGAAACCTCTTAAGTTGGCTTTGTGACATTGTAGTTGTGGAGGGGATGGTGCAGCAAATGTTTAACCCTGCCCTTCTGGGGCCAGGAGCTCAGCTAGGGGCTGCTTTTGGCACTGAAGCCCATCCCTTTGGTGCCTGCCCATCTGCAGGACACACCACGCTGCCCACTCCCCCTCCAGGATTTTGGGGAGCTCTGTCAGGCCGTGGGGCACACGGGCTTGCGACAACTCGCTTATGCAACACGGGCTGTATCTGCTTGCTGCTGCCAGATTGTGGAAATCTGCAAATAATTGCAAAGTCTGCCAGTTTAATTGGATTGTGGTGTATTTGCACAGATGGGTGAAGTCTTCCAGGCCAATATTTTCCAGAGTGACTTAGCAGTCTCTCAGTTTTAAGGTACTCAGTATGAGAGAACATAGAAGCAATGGGTTTCTGCAGATTTTTTTAAGAGAAGCACCCCCAAACTGAAGTAAGCCAAACCATTAGTCACCCAGAAATTTCTCGCCACAGAGACCTTCGGATGGGGGATCTTTCACAGTAGCTTGATGTAAGCCAAACTAAATTCATAAAAATAATACAAGACATCTTAACACATCATTTGCTCAGCGGAAGAATCCAGTGTGAATGTGTATGTGTGCAGGCATTTTTACAGGAAGTATAATGAATGAATGAATATTTGTAAAACAAAAGGAGGAGGAAAAGAAAGACGTTTTATTTAACGTGTGTGTCTGCCATTGTTGTTGTTGTTATTTATTTTTTTTTTTTAAATGAGGTACAAAATGTTACTGTGGAACATTGTCCCTGTGTGCTCTGGCCCTTTTCCAGGCCTAGAGCTCAGTACTTACTGGGGAAAAGAAAGTCTCGTACTTGACTTTCTGAAAGATAGGCTGTTATCACTCATTAAAGGTCAAAAAGGAAAAGAATCAAATTACTTATTAATTAAATACAAACTCTGTAAAATTGCTCAGAAGCCCCCAGAGCCAAAGCTACAGATGCCCAATATCTGAACGTACAAAAGAAAAAACAGTTTATTAGCATTATCATCAGCTTTTTCTGCCAAGAATTCACAGGGAGATGAGAAAGCTGCAGAAGATGCTGCTGCTCTCACTGAGAGATTCCACTAAATCACCCTCACAAAAATCTGCAAAAAGAAATAAATGGCTATTTTCAAACATTATTAGAAACATTCACGGTTGGTAGGACCAACTTAAAACCATTTAAATTAAATCAAAACATTTTTCATGGGCAGAAAAATTATGTAGTTACATGATATTGACGCAACTACTTTTGAGAATGTGATCTTGGAGGTCTGCACAACTGTGATGAAGTCGAGGTGCCCTAGTGATAAAGTCACTGTTGGAAACAGGACTTCAGCAGCTTTGAACCTAACCTCTCTGGCTTTGGAAAGACTTCCCAAATACTTCTCCAGATCATATGTCCAGAGCTGAAGTCAACTTCTCCCTTGTGTAGCCAAAGTGGACCTCAGCTCCTGGTGTGAGCATTTATCACCGTTCTGCTGCGTCAATTAGCTTTTGCCTTAAACCTCATGGTCCTGAAGCCACACTACTGCCAGAATCCTTGAATCTTTCCTTCACAGCAGAATGAGCCTCTGATTCCTGTGGGTAAAGAGGAAGCCTCAATAGAGCAGAAGAAATTATAAAGAACCCCAACATTTTAGAGGGAGTTTCTCATTTTAGCTGTGAGTTGGGGTTTTTGTTTCTAACTCTGGGGCTGAGCAAACCAACCACACCAGAGAGAAGCAATCCCAAGGCAGGGTCTCGCAAGGTCCCACAGTTTGCTCTTGTAGTGGAAGACCTGCAAGAAAGGGCTCCCTACTGGGCTGGGAAGCTCTGGCTGCGTTCGGATTCTTCAGCCCTCCCTTAAAACAGGGTGCTGTAGGCTCAAAAAGACAGATGGAACAGATGAGAGCTTGGGTTATTTTTTGGTAGTTTTCATTGGTTTTGAAGGGTGAAGGAGTTCTGAGAGGTTGACCATGGCTTGAGAGAGCTGGAGACCACCAGGAATAGAAGAAATTCTTTAAGGACATTGTTTTAGAATAGAAGAAATTCTTTAAGGACAAAGATCCAAGGAACAATTTTTGAGTCAGACTATAGCTTTTGCTGTGTTTGTGATTTCCCACCTGTCTTTTGCAGGCTTAGGTTGGGGGGCAACAGAAGAAGAGGAGAATTGCCAGGGCCTCTCATAGTATTAGCTATGTTTTGTTGCTGTCATTCAAATCAGTTATTTAATATAAACCACGATATTTGCAGTGATAACTTCATCCTTTCCAAACATCTTGAGTGAAAGTTGTTCTCCAAAAGCCTTTCAAACAAGGTGACAAATCCTCTAAAGTGATGCTTTCAGGTACTCCTCTTTGACTAGATGTCCCAGTTTAGCTGCTGGCAGCAAGAACTCAAAGGGAGTAACCAAGCAGCTTGTGACAGTCAAAATCACAGCAGATTAGGCCTCTGCTCAGAGAAACGTTTAACTCCTTACCAGGGAAGCCCAGAACGAGTGCTGGTAAATAAAAGGCCTCTCTTCTTCCATCTTTCTCATAAGCCACTGAAATCATGGCCACAGCGCATTTTGCAATAGACTGGCTTCAGTGAAATAATGTTCGCTTTTTGACTCGCCAGCTTGCTCGATTGTTTTAGGCTTGGCTGGTTTAGGTCAGTCTTGAACAGGGTCAGGAGCACTGATGCAGCCCATTGGTAAGTGGGCTTAGGAGGCTCTTGCCCTTGGCAGGACCATCCTGCCTGGAAGGATGGTGGAGGAGCACTTCTTTTTACCAGGGCCTGGAGTGACAGGACAAGGGGGAATGGCTTCACACTGACAGAGAGCAGGGTTAGGTTAGGTATTAGGAAGAAATTCTTTCCTGTGAGGGTGGTGAGGGCCTGGCACAGGGTGCCCAAAGAAGCTGTGGCTGCCCCATCCCTGGAAGTGTCCAAGGCCAGGTTGGATGGGGCTCTGAGCGACCTGGGATAGTGGAAGTTGTCCCTGCCATTGGAGGTGGGGTGGAAAACTGGATGATCTTTAAGATCCCTTCCAACCCAAGCTATCCTTTGATTCTGTGATACTCTGAAATGCCTGTCACCTACCTCTAACAGTTTTCTCACTGCCAGATGCTTGCAGAATCCACTTTGAATCTTCCTCTGTAATAACATCCCATTACTGTAGGTTAATAACTTGGCTTTTGCATCCTGGAGCTTTACAATTCCCTTGCTAGGTTGGTTAACACAAACAAGATGTGGTACTGTACAAACAGAGCATTTCCAACGGCTAAAAGTCTAAACAGATTAGGAAAAGGGTGAGGGAAGAAATGGAGGTGCCAAGAGTTGCAGTAATGCGCGCTGACATGGCAAAGGGAAGCCAGAACAAAAATCCCAAGCCCTGATAGTAATCTGTTACTTAATGCCATCATTTTGGTATGTGAGATGGGTCATCTTCCTTAAAGGGTTTAGAAAGTAGCCAGACCAGTTCCTCTGTTTATATAAGGAAGATGTTTGTAGACCTCTTGATCCTAAGGCAATTAATACAGCCCATCGGGGAAATGAAAAGAAAAAAAAAGAAAAAGAAAAAAAAAAAAAGGCACAAAGGAAAAAAAGGACAAAGACGAAAAATAAAGAAAAAAGAAAAAGGAAAAAGAAAAATAAAAGTAAAAAAGAGAACTAGGCTAGATTCTCATGTAAACAGCACCCAGAATGCCTGAAATTCTAACAGATGCAGATGTTTTTATGTTGGGGTATTTTTTTGGTGAGCGGCCTCTTTGTGGTCAGCTGTAAGCATCACATTTACATAGTTCTGTATTTCTGAAAAAGACTATTGCATGAAGTTGGGCTCCTACCAAACGAAAACAAAACACAACACTAATGAAAAATAACAGGCTCTTCCAACAATGTTCAGTAACTGACTTAGAGGTTAGTGCTGTGTTCTGGGAAAAAAAAAAAAAAAAAAAAAAAATCCAGGCACCATATAATTTCATGCACTAAAAACGTTAAACATTTCAGAGGAACATAACGTATGACACAGGGTGTTTTTATTTAATGAATGGCTGTAAGAAATGGGGCCAGCATCCCTTCTCACAGATGTACGCCTCGTGCCAAGAGCGTTGCTGTACAATGTGTCATCACTCGGGAACCTAAAGAATTGTACTTGGGAAAACATTGCTACAAAATATCATTCCCTTCCCAGAAAGGTTCACTTCGGGCTTTGTAGAAAAACAGGACAACTCATTTCCACTGCACATAATTCTTCTGTTGGGAAACTTTCTTAAAGGCATAGATGGTGGAGCAAGGGGCTGGAAAACTCTTTAATTTCGTAGTGACAATAACAGCTCCTGGTTATCGTTGGTGCTCGGCTCTTGCTTTGGGCTTTTGATACTCAGAACTTTATAAACATGGAGCAGGTTAATCCTCTTTGAACCGTGAAAAGGGAGAGGGAGAAGGAAAGAGAAGGGGAAGGAGAAGGGGAAGGAGACGGGGAAGGGGAAGGGGAAAAGGGAAGGGGAAAAGAAAGGGGAGGAAGGGAGGAGCAGAAGGGAGGGGAAGTAACACAGAAAGGGAAAAGAACTTCAGCTGCCATAATAAGTCTCTAGTTAAGACTCATGTCAAAAATTTGCTGTTCTAACAAAGTGCCGTGGGTAATGTGACATAATAAATGGGAGGCCTTACAGACATGGAGTTAGACTGGACTGAATTTTTTTATTATTATTTTTATATGGTTTTCTTCAGAGAAAAAAGGTCAGTTCACAGCAAGTAATCAATTTACTGATTTAGGCCTCACCTCTACAACAGTAGTGTTTGTTGGGATAACTCAACATAATCACGTGTGAGTGTGTGTATTTATTTTTAGGGACTGCATATAAACATCCTCTTTCTTGTTCCTGGTTTGAAAAAGGAGAAGTTGGTTACCCAGAAAAATGCATCCATCACTGTTAGCTGTAGGACACTCCTGGCTTCACCAGTCCTTCAAGGGCAGTTTAAGCTCGCTCCTGTTTTGCACTTCAAACAAAATGGAAAACAAAAATAAAATTGGCTGAGCCGGAGCAGAAGAGTCTTCCTTGAGACAAAATCAAGGTATTTTGGAAGGACTGCTCCTTCAGCAAGTCAAGGGAAGCTGGTGACAAGCAGAGAGCTCCAAAGACAGAGGAATGAGTACTTTCAGTGCTAGTAATTTAACCTGTATCTTCTGCAGACATAACCGTGTAACCTGCCCTGTGGTTATAGCACAGAGAAGGCATTTCTGACACTGTACCTGCCTTTCAAAACCAATCCCATTAAGGACACCCTCAAATCCCATTAAGGACAACCCAAATCCCATTAAGCACACCCCCAAGCTGTACCTGCACTCTCGCAAGGGCTCAAAATCCCCTGGGCCGGTGCTGGCACCTGAGCCCACCCAAGACTGACCCCAGGGGACCCCTGCTCCCCACCTGCCGAGAGGGGAGCGCCGGCAGCAGGGACGGGAGCGGGACCTGCCAGGGACAGCCAGGCGGGCACTGGGGACACTGCCAGCAGCGAGGCCAGGTCCTGGCCTCATCTCTGTCCTTAGGCTCCCTCTAGAGTTTACAGCAAATGAGCAAAAGGTCTCAAACGCCACTTGCACAGGAGGGTAGCATCTCCTCGCAGCCCTAAGCAGTGCTCTGGTCCTGGGCACTGCTGGATTATGTCCCAGAGTCTCTGTACACTCAGGTGTCTCTTGCCTTCCAGACAGCCCCTGCTGCTGAACCTCACCGGGCCCTAATCCTACCCAGAAGGGAAGGCTCCTGTTAAGTGAATATTTTATGGTGAATACTGCACCTCAAATCTCGTGGCAGGCTCGCCCCATCTCTCTTGAAGAAACCAGCACTTGGCCTGAAAAACTGGAGAGGCAACAGTGGCGCAGTAACAGCTGTGGTGGGTTAGGAGCAAACATCCTCCAACCTCCAGATGGGTCATGCCATATCCCGGCTTCCTTCATCCTCAGCTCTAGAGGACACATCCTGGTGGATGGAGGAGCTCAGGCATGATTCCCAATTTCACCGCTATTTGCAAGGGAATCTATAAAATCCCAAGCAACCCGGATGCTTTGTGTGTGCGGTTCGGATGGGCTTTGCTGGTACACTGGACAGCCTTATTAAAGTGCTGGGGTAGCAGCGTGGCCAAAAAGAAGAGGGGAGGCTTGCCTAAGCGATTCTGGAGGAAAGAAAAACAGCGAGCAGCTCTGCCAGCGGAAAAGCCCAAACAAGAGAGAGGAGAGGGGTAGTGGGAAGAGAGAGGAGCCAGCGTGTACAGAGCCTGTTCGGGGAGCCAGGACATTCTTTGCCCAGACCTCCCTATATACATTCCTCCCTCCTTCCTGCTTCACTCCTCCAAGTTTTGTTTGGGGTTTGGGGTTTCGCGTCGTTGTTTGTTTTCCTTTCTTTCTCTAATCCTCTCCTCCGATCATTGGCCGCATCTTCAGCTGAAGCGGCCCCGGAGCGGGGCAGGGCCGGCCGGGGGACGCTGGAGCTGCTGGGGGGAGGCTCGGCTCTCGCCCCCGTCCCCACCCCGCAGCGCCTCCCCCGCAGCCCCACTGCTGTGCCCCTCTTTTGCAAGACGATGGCGCTCTGATCTTTCCACAGCTTCACTCCGGGACTTTCGAGTTTAGTTTTTTTTTTTTCTTCTTTTTTTTTTCTTTTTCTTTTTTTTTTTTTTTTTTTTCCACGCTTCACTGCTACTACGGGCGGGCGCCTGCCTCTGGCCCGATTCGCTGCAGCCATCGGGGGTGCCTGACTGTAAACAAAACACTTTAGATCATGGCAAGGTCGCTGCAGACACAGCCTGTTTTTTTTTTTGTTTTTTTGTTTTTTTTTTTTTCCCTTCTGCAGCCTCAGCGATTTAAGGTGGAATGCCGAGATCGCATGGAAGAGGAGAGGGGGACGAGCGGAGAGAGCCGAAAGAGCGGCAAGGACCAACCCCGATCTCCGAGCACGGCCGCGGATGCTCCGGGGATGCGGATGCTCCCACCTCGGGGGAGACACTCGGATTTTTTTTTTTTTTAATTATTTTTTAAAGTTTTTCTCCTTAATTTTGCCCCCTTTCCCGATGATTTGTCCCAGCGCGACCCCAACGTTTCCGGCGGCGCGGGTTGGGGGCTGCGCTGCCCCGGAAAGACGCGCAGCTACCGCGGCTGTGGGGGTACATGCCCTCCCCTTTGCCTCTCTCCAAACCCTCCGAGAGCGAGGCAGGGTGATAGAGGAGAAGGGATAGAGGGATAAACCGAGGGGCTGGCCGCTCCTCTTTCATTTTCTCCGTTGCTTCCATCAGCGGCTTAAATTATTCGCGCCCCTCTTCTCCTCCCCCACCCCCCGCCTCCGCCCCTTTGGATTTAATTATTCGTGCTCAATATACTTGTACAGCATCCAGGGACTCGGTCTCAGGCCCTTGCGCTGAGGGAAGTATAAACAGAACAACAACAACAACAAACCCCACCCAAAAAACACCAAAAAACCAAACCAAAACAAGCAACAACAACAACAACAAAAAACAAAACAAAAACCAACCAACCAAAACCAAACAAAAAGAACAAAACTCCCAAAAAACAACAAAACCCCCCAAAACCCTAAAACCCACAAAAAACCCCCAAACCAGAAGGTTCTTGTCCTACAGTAACTTTTTTAAATTTTTTTTCCCCCCCAAAGGCTTCAGATAAATCAGTGCTCTCTGTAGCAGTGCCGTCATGTTGCTGCTGCTTTTGCTTTACTCATGGGGCACAGAGTCTTTTCCAGTATTTGGAAACTCACACTCCCCACATTTTATATTCCGGTACAGTGTCATAAGCCCACAGACAAGAGGGTTGCCTGTACCTTGTGGATTAGGGAAACAAGCAGAGACTCCCAGGGAGCAGAGGATGGGAACTCCTCACCTCAGGAGTCTCGGGTGGGACACTCAGCAGCTTACCAGCAAGATAAGCTCTGGACATCCTCAGACATTTTCTGCAGATCACTTTGTTACAACTCCCCTGTGTGGAACAACAAAACAAGCTCAGTGTGCCTACAGCTGACGGAGAAAATGAAGTTGGAAATGGTGCTTCCTTGCTTGTGGCAATGGAAGTCAAAGACAGGAAAGCCTAGAGAAATGAATGTGAAATCCTGCAAATACAGCAGATGCAGGCCCCACTTTTTCCAGCTGATGAAATTTTATCACGGACTGGCAACTTCAAAAACACATCTCAGGCCCTGGAGACATGTGAATATCAGCTTTAATTTTGTGCAAGTGAATTGCTGAAACTTGTGGTTTCTGAGAGGACTCGGAAAACAACTTCCAAATACTGAAATCCCCAGCCTATAAATAAAAATAACATGGCTAATAATGTATTTCAACCTTGTGGTTTTAAAACTAATCTCTTTTTTTTTTTTTTTTTTTTTTCCTGTACACTTTTTTTTTTTTTTTTTTTGAACTGATCTGATGATACTGAGATTACTCTGCTGAGTGGTGTGAGCAGAAACTGGAGGCCTTGAGACTGATGATGGCCAGCAAAGTGCTGGCCTGGGCTTGAACACTGTGCGAAGGTTGTGTCCTCTCTTCTCTCCAGCGTGTAAAATCTCCCATGTCTTCAAGGCCGAACCTGCTGACTCTCATCTCAGCCAGTTAAACCCAACTGTATTGACCCCGGCCTTGTTGAGATAGCTTGCTGCTTGTCTACACAGCTCACTCTCCCACCCCAAAATTTGGACAGGGTTGCTCTGCTTGCAAAGGAGACCTGGCCAGATGGATTGGTGTGAAGAGCCTTCAGGGCCCTCCAAAGATTCAGGCACAGGACCTGGGCACCTGGAAATGTCATAACCTTTAGTGCCTGAGAAAACCCACCAGTGTCACACCACACATTGAGGGGCCTGCTCTGCCTGGTGAGAGAAGGTGGCTGTGGAAAGGGCTGGAGAAAAGGGAGTCAGAGAGGAGGGTACGATTGCTCATATGTCCACCACACCTGCTCTGACTATCCGAGGGAGCTGCTTAGAAAATCCCTGGCTGTGACTCTTTGCTCATCTAATCTTTTGAACACACAAACAGGACAAACCCCATTTTTTTTTTTTTTTTTTTTTTTCCCCGGGTTGCTGACATCTGAAATCCCAGCAGAGGTTACTTTAGAGGCATTTCTTAACCTATCCCCGTCTCTGCTGAGTGGGCAGGAGATGATGGTCTTGGCACTGGGAGCCACCATCCCGTCTCTGCGGGCAGTGGGGTCAGGATGCTGCGGGTCAGGGTGCTGCGGGTCAGGGTGCCGGTCCCCGCGGCATGCCCTGGCGTGGTCAGCCTGCCCACTAGCCCCGAGCTTTCCCCCCAGCCCCGCACCTCGGCTGGGACGTGTCGCCAGAGCCCAACCCGGGCAAACCAGAGCGGAGGGGACACTGCTGTCACAGCCCTGACCCAAAACCAGCCGTCACCGCTCCTCGGGCCGCTCGGGCGAGCAGCGCGATGGGGTGGGTGTTTTTGTGGGGCGGCACAAACCCCGCCGGGCTTCGCGGAGGGGTGAAGAGAGCTGGCTGAGCGGTGCCGTGCCGCCCATCTCGTTTCCCCCTTTCGCTCCCGGGCTGGGCTCGCCGTGGCGGACTCGCCCCGTCCCACCTTTAGAGCCGGCGGCGGCGGCGGGGCAGGGCCGGGCGGACGGGGCGGCGCCCGCCGCTTTAACCAATGGCTCTTCGGGGCTGTTTAAATAGACTCGTCCTGTCAATCATTTTCTTCTTCGTCAGCCTCCCTTCAATCGCCATATTGGGCAACCGAGAAAAGGGCTCGTCTCGCCTTGTTTTTTTCCGTCTCGCTTTTACTACGCGGCGGCGGTGCGAGCGGCAGGGGCATCATCGGCGTCAGCGCCATCGCCATCGGCGGCGGACCGGCACCGCGGGGGCAGCGCCGCGCTCCGCTCCTCACCCGCCCGGGGCTCCCCGGCGGCGGCAGCGGCGGCTCTCGGGGCTCATCCCCGGGCCGGCGCTTATGCAAGGGCTCCTCCTCGCCCCTTCTCCGCGGGCCGAGGGCGAGCGGGGCCGAGGCGGGGCCGCAGCGCGGGGCCGCGCGGAGCGGAGGCGCGGAGCGGAGCCGCCGGGCGCCGGGAAATAAAGGGCGGCGGAGCGGGGGAGAGAGAGAGAGAGAGAGAGAGAGAGGGCGAGAGAGCAGCGAGCACAACAACTGCCGCCCGGAGCCACAGCGTGCGGGGAGATGTCAAACGTTCGCATTTCCAATGGGAGCCCTACCCTGGAGCGCATGGAGGCCAGGCAGTCGGAGTACCCGAAGCCGTCAGCGTGCAGGAACCTCTTCGGGCCGGTCAACCACGAAGAGCTCAACAGGGAGTTGAAGAAACACCTGCAGGAGATGGAGGAGGCGTACCAGAGGAAGTGGAATTTCGATTTCCAGAATCACAGGCCGCTGGAAGGCAGGTACGAGTGGCAAGCCGTGGAGAAGGGGAGCTCGCCCGACTTCTACTTCAGACCCCCCCGGCTACGGAAAACCGTCTGCAAGTCCGCCGGCCGCCAGAGCTTGGATGTAAACGGGAATTGCCAAACCGTGGTTTTTGTCGGTTCTCAGGGAATCTCAGAGGACACTCACTGTGTAGCTCAAAAGACTGATGTTTCAGAAAATCAGACGGACTTAGCAGAGCAGTGCACTGCCCAGAGGAAAAGACCCGCGGCCGATGGTAAAGTACCCCACGGCTCTGCCCCGCGTCCCACCCGTGTCAGCGCCGGGGCTCCGGCCCCTCCGTCACTGCCACGCGTGGCACCGGCTCGGCGTGTCCCCCTCCGCCCCTTTCCCCCTAAACAAGCCCAGGTAGTGTTTGCAGTCCCGGGGGGCCCGCCTAGAGTGGGAGCCGGTCGATGATTTGCAAGGAAGAGCCCTTAGACGCGGGTCAGATCCCCCGACCCCTCGCCGCCCCACCGCGGGCAGCCGGGCTCCTGCCCAGGTGGGAGGAGGTTCTCGGCGCTCAGCAAAAGACGAATGTGGATTTTAGCCGAAAAGAGGGAACTTGGATTCCCTACCTAGGGAGAAACCTATTTCCCCACCCCCTGCTCGCTTCACGCAGCCGATACCTGACATGGGGATCCGGGAATATTCCCCCTCGGCTCCATCTCTTCCCCCCCCGGATGCCGAGCAAACATCTGGAAGGAAAATATTTTAATCTCTTTCCTCCCCCCCCCCGCCCCCCTCGTTTTTAATTTTGCCCTCCTAGATTCCTCTCCTCAAAATAAAAGAGCCAACACAACAGAAGAAGAGGTTTCAGAAGACTCCCCCAGTGCCAGTTCAGTGGAGCAAACACCCAAGAAATCAAGCCCGGGAAGACATCAAACGTAAAGCGTTTAGGTCAGTTCCCTTTAGGGTCTGGCATTAGGATGCAAGTAAGGGAAAGAAGGGGCGACCGAGTGCGTACCCCGCTTCTCTGAGGGCGTGGGGAGGGGGCTTCGAGCCCCTGTGGTGTGTTTTCTCCGAGGAAGGGTGGATTTCCCCGAGCGCTCGGGAATGGGTGTGTGTTGGAGGGTGGGGAGTGGGAGGCGCAGGGCTTGAAAAGAACAAAACAAGGAGCGAAGCGCAGCCTGGGCTCGGCAGCGCCGGGGGGTTGGGGCAGGGGCTGCAGTGGGACAGACCCTGCCTTCCTGCGGGATGGGCACCGGGGACAGGGAGAGCCCTTTCCCGAGGACCGTGCGGGTGCGGGGACGGAGCTGGAAGCGCGGCTGGTGCATCTTGTCAGATGCCAGGGGATTTCGGGGGCTTCCCCTGTCCCCCGCCCCCGGGGCTTTTTCACCTCCAGTGTCAGCCTTGCCGTCGCATGTCGCGGCCGCCTCCCACTGCGGGAGAACTAAGTCAAGAAGTTGGGTTTAAGGGGAATCCGGGCACTTTCTCAAAATCCGAGCGATGCAAGGTTGTTTTGTTTTTGTTTGGATTGGTTTTTTCCCCCCCTTTTTTTTTTGTTTCTGTTGTTTTGGTTTGGTTTTAGAGGCTGGCAGGGGGAAGGGAGCGGGTTAATGGGAGGCTGGGTTGTGCAGAGCTTTTTTTTTCCCCTTGCCATTTTTTTTTTTTTTCCCTTCTCCCCTGCCCCCTTTTTGTTGTTTTGTTTTAAGGCGAGGGCTGGGGCGGGGAGAGTTGGTAAAAATTGCGCCGGCGGTTTGGGACCCGAGGTTAGGAGCGAGGTTTACCAAAAAAAAAAAAAGACAAAAACAAAAAACCCCCAACGATTTGCGATTGTGCAGAGAGAGAGAGAGAGAGAGAGAGAGATTAAGCTGTAAAGCAGAAGTTGCAACAAATTAGTCCCGCTGGGGTGAGCCGTGGCCGAGCGCGGCCATGCGAATGCCGCTACTCCCGCCCGCTTCTGGGGGTGGGGGCACGGGAGGGGTCCCCCCGCGTTCCCCGCCGAGGCTCGGAGCGGCCGGGGCCGCTGGCAGCGGAGCGGGGAGCACGGCCCGGCCCGACCCGGCGGCGGGGGGGCGGCGGGGGCCCCGCCCGGGCCGGGCCCGCCCGCCCCGAGGATGCGGTGTCGGTTTGAACCGGTTGCGCCGCGGATCGCGTTTCTTGTCGATGTTTTCTAATCGCTTCCCACCCCCCTTTTCTTTTTCTTTTTTTCTCTCTTTTTTTTTTTTTTTTTTCTCCATCATTCCCGTTGCAGAGCGGAGGATGTGCGCGTCCTCGTTCGTCGCGGCGATGAAGCGAGGAAGATGTAAAGAAGTTGTAGTGGGAAAGGAAAAAAAAAAAAAAAAATACATATCGCCGATCTCCGGGGGATGGAGGTCCTGTACAAGCACTGAAAAAAAAAAAAAAAGGAAAAAAAAAAAAAAAGGAACAGCAACAAAACAACAGCAACAAAAAGCAAACAATAACACTAAATTTTAGGCACTCTTAAAAGACCTGCCTCTAAAAGCATTGGATGTAGCATTGTGCAATTAGGTGTTTCCTTATTTGCTTCATTGTACTACCTGTGTATATAGTTTTTACCTTATGTAGCACATAAAACTTGTTGGGCGGGGGGAGGGACTGGAAGGGGGTGACCGATTGGAACTTGCTTTCACAATCTAGCAAGCAATGAAATCTATGAAGAGAAGCAGTGTAGGTTTTTTATTACTTAAAGATGTATTGTCCCTTTAAGTGGGTCCACAGTGTGTTTATATATTTTTTAAAAGTTTTTTTAGATTTTTTTTTTTTTTAATGTATCATCGTTGTAACTGTTCAGAGCAGATTATTGTGAAATTTCTTCCTACGGCATTAAGCTGAAGAGGTGGGGGCTGTGATGATTCCGTTATGTAGTAGCAAAAGTTCCCCCTCCCCCTCCCCCCCCCAAATCCATATACCAAAACTGATAGCCTGTAAAAAGTTGTGTAAAATCATCCCACCTGATCACATTGCTTGATTTTTTTTTTTTTTTTTTTTTTTTTAAATCTGATCTGGAAGGCTTTTACTCTGAATCTGGAATATTGTTTTTTGATCTGACCCACTTCCCGAAGTGTTTGTGTGTGAGAGGAAAAGGGATACTACATCTTTAAACAGTATTTCTACGTTGCCTGTGTACCTGTATGTAAAAATAAAAAAAAAAGTTTGAAGTGTACCTGTGTACATAACTCTGTAAAGACACTGAGAAATTATACTAACTTATTTATGTTAAAAGATTTTTTTTTAATCTAGAAGACAATATTTTTTTCCCCATAAAGCCAAAGTGGCATGTTTTTGTGCATTTGTAAATGCTCTATTTGGTAGACTTTTTAGAGGTTTTTTTCATTTTTTTTTTCTTTTTCTCATAATTAATATGGCTGTGCTTAAAAAGATTGCAGACTGAGCCAATTTAATTTTTTTTTTTTTTTTTTTTTGGTAATATGTGGGGGAAAAAAATCCAGATTGATACTGTTTCACATCAAGCAATCAATAAAGAAAACTGCCATATATAAGAAATATGGTGTTCATTAGTGTGTGTTTCAACCTCCCTCAGCCTGGCACAGGAGGAGATAAGACTGCAAGAAATAACAGCAGTTTGCCTTTGAGTATCCATCTCTTCACGGGTCTCTGGCGCAGGTGAAAGTAAAGGAAGGATGCAGCGCGCTTAGTGCAGCGATCTCAGGCATTGGAACGAGCTGCCCCGGGCAGTGGTGGAGTGACCATCCCGGGAGGGATTTCAAAAACGTGCGGATGTGGCACTCGGGGACAGCGTATAGTGCTGGGTTAACAGCTGAATGCGAAAGAGGGCTTTTCCAACTTAAATGCTTCAGAGTCTCCCCTCTGATAATTGGGATTGATGTGTGCCGTCTTGGTGCAAGAGAGTGGGATTTCCTGTGCCGTAATGTTTTTGGGGGTTTGGGGTGGGGTTGTTTATTTTTGAGCGAGAGGGAGGGCTTTTCGAGGTATTTTTTGCTCTTAGTCCTCTGACTCCTGAGGCATCAAACTCGAGCCCAAAAACGCACCTCCCGGGCCGCCACCGGAGAGCCAGCGCATCCCCGGGATTGTCCCTCCGTCGCACGGCGCCGGTGCCCGGAGCCCCGGGGCATCTTCCCCGGGCGGCCGCTCGTGGCTATCAAAGATGGCGCCTCGCACGCCCCGGGCCCGGCAGACGCTGGCCCAGGCACCGGCCCCGCAGCTCCGCCGGGGATGCGCAGGGCCGGGCGCCGCCGGACGGAGGGAGCGACGGCCCCGCAGGCTGCAGCGGGGGATGCCCGCGGTGCGGGGGATGGCGGGGGCCGCCCGGCCCTGCCCGCCACGCCCGCCAAGGTGCGAGCGGCCCCCGCCGCCCGGGGATGCGGGGGAGCGGCGTTCTCAGCCCCAGGGCTGGCGAGGAATAAATAAACACGCGAAAGAACACAGAACGGGGGCGGAGGGGGAGCGCGGTTCCCCGCGAGGCTCGCCAGGGTCCTCCCCCCTCCCCGGTGCAACGCGATCCCGTTGTTTATCCCGGCCGCGCCCGGGCTCGCCCTCGCTCCGAAAGCTCCCCGAGAAGGCCGGGCCGTGCCGGGAGAGGGGGCGAGCCCCCGGCCGCCAGCCCCGCTACGGTGTCGGCCCCGACTCGGGAGGGACCGGAGCGGCCCGGCGGGCGCTGGCGCTGCCCTTGCCGTGCTGCGGCGGCTGCGGGCGATCGCTGGACACGCTGCCGTCCGCGCTCCCTGCCCGCCCTCCTGCCCCACGCACAGGGACTGCGGCCGCCCCGGCGGGGCTGCGCAAGCCAACCCGCTAAACGCGGAAAACGCCTCGCGAAGATTTGGGAAGGAAAAAAAAAAAAAAAAAGAAAAAGAAAGAAGAAAGAAAGAAAGTTACTTTTTTTTTTTTTTTTTAAAAACTTTTTTTTCCCCTTGCCCCAGCACGAACAAAGTGATCTCGGTGGAAAATAAATAGCGGCGCCTCCCCGAGCCGGCCTATCCCCGCGGCCGGCGCAAGCCAAACCCCGCCGGGCGGGGGCCGGGGGCAGGGCGGGGGGGGTTGGCGCTGCAACCCCGGGGCCGGGGAGGGAGGCGGCGGGCGGGGCCCACCCTGCTTCGCCGTCACGTAGGGTTGGGATGTGCCCTCTGACCAACCACCCCAGCTTTTTTTTTTTTTTTTTTCTTTTTTTTTTTTTTTTTCCTCTTTTTCATTTTGGTCGCTTTTTTGCCGCGGCCGATCGATGCCTGCGCGGCAGGCGAGGGCCGCCCCGGCCGCCGCTTCCACCGGGGGCCGCGCCCGCCGCTATCGCAACAGCGCCGGGGGAGCGCCGCGCCCGCCCCCGCCTCCTCCTCCTCCTCCTCCTCCCCCGGTGACCCCCGCGGGATGCGCGGGGCCGGAGCCAGAGGGGGGAGCATCCCCCGCCGCCCCGCCCGGAGCCAGGGGGGCAGGGCGGCCGCCGCTCCGACCCGCCCCGCGCCCGCTCCCTCGGGGGCCGCTGGTGGCGCTTGCACGGCCGCAGCCCCGCGGGGAGCTGGAGACGGGGCCGGGCCCGCGCGGCCGGGGCCAGTCTTTACATTTTATTTCCCCCCTTGTCCTTTTCTCCCCTCCGCCGCAACGTTTCCTCCTCGGGCGGCTGGAGGCAACCTTGCCTCGCTGCTTCGGCGCGCCAGGCAGCGCTCGGCGGGGCCGGGCGGGGGCCGCGGCGGGGGAGGGGCAGGGCGGAGCGCGGCCCCGGCCCGCCCCGTCTGATGCAACCGCGCGGCCGCCCCGCGGGGTGCGCACGCAGCCCCCGCCCTCCCCCGAGCGCTTTTCCCTTTCCTCCCTCCCTCCCTCCCTCCCTGGCTCGGCGGCCTCACGTACGCGAGGACGCGCGCACCCCCCGCGTGTGCGCACGCACGTACCTGCGCGCACACGGCAGCGCGTCCCCGCCGAGCCGGGGCTGCGGGCGCTGCGGCGCTCCCCGGGCCGGGGCCGCCGCCCGACGGGCGCTCTGGCATCCCCCGCGCCCCGGTGCGCGTCCCGCAGCGCTCCCGGTGCGCTCGCCGCTTCCCCTCTCGGGGCTTCCGTGCGGGGGCCGTGCCGCAGGAAGGGCTGGCGATCCCTTCCGCACGGCCGCGTGTTCCCGCGCCTGGGAAGTGAGATACGAGCCCTTCCTTAGCGGGAGTGTTTGGGACGTGGATCTGACCGGTTCTCACCGGAGGCGTTTGGCGGGAAGAGAAAGTACTGACAAAGTGTCCTTAAAGTCCGTATTAACACCCGCGGCTTTTCAGCTGCGGAGCCAGCCTGCTCTTCCTCAGATGGGGAAATTAGGTGGAAAAAGACGTTTTCCTCCGGCATCCGTACACGTCTGTACTTCTCAGTAGCTTCAGCTGAAAGAACCCGAAACCGAATTTCATTTTTAAAAGAAAGTATTCCACTTCAGGGAATATCAATGCATTTCGTTTCAATTTTTTTTTTTTTTTTTTTTTTTTTTTTTTTTAAGATTTGAAAAGTAATTTACTCTGCTCTATTATTTCTTTTAAAAAATACCAAAATAAAAATGCCACAGTATAGTGGCTTTAATAAAATGTGTGATCTGCAGTAAAATAAGATTATATTGGATGAATTCTTTCGCTCTTTCATCAAATTAGATGGCTTCTGCTTTCATTTTACTGGAAAAACCTTGAAGACTTTCTGTACTTTTTTTAATACGGATTTTCCCCCACCTCTGATGTTGCGTTTACTTATGGAGCTGAAAAAAGGCGGGTTTTTTTTCCTGCTGGGCGGGTTGTATCTGCACTTGTGGTTTGCTGTGCTTCATCCAGGCTCAGCCACCTCCTCCATCCAGGCAGCTTGTGTGCCTTTCCTCTCCCTGCCTGTTTTCTGTCTTGCCCACATCAGTCATTGCAAGACTCAAAATTAGGCCAAAAAATAGAGGGGAAATGTATTTTTCTTCTCTCTCTCTCTCTTTTTTTTTTTTTTTCCCCTAGTAAAAACAATTCCTGATTCACTTCACTTAAAAAGCAAGCCAATGCATATTTCCCTACAATCTAAAACTAATAGTGATAATAAAAATACAAAACCAACATGTTAATATGTAATGATAATATGCCAAGTGCAACTGCCTAAAAACAAGCCAGCATCGGACTCCCTGCTTCTCCCTGGAGCAAACAAAGCTACCACTGCCCGTGTAACCCCTCTGGAACTCCCCCCGTTTCCCAGCTGCGCCTGGCCGTGTGTACCCGCCCCGTTTTAATTGACCTGCTGATCCACAGGCTCTCCACAAGCCGTGAGCAGTTTGTCTGCTGTTGAGGGGCTGTAGGATCCTGCGGGGATCCGCTCTCGGGTCTCTGGGGGCAGTTCCCTGGCTCTGGCTTTTGGAAAAGGGGAGGGTTGCTGCTGCAGCTGGCACGTTGCAGGATGTCACTGCAGGGGAGGATACCAGCCTGTGGCCCAGCCGGACCAGGCTGACCTGGGTGGGTGCTTGTGGCAGGCTGTTCTGTTCCGTGCCGTGTTTTTCTGTTCTGTGCTGTGTTTTTCTGTTCTGTTCTGCGCCGTGCTGTGTTTTTCTGCGCCGTGCTGTGCTGGCAGGGGCTGCCCCGCTCCTCCCGGCAGCTTTGGCACCTGCCAGCCGGCTCTGGGTGGAAGCAGGGAGCAGCACACCTTGTGGTTCAGCGTTCCCCATCCGCAAAGACAGCCTGTGCCAGCTCAAGCTTTTATACCTGGCCGTCCTACTGCGCCTGCAGCTGTTTGGAGGAGACAGCAGGCAGGAACATTAGTTTCATTCCAGTTTTATCCTTGGCCTCACATCTGAGTCTTAAAGCAAGGATTCCAGTCGTGGGCAGACGCCCCATTTTGTGTGCTCCAGACGCTACTCCCACAAAGACCCGGCAGTCCTTTACACGGAGGCCAAAAATCCAACTGCTGCCTGATAAAGCCTTTCTGTCATGACTGGCTCTACCCAGAGTGAAACCGGGCACCTACAAGTGCAGAAAGGCTCCTTTCCCCTGCTACCTGTGCAGGCTGGAAGAGCTCTGCGAGAGCAGATGGCTGTGTCCGAGCAAGCACAGTTGCAGCTGTGCTCCTCACTCGCTTTGGGGAGAGAAGCTGGAGGTCTGGAACTGACCGTACTGTAAATTTTTCCTGCCAGGTGTGAAGCCTGGAGTTGATAACTGTGAGCTTGGTAACTCGGTACACCACACCAACTTCCTTTTTTTAAACTCATTTTTTTTCTGGAACAAAGCGGTTGTTCCCATCTGAGCTGCTGAATTCTGGCTGTATATATTTTATTCTAGCTCGAGACTGGGGATTCCAAGTGAGGACACTTGCATACACAGATAAATATAGATATTTATTTATTTTTATTAGTGGAAGAGAGACCTCTACTGGCTCAGCTCACAGAGCCACTTGACTGCCCACAGCCGAGCTCTCTCTCACCTTCTCTTCACCTACTTGGGAAATCTCCTTCTGTGTCACAGCCATTTGCCAAGGGCAGCTAAGAAGCAACATTTCGTGTTTTCTCACTAGGAGATCCAGCATGTGGGGAGTCCCTCAGCTGCAATTGCTAGCACGTGAATTTGTGACAGCCTTTGGTGTAGTAAACCAAGAAGCTTATTTCCTTTAGGAGGAGATTAATCTTGGGCACTGATGTAGAGCAAAGAATTGGAGCGTTACTGGTGTTGGAGGACAAGTCAGCAGGGTGTTTTCATCCATGCCATTGATTTCAGTTGCCTTTTATTCTCTTTATGTTCCTCCTCCAAGCTGGTTCTGTAGCGCTGCAATGAGGATGGCTTCAGAAACTATCTCTTGTGGGTCAGGGCTCTTTAGCATCTTGTCTCCGCTGTCAGCTGGTGTTAACTCCTACCTGGGCCATACCTGGGGCTGGTGATTCGTTGGGTGCTTCTCTTCCTGGGCTGGGGAAGAGTTAATGTTCAGTGTGTTTTTCTAGCAAACCTATCTTTATCTGAGCACACAAGTAATGCAAAACAGGGCTTGGTGTTTGCAAACAGGTGGAGCTGGGTGAGCCAGTTGTGTAAAGCCTGTAAAGCCTGAGCTGTCAGTCTGGCTGAAAGCAACAGAGGCAGTAGTTCGACAAAGCTGATCAAGAGCCTGGAGCATCTCTCTTATGAGGAAAGGCTGAGGGAGCTGGGGCTGTCCATCCTGGAGAGGAGCCCCAGCTGAGAGGGGCCCTCATCCCTGTGTGTCCCTGTGAGCAGGGAGGGCTCAGAGCAGGGCCCAGGCTCTGCTCCGGGGGCCCAGCAATGGCACCAGAGGAACGGGCAGGAGCTGAGCCCAGGAGGTTCCACCTGGACAGGAGGCAGAACTTCTTCCCTTGGCAGTCACTGAGAACTGAACAGATTGTCCAGAGAGGGTGTGTAGTCTCCATCCCTTGTTTTTAGGAAAAAGTTTTTCATGGAAAGAATAATAAAGTACTGGAATGATCGGCCCAGGGAGGTGGTGGAGTCACCATCCCTGGATGTGTTTAAAAAAAGACTGGATGTAGCACTCGGTGCCATGGTTTAGTTGAGATGTTAGGGCATGGGTTGGACTTGATGATCTTGGAGGTCTTTTCCAACCCAGTCATTCTGTAGTTCTGTAATTTTGTAATTCTGTAATTCACTGGAGATATTACAGACCCCTCTGGATACAATCCTGTGCCTTGTGCTCTGGGATGGCCTTGCTGGAGCAGGGAGGTGGGACCAGATGACAGCAGTGTGGTCCCTTCCAATCTGACCCATTCTGGGATTCTGTGATTCTGAGTACTGCTGAAATGCTGGCTTAGATGTCCCCTTCCTTCCTTATCCAGCCCACTCATTCCTGCCCCTGGCACTGCTGGTGAAATTAGTTCAGGAATTGCAGTAGGGAATGGATCTCACAGAGATTTCCCACCTTCCTTCCTTTGTTGTTGGTTGGTGTGTTGATATTTTTTTTTCTCTCCAGCTGGATCCATTTCTGGTCTTGCTCCTCATGCAGCTGGCACCAAAAGCTTGGCTGGCACAGTGGGTGGGATGGGAGGGAGCAAGCTGTCTGCACCACCATGAAATCACAGCCTGGGAGCTGCTGTGTCTTGCTTGTTC
Source organism: Hirundo rustica (assembly GCF_015227805.2). Classification (NCBI taxonomy): domain Eukaryota; kingdom Metazoa; phylum Chordata; class Aves; order Passeriformes; family Hirundinidae; genus Hirundo; species Hirundo rustica. The sequence continues at coordinate 63,528,874 of NC_053453.1, read as the reverse complement.
CTTGCAGTAAAGCAAAAATTAAAGACTTGTGCGGGACAAGAGCTGCCCTTCTTATGGTTATGAGGCTTGCTGGAAGGTACTGAGCAATCTCAGGTGCTGCAGCCCGGGCTCTGCTTTCCAGCTTTCCCCTCACATCTCTGGCCATCAAAATTTGCTCCACAAATGACCTGAGAGCAGCTTAGCTGTGGAAATAGAGGTTGGTGTTGATGGCCTGAAGTTTCTGCGTTGTTTGCTAGGGGATCTCAATCACAGTCCTCTTCCAGAGAGATCTCCTGAGTCACAGTTCATTTTTTTTTGTGGGAAAGTGGCCTGGTGCACTGGATGGAAACATAGAGGAATATGCAGCAGTGGTTTCTGGAGCTGCAGGCTGGTGCAGTGTATACTCTCACTGTGCCTTTCCCAACAGATCTCTGTAGCAAAAGCACCTGCTTTGTTTCAAAAGAAAAAGTTGCTCTGCAGCCACCTTTTATACCTTTTCCTTTGACCTCTCTCCCCTGTATTCTTTTTCCAGTCATTGAGTGGTGAGAGCACCCATTAATTTACAGACATTCATTACCTCTTCTTACCAACTCTCTCTTTGGAGAGCATTCTGGGTGTTGTGTTCTTGGCTTGCCTGGGTCCTGCTGTCCTTGTGAGCTGCTTCATCCCCCCCCCCCAAAAAAAAGAGAAAAAAGAGAAAAAAAGAGAAAAAAAGAGAAAAAAAACAAAAGTAAAATATTCACTGTGTATTGAGTAGAATTCTGTTGAGCAGGAGCTGAAATATTGTTCTGCCTCAGATGCTAAGTACTGAGGCTGTTTTGTTTTTTTCCTTTTCTTTTATCCTTCGTCTCTCCTTCCAGATCTTTTGAAAAGAAAAGCTTGGCAGACCTGATTAGTTCAGGTCCTAGGATGTGAAAGTCTCCAAGACCAGCTAACCTCACTGTAGCAGGTAAAGTCCTCTGCTATACTCACTTACAATCTAACTAAAAGCATACCTCTAATTTCTACATCTTACTGCATCACTCCCTCTAGATGTCATTTACTGCTCCATCTAATCTGCATTTGTAATGCCCCATTGGTTTGAAACTGCTCTTGATGCCACCACATCATGTCCTACCTGCCACCCTCACCTTCAGGTGTAGTTCTTGTCTGAAAACAAGGATCCTGACGGTATTTTATTTAGTTATTGTGTTCAGCACAAAAAAGAGAGTCTCTGGTCCTTCCCCTGAAGAGCATTGAAGCAGTTTGCATTGCCCTCATTCATACCCAGTGGTTAGCAAAGGTGTTTGTTGCGGGGGGCTTTGCTGGCTGGTGGTTTACTGGGATTTAAGGAATCACTGTTGCTTCTTACAGAAGCCTGCCCTCTGTTTCTGATTGCAATGGCTTGGAGTAGAAGAGTTGCATCAAGCATGTGTCTCCTGTCCTTATGTTCCAGGTGCTCAGTGGCTTGAACATCTCCTATTCATGAAAAATCTGAATTTCAAACCCCTGCCTTTCAGAAGGGATCGTAGAATCACAGGATGGTTTTGGTTGGAGGGGACCTTTAAAGATCATCTAGTTCAACACTCCCTGCAATGAGCAGGGATGTTTTCTACTAGGTCATGTTGCTCAGAGCCCAGTTCAACCTGGCCTCGAATGTTTCCTGGGATGGGGCTTTTGCAACCTCTCTGGGCAACCTGTTCCACACTCACCATAAACAATTACAGATCAAGGGGAAATGTTAAACTTACCCATCCAGAAGACAGCCAGTTCATCAAGGACCAGTCCAAGACCAAATAGCAGAAATTGCACTGAGAGGAATCACAGACTTCCATCTTTCTGCTCTCCGTTTAAGGTATGCTCCCTTATGGTGCCGATTTCTCTTTGCTAGAAAAGATCCAGAAGCACCTTAAAAATAAAATGCCAAAATGAAACAAGGCCCTGAACACACAGAACTTCCCTGGGCAAAAGGATGGGGGTGAGCAAGCAAACCACATGTGACAAATGTTAGGCACGTTCCTGAATGCAACTCTGGAAGCTGCTCAAATGCTGTGGTCAGGTGGGTGGGTATTCCAAACCTATCTGGGCTAGAAAAGAGAAACATTTTTCTAGAAAATGAAAACTATCTGATGGAGAGAGCACTGAGAGGTAATAAACATGCAGCAGAAGCCTTTTGGGGGTAAAGGTGCATTGCCTTGTGGTGCTTTGTAAGTAAGTGACCCATCAGTTCAGAGTTAGGAGGTACGAGATGTGCTCGTGGCAGTGCTGCTGAGGCAGGAAAGATGAGAGACAGAGCTGCTGTACCTCTGGTTCAGACTGGGTCTGCTTCTTTCCAAACAGCCAGAGACCTCTGGGAGGGTTTTTTTCCCCCCAGTTCCTGGATGTCCTGCATGGGTTTTGCAAGAAGCCCCGAATGAAGGGCTTGTTGTAAGTACCTGCTTTGAGTAAGAGTCCTTTGAGTAAGAGTTTTGTCGTTGCTCTTCAGTTTGTCTCTTCACTGGCTGAAGAGTTCAGTGCACTGAATTGCTCTTTCTCTGGATTCTGTGTGCCTTTTAAAAAAGACTGAAAATACTGTTTGGTGAAACAGTGTTTTATAATTGTGGAGAAATTATGGAGGCTAAAACTGATATACAAATTAGTATTTTGTCTGATGAGACGGGAAAACTGTGATTAAGAAATCTCACAGCCATTATTAGACCATTCCTGGTACAATTCTCAGTGCTGAGGATGCTGTTGTGCTCCTTTGGAAAAGCTCTGTAAACCAAAAAAGGGTGCATTCCTCTTGTCCCCCTGATGATCAGTACTTTGAACAGAGCCTGTGAACTTCTGTGGTGATGGGACTTTCATTAGGGCATTTACTTAGGGCAGAACATGGGACCTGAGTACCCATAAGGGAAAGTAGCTGCTGTTTTAGGTACTCTGTAAGAAAAGGGTGGGAGAGTACAGGGAGACAGATGGGGGGACCATCTAAATTTAAAGTCTTTGATCAAATGCAGATTTTTTGAGGGGTCAGTGAACAGAAACGGGGTAGAAAAGCTTTATGAAATCATGATGTGTAATCTTTTTTTTTTTGTTTGTTTGTATGTGTTGGTTTTGAAGCCCGATAAGTGTAAAGTTTTCTCATACATGACACATAAAGCAGCACACAGGATGATGGAGTTCTTTCAGGCTGCCAGAGTCTCCCTCTCTCTGGAGATAGATAATTTATTGTCATGCATGACCTTTCACTAATATCTCATAGTACCCCAGGGTGGCAATCTCAAAAGACCAAAAGAAGCTGAGGACAACAGGATTATGCTGAAGAATCTGAACATTTTTTTCCTGCCTTTTGCACCAGCCACAAAGAATTACAGCATTTCTTTGGTCAAACGAGGGGCAAATAACCATTTTTCACTTTTTCATTAGTACCCCACCAGAAGCTGGATATCTGTAATTTTACAGGAATACTCAGAATTGATGGGTGGCCACTGGTGTTTTTTATGGGATCTCAGTGGAGGTAGATAACACTGCATCTTTAATGTGCCCTGGAACAGATTGAAAATGACAAATGAGCCTGTCCAAAGACAGGGTAAAGGTTCTCCTTCTTTAAGAAAATTTGCAAACAACCTGTCCACTCTACCTCTTCCCTCTTTGCTCTGCAGTTACTCTGTAGTCTGGGCCAAAGCCCCTCCAAGGGTTTGCAGGAGCTGTGGCCAAGACTGGGGAGATCACTGATTCTCCACTCCCCTACAGTTTGTTGGCCCTTTGAAGAGCAGCTGTTGCCTTTGGAGTGAACTCTTCTGAGCAAATGAGTGTCAGCAGAGAGGGTGAGATTTTGGCTGGAGATGGGCAGCAGCAAATTCCCTTCTCAGAGGGGACTCTGCTGGCAGAAGCCTTGCAAGATGGAGGTTCAGCTGCTCCACCAGCCCCTTCTCATTCAGAATACACAAATGGGGATGAGCTGCTGAGTGTAAGCCTCCTCCTGGCCTGAAGTCCTCAGGAAGGAGGGAGGTCGCTGTCATGCCTGGCTCTGACCCCTCAATCTTTTTGCTGCATTTCTGAGCTGACCTGGAGCTCAGGTAAATGCAGAGTTTGAAGTCCAGGCTAACCTGCCTGCAGAGCAGGATGGGGTGCTGTATTGCATAGGTTTTGTCTGTGTTATAGAGGCCTTACTGGGCAGGGCTGAGTCATTCCAGAGAAGCACCGAGTCCTGCAAATGCTCAAATGTCTTTGTATTTCCCTTCTGCCACCTTTTGTTCCTAGTGTTTTTTTCCATATCCAGTTATGTCTTTTCATTCTCTGCAATATGTCCTTGCTTTCCCTACACTTCTCCAAACTGCCTCTGACCTCTGAATCCAAACCCAGTCTTGCTGGTGGTTTGTGCTGATATTCAGAGCTATTCCCTGTTTCTCCTGAGCATCTGGTATGTGCCCCACCCTGAGTGGCTGCCTCTGGCTGTAAGGGAGGTGGCAAGTTAATGTATTAGAGACTGGAGACCGAGCCTCACTTTTCATGTTAGGTGCTTAAAACCCAAATGTCTCTTCTCAAAACTGTGTGTTGTCTGTTGCCCCTATCTGAAGGTGCCTCCAGTTCCTCAGTACCTGCTTTACATGTGATGCTGCTGAGGTGTCAAGGTCAGGAGCACTGACCGTGGCTGGCTTGCTCCCATGAGATCCTCCTGAGAGTATCCCTCTGTTGCTCCCAAGACATGCAGGCACCTGATTCAAACTATGCAAATATTACCAGGAGGGCAAAGACTGAGAATTCAGTAAGGGAAAAAGTCACTCTATGACTTTAGTTTGGTGGGATAATGGCTCTGTAACGCAAACTGTCAGGGAGGTGTGGGTACGGGTGTATATGGCTGTACATCACACGCTGTGCTGGGCAGGACAGCCCTTTGGGAAGTCAAACCTGGAACCTGCTGGGTGGCTTTATTGATTTTTGGGTTTGCTTTGTGCAGGGCGATTGCTGAAACAAGAGTTGTTCGTGGATGTCAGGCCGTTCACAGCACTGTGTTTTTATGCAGCTTTTCACAAGCACTAATAGAGAAACAAACAGCCAGTCCTCATGGCCACTCAAATTTGTCTTGACTAAGCACACCATTGCTGAATAAAGTATGCGCCTATTGTTTTCAGACAGTAATCCCTCTCCAGGCTTTAGCGTAATTTAATCTCTTGGCATGACTGTGCAACTCCTGTTATTTTTAGGCACATACATTAAGAAAAGGAAAGGTCCATTTAATCTGAAAACATATTAGCAAGCATTCCTGGTTTCACAAATCTGAACCAGGTACCGCAGGGAATAAACTGAAAGTCATTAACACGTGATTGCTGTTTGATGGCCAAAATGAAGCGGTTTCAGACCCACTCCCTACCTCCTTTTGTAGGTACTGCAAAGCGAGTTGCTACTCTTGAAGATCATGATAGCAAAGGTTAAAAACTCGTTGCAGAGTATTCTTTGCTGATACCAGCTGTCCACAATCTGTGTGTGGTGGCCTGCAGGCCGTGTGGGTGAGGTGGTGGAGATGAAGGAGAAGCCTCTTGTGTCAATGCCCTTCCCAAGGCTGCCTGGGGATGCTGAACTCACCTGTCTGCCATCCCTGGTGTTGCAGCCCAGAGGACCGTCACTGCCTGCTGTCCTCCTCCTCCTCCTTCTCCCAAACTCCTGAGTCACTCAGGACAAGTGACAATGGAGACTGTCAGCCTATGTGATGAAGCTGGTGGCTGTGGGCTTGTGGCTTCCAGATGCTGGAGCTGAGGCCCTAAGTCTCCTCTTTGGCACAGCAAGGAGCTGCTGTTTTGCTCACCATGGGATTTGTGCAGAGCTGTTTCCCTCCCCAGTTCAACAGGGGAGATGGGGTTACTAAAATCACTAAAATCACTGAAATCACTAAAATCACTAAAATCAAAGCGGTTTCCTGAAGGAGGTGAGGATCTAGTTTCTTTTTGGATGTTCCTAGCAGTGTCATCCAACAGGCACTGGGACATGTGATAGAAGCTGAGGAGGATGTTGTTCAGGCCTCCACAGACTCTTCTAGGCTTAGCTTGGGCGGGAAAGTAAGGCTCAGGCTCTGCTTATGAGTGTCCTCTTTGAGAAAGAATGAGGAAAGGCAACGGCGAGGGACAAAGCGAGGAAAAAACCTTAAGCTGTGGCATTTCATGGGGTGGACAGCTAGCAGGAGATTGTTGACTGTTTGTTGAAAAGCCTCGCTGGCTGTGTTTGCTTTGGATACCACAAGTCACTGGGTCCTGGTGGGGACTGTGAGTCATGTTCCTCCTCGCAGTGGAAAACACGGATTCATCGCCGTGGTGCTGCGCTCCTGGCAGGGCGGCGGCCCCTTGGGGAAACGGGAAGGTGGCACAAGGCAGGAGTTGTGGTGGCCTCTCCCTCCAAAGGGGGTAGAAAAGTGTTTCTGAAATGCTTTTTTCCCTTGGGGCACCCATCCTTAGTTCTGGGGAGAGCTTTGCTGTGGCCTCAAGAAAGGGACGTCCTGGAGTTCTTGTGTGCTTGTGTTGCTGTGGATACAGGGCTGTATTTTTGTGCCTCTTGCATAAGTTTTTCCCGCATCTTGCAGTGCCTTAAATGCATTTTTAGGGTTTGGGGTTCTGGGTAGCTGAAAGCATTGGAGTTGCATCTTCTGTGGTCTCCGTGGGAGTTTTGAGAAGGCTGGTCACGACCACATTCCCTCTGGTGTCTCTTCCTTTGGCAGAACTAAGCCAAGTGGTGGTTTCATCCAGTTTATGAAGGAGTGATGCCTTTATCTTGACTCAAGAGGTGCTGGAGCTCTCTTTCTTTGGCTCACATGGAGAAGCCCTCAGTAGAAGAGAAGAATAATGCCAGCAGCTGTTGGAGGGCCAGCACGAGCTCAGCATGGTCCTACACTGCCAAAATACCAGTGCTAATTCTGGCCCTGAGTGCACAGAGCACACAAATCACCCATGACTCTTGGTTTTCCTTGACCCAGTCTGGATTCAATCCTTGATTTTATTCCTTCTGGAAGGGAAGCACAGACCTGCCATGGCTCCAGGTGTGGGTACAGGCTGTCACTGGCTTTGCCTAGCAGGGGAAAAAGACTTCTGTGCCAGGTGATGGTGAGCTGTTAACTCCTTCCTTTACATCAGGGACAAGAAATTCTTTCCCTGCTGAGGGACCAATAAGTCCTTTGCTCTGCCACACATTAACACGTACCTTGGTATTACCCAGTAAACGGTGGAATAATAATAATGTGGCTACAGGCCATGAGAAATGAGGTTGTGGCTGTTGCTGTCCCCATGGGCCACCTGCTCCTGCCTCCTGTGGGAGAGCGTGGGGCTGGTAAAGAGGCTGTGTGTGGTAAGAGAATATGTATTTAAGGAAATGGGGTTTAAATGAGAACTTAATTGCTTGCTTTTGGCCTCATATCTGAGCAAGAATAACATGAAAACCTGAAATTAAGCACTTGTTGCATTCCAATACAGGGAAGAATGCCTCCAGTATTTGAAAATAATTCGAAGATAAATAGAATTAATACTTAACATATGAAAGAGACAGCTAATGTTTTGACAGACAAGCCTCCTCCTCAGAGCCAAGAACATGCATTACCTAAAGGAGGAAAATCCTCATTTGTACTGCAGGTTGCCAGGAGTCATAATTAAAGAACAAAATTAGTTGAGGAGAGGATGGAATGAAGAGTAAAAAGATTGTTGTTTCTTAGATAACTGTGCAGTTGTTGCTGAAGGAGCAGACAAACATTTCTGTGTGTCTTTTTTTTTTTTTTTTTCCTTGATCCCTCTCTATGTCCATCAGAACATTCACTGCAGGTTCCCTTGTATTAAAAATAAAAATAGAAATGTCCTGCTGAACAAGTTGTTCTGCCATGGGTGGAGATAAGCCTGCTTGCCCTCTGTTGCGTAGTCTCTGATGTCTAATTAGGGGTGAGGTAGGGGGTTTTTTTTTGCTGTTTTAGTGAGTCCATCATTAGTGTTTCTTTCCTTTATCATCCACTTGAACAAAGTGTGAAGGTTCCTACAACCTTGGATACAACTGCCCTGCTGGCACATTTGATGGAAATTTCCTGGGCTGCCGAAAAGCTCCTGGAGGGTTGAAGGGGAAGGGCAGATAACCAGTAGCATGGACCCACCCACAGGCTGTATAATTCCTCATTTCTGCAGGAAACCAGCCTGAAATTTGGAGAGGATTGGACCTGTTTGTAGGAGATTTGTTATTCTGATGTTATAAACACTGGCTTTGGATACCCAGATGTTCCCAAAAGGCAGGGAAGGGTAGATAACAGCAATGCTGTGACCAGAGAAATGGTTAACTGGAAAGGAAAATCTGAGGCATATTTTGTCAGAGAAAAACAGTGTCTCGCTTAGATATATAAAACTCACAGCCTTCTCTACCTTGCACACCTTTCATAGCTGAAAATGTGTAAATCTTTTCTTCCAGAAAGGAGTCCAGATGCTCACTTACTTTAGTTTGAGTCAAGATAAAGTGGCCACATTTTCTTTGCCTGGAACATCTGCAGAAATGCCACTTTTTGGCTTGTTTTAGTGAGAGAATTACAGAAGTCCTCCCATTTTCTCCTCTTTCGAGGTTAGACCGAGAATACGTTCAGCAGTCATAAGCTGTGGTGAATTAATAGAAAGATTTTCTCTAAAAAATGTCCACTGCTCCTGAAAGGAGATTTATACTATGTAATCCACCATTTCAAAGGCTAAGGTCACCACCGAACATGTCAGCCCACCGGGATATCATAACACATAAATTACATAATCAATAGCACATGTTTTCCCCCTTTCTTTACCAATTAATGGATTTTTGAAGTAGAGAGCTTGGCTTACATTTTTTCAATCATGTTGGATGGGGAAACCCTTCAGAAGGAGGATTCAGAAGGAAAAAAATCTGGTGTTTAAGGTCTTCACATCAATTTTCTCTTCAGCAAATGCACAGGAGCACCAGCTGTATCTCCAATTCTGCTTCCTGTCTTCTGACAATTTTATTAATTCTTCACAAAAATGAATGTATGTACTGCCAGAAGATATTAAATTTTTTAAATTTCATCTCAGATTTGTAACGTGTTTCCATGCAAAAAGACTTCTTCTCACAAAACAATCTCATTATCCTTTACCTCTTCAGTTCTTCTTGACGTTTCTGATTAGAGCATTCTTCTAATTTTGAATGGGATTAGGATGAGATAATGAGTGATTTATGTGAATTGACAGGATATTTCCTGCTCTTATCATGATGTTTTTGTATAAATTAGGTATTTCTTTGTCAAGATAATGGGAGTTTTTGCCTCACTCAGCTCTTTGCACTAATTTTTCATCCTATTGATTTACATCCTATTGAAGTAGAGGTATTTGGGACTGAATTGTGAAACTTGGTGTCACTTGTAAAAATAGTCCCATAATAATTATCAGTGTAGCTTGGCTTTTTTTTTTTTTTTTTTTTTTTTTTTTTTTAAAGCATCCAGAGCAGTGCAAGCAATATTTCATGATATTGATACCTGATCATATCACATGAAAACACATTTAAAAATGTGCATAGGGAAGAGAGACAAACACAAGCTCACTTTCCTTCTGGTTTTCTTAACTGTTCCAGGCTTGGTTTGTCACCTTCACTTTCTGCTTAGGATTTTGTCGATATAGAGTTAGTGTTCTTAAACCGAAAGAAAACGAAAGAGAAACCAAACTCCCCAAAGCAAACCGTCTCTGTGTTTGTGTTGTGTGGAGGATCTTCCTGAGTCCCAGGCTCAGCAAGTTTCCCAGAACATCTTTCCTAAGGCAGCCAGAGGCATCGGGGGCATGTTTCTCTTGGCTAGCGTCTCTCTGGAGAGATCCCTTGGAGGAAGCCCATGCTCTGGTAGAGTTTGCCCTCAGTGGAGATGAGACTCAAGGAACCAGTTCCTCTCCAGAGGGACAGTCCCAGTCCTTTTGTTTTCTTGTGGCAATGGTTAACCACTCTTAAGGGAAGATCTGCTGTGCTGTGCTTGACAAATGCAGAGGCTGAGCATGTGAGTGGGCATTGCTTCTCTTCTGAGGAATGACTGGTTGGCAGCAACTCACCTTTTTTGTGAGCTAGAAGCTTCTGGAGAGCTCAGAACTTGGGAAGACAGGCCCCTCATAATTTGTCCATCGCTTCCCCACATCCCCTTATTCAAATGAGACATCCGTCTTTCCACCGTGATCCAGGCTCATGAACAAAGCATGGAGGTGGAGTTTTCAAACCTTAAAGACTCTCCCCTAAGCCTGCACAAACTGAGGTGTCTGGAAATCTTATGTGGCTGATTCGGGGAAAATCACACAGCGGTGGCAGGAGGTCTGGTATTGGTGGCACAAATGCCATATTCTTTTTCCAGTGTGTGGAGCCATCACAGAATACCCAAACAGCTCTTTTCATACATATAGTCTGTAACAGGGTCGAAATATAGTTTTTTCCCCCCTAGCCTTGTGCTGAGAAGCAACTGAACCATTTTGCTGAAGCTTTCCCAAAAACCACTTAGTCTGGGGCGGGCAGCAAGCATGGAAAAAAATCCAGCCCAAACAGCTGAAATCTGGCAAAGCTGAACACAAACTGAAACACATTCTTCTCATGGAGAAGTGTTGGGTGACCTCTGATATGCACAGTTCCCTGCTCCACCTACGTAAGACACACAGGCAAAGTGTGCAGCACACTCTGTGCTCCTCGTCTTGGGTCTGAACTGCAAGTTTTGCATGTAAAAATGTACACCCTTCTCTCTATACCTAGAGCTGCATAGCTCCCTGCTACACAGGATTCCTGGCTCCGGATCTGTTGCATCACCCCCCTGATGTCATCCTGGCATATACTACCTCCAGCATTCTTCTCTGCCCAGAGGAACAGTATAGTCCATGCTGGAGTTTATCCCTTTTCTCTTTTCTTTTCTTTTTTTTTTTTTTTTCTTCCCTGGTTGGTCACTGCCACTGCCGAAAATCAAAGGCAGCCTTACACATTTGTCTCTGTTTTTCATTTTTTTTTTGCTTTTAAAGGACTTTCTCTCAGCACAAGCGAGGAAGCAGCTGTTTACCATGAAAAAAAAGCCCATAAGTTTCTGCTTCCTGAGCTAGGAAATTACTGCTGCTCCTGCCACCACTAATGTTGCTCTAGACATTTCTTGTGGCCTGGGAGATGACACAGTGGCACACAAGGCTGGAGGACAACACTGGGGTGGGGATGGGAGACCAGGCAAAGTCATGTGGCTCTGACTCACTGGAAGTTATTTTTCAAAACCTTTACTGAGACCTTATGGGCAACAGTCTGTGCCAAGCCCTAAGAAATCTATCCTGTGTTGTACTTTCCTTGAAAGAAGAGTGGAAGGAGCAAATGCTGTGGGAATGTTGGTCAGCAAAGCCTGTGAAACTGGTAACAAGGATGGGAAAAAGAAATTTTGCTGTTTCTGCAAATTTGAGAGAGCAAAATCACTGCAATCCACTATCAGTGTTGGCACTCAGCTAAAACCTGTCTGTGTAGAAGACTGGGAAAGAGAGCTGGGGGCAGCAGGTACAGGTCTGCACTTGTTGTATGTAGCCTAATGTCACAGAATCATGGAATCATGGAATATCCTGAGTTGGGAGGGACCCACAAGGATCACTGAGTTCAACCCCTGGCCCTGCACAGACACCCCTCAATCCCACCCTCTGCATCCCTGAGAGCGTTGTCCAAACTCTCCTGGAGCTCTGGCAGCCTTGGGGCCGTGACCATTCCCTGGGGAGCCTGTTCAGAGCCTGACACCGTCTGGGGGAAGAACCTTTCCCTGATACTCTGACCTTCCTGTGACAGCTCCAGCCGTTCCCTCGGGTCTGTCCCTGGTCCCAGAGGGCAGAGCTCGGTGCCTGCCCCTCCTCTTCCCCTCAGGAGAAGCCGTGGCTGCCATGTCTCCCCTCAGTCTCCTCCAGCTGAACAGACCAAGTGTCCTCAGCTCCTCCTCACACGGCTTCTCCTCAAGGCCCCTCACCATCCTCGTGCCCTCCTTTGGACATTCTCTAATAGATTCACGTCTCTCTGATATTGTGGCACCCAGAACTTCACACGATATTCCAGGTGAGGCCGCCCCAGCCCAGAGCAGGGCAGGACAATCCCTCCCTGGCCCGGCCGGGGATGCTGGGCCCGGTGTCCCCAGGACAGGGGTGTCCCTGCTGGCTCCAGGACACTGCTGGCTCGTGTCCAGCTGGCCACTGACCAGGAGCCCAGGTCCCTTTCCCTGGCACTGCTTTCCAGCCTCTCATTCCCAGTCTGTCCGTGCATCCAGGGCTGCCCCATCCCAGGTGCAGAATCCAGCAGAATGCTGTCCCTTGCTGAACTTCACACGGTTGGTGATTGCCCAGGGCCGACATTTGCAGAGATCTCTCTACAGGGCCTCTGCCATCCAGGGAGCCGACAGCTCCTCCCAGCTCTGTGTAATCTGTGAACTTGCTCAGCATCCCTCCCAATCCTGCATCCAAGTCATTTATAAGGATGTTGAAAATGGGTCTGCAGGTGTGTGCGGAGCTGTGAAACCTGTGTCATTTAAGATGTCTCCATGTGTGATGTTCTTGGAGCGGCCTGCACTCCGTGGTGCTCTGCGGCCCTGTGTGGGATGAGGAAGGCAGGCATCTGCCACAGTGGTGGGGCACCTGCTCTGAGGGCCAAGGACCTGTTGCCTGTAGGTTATTTTTGATGCCCTGGAAGAAGCGTGTTGCTGGACAAGGATTTGAAGGCCAGTCTCACCTGCCCTAGGCTGGTGTTTTACCTATAGCCCCTTCTTTGTTCTTTCATATGTGCAAGAAGCTGGGCATGTAAGCACAGGTCTCAGACATGGTCTGGTGTGAGCAGGTTTAGTAACTCCACCACTGCCACACCTGGAAGCAGGGGAGCAAAGAGAACCTTTATCTCACTTTTCTTCTGCTCTGCCCCTGGGACCTGGCTCTCCTCAGCAGGTGCTCCCTGCCAGGCTCTGCAGGGGCAGAAGGTGTGCTTCACCTTCAGGTGACCCCCCCGGTGGGAAAAACACTCACCATTTTCCTCAGAAAATAAGGGAGCAGTACTAGACAGGGACTGCCACAAAAGCATCACTGATGGGCTTGGGATTGCTGTCACTGGAGTAGCACCCAGTGGTGAAGACCACCTGGGCAGTGATGATGGTCAGACAGGTTTGTGGGAGAATTTTGTTTCCTGCTGAAAGCCCAGTATTTTTGAGTATTAATTTCCTTCCTCTCTTTGGTGGGCGCAAGAGGGTGAAGTGTTATACATGGAAAAGGAGCATAATGAGGTTGCTTTTTCCCCCAGGAGGTCACGGTGACAAGTCCTTGAAGGACACGGAAGTTAAGTGCATGCCAAGAGAACCCAGGAGACCATGTCTGGAAAAACCTAACCTGTATTCTCTTCTGGGGAAAGGGGAGAATGCGGGAAGAAAAGGCTTTCACATAGGAAGTAACGAATCAGCAGGACCAGAAGATAGTCTGTAGGGAGGGAGGAAGCGGGGGTGGGTGGCTGGTGCCTTTGCAAGCCGCTCTGAACAAGGTGCCCAACTTCCTGGGAAGCTCTTTGGGCTTAGCCAGTTTTCGCAGCCTTGCAAAAGGATCTCGCCCTTTCCCGGTGGGCAGTTCACGCTCTCCCTCACGGTCCGGCCAGTTTACGTCGCTGGTTAATTGGAGAAGTAGCTCCCTCCTTAGCTTCCCCTCGAGTGGAAGCTGGAAGCTGGAAGCTGGAGCCCTTCCTTTCTTCTCAGGGCCGGGATCCTGGAGCCGTGGCTCAGGCTGAGTCCCTACAACCCTGGATGGAGAAGTAGTCGGGGGCAAATGAGGAAGCGGTGGGTTGAGCAAAACCCTTGCGCTATAGAAATCTTTCTTGCAGAAAAGGGGGAAGGGGGTGGGGCAGCAGCCACCCTTGCTGCAGTAAGCAGCGTGTTGTTTTCATTGTGATGCAAATCTCTTCGTGTAATTTGGGTCACATTCAGGTTCACCCAGTTCTTGTGGCTGGAACTGAAACCAACACGTCTTCACTTTTGCTCACAGCTCTCAGTGCTCTCCTCTCTCACTCTCACGATCCCAGGGCTTGTTTTGCGACAAGGCTGCTGCGTCCCTGGAGAGCTGCCGCTCCATGGAGCACATCAGGGACGCAGGGAGCCGGGATGTCACCACGCCCCTCTCCCCCTCTCCCGTGGCTCTTTGGTGGGGTGCACCAGGCACACACGGGCGTGCTCCGATGCTGTGAGGTGTCGCGGAGCGGTTTCGTTCAATCAGAGCTGCTCACACAAACCCTGTAGGGCTGACACCCCGAGCAGCGCCCGCAAACGCAGAGAGCAGCCCCGCAGCGCCCGGCTGCAATCGCCGGGACGCTGCCCTGCGCCCCAGTCCGGAGGGCTCTGAAAACACCGCCTTTGCTTCTGGGGAACACGATGTGCAGATTTAAGCAGGAAATTAACAGCCTCCTTGCACAAAACTTGACTTCTCCTCACCCCCTGCTCGGAGTGAGCCTGTAAATGTTTAAGTCACCTCACTGTTACCCTGTGTGGGGTCTTTGTTCCTCGTCTCCCCTGCTTACGTTGACCTTCTCTTGCGGCACAGTCGGCATTAAATTCTGGGGCAAAGGCTGGGCTTGGTCCCCTCTTCCCTGCCCCCCTTGGAAGGGCTGACTTTTGCTGCTGTCTGATGTGGATTAGTGGGGCTCCCCTCTAGTTCTGGGCCCTGGGCAGTCACCTCAGTTGCTCTCTCCTAAACCTAATTCTGTTCTGCTTTGTCCGGAATATAATGCTGCCTGGAATTCATTTTAAATGCAGAGCAGGGTCAGGGGAGGCTTCAGGGCCAGCTCGGGTGCTGTCAGGACTCGGGCTGTGCTGAAGGCACTTCGGGCCCGTTTTGTACAATTGGCTGTTAAGTCACAGTGGTTTCCTGAGCCGCCTGTTGGAAAATCACCTCCAGCAAGCTCGGCTCCCTGCAGCTGCTGCTGTCCCTCCTGGTACCCAGGCTCACAGGGTGGGCTCTGTGCGTGGCTCCTCCTCACACCCGCACCAGCTCACAGCTAAAAATCTCCGGTGCCCATCAGTGGAGGGTCCAGCCCTTGGTACTTCTCCATCCTGATCCTATTCCTTGTGCTTTCTGTCCCTGGCTCTGACCCAGCTGACAGGAACCTGCCCGTGTTCTACGCTCATCAGGCCATTTTGGTACACTGAGTGGGGACTGAACACGGTGGAAAGGGCACAGATCTCAAAGTCTTGCCTTTTAAAATCACCTCTTGCTTTGAAGGATCTGATCCCGCTTTAGTCTCACACTCTTGTGAGGCCATGTGGTCTCCTTGCACTTCACTGCAGCTGCTGCTGGTGAGAAGTATGGCAGCTGCTCCACACTGCATAAGAGAACACTTTGGCAAAAGAGACCTAATGATTGTGCTTGGCTGCGTCTGCAGAGGAAAATTAGGGAGAGGGAATGTAATTATTGGAGTTTGGCCAGGACATTGGGATAAAACACCTGCACTTGTGCCGTGACATGATCATTTGCAGTGAAGGAAAACGTACACAGTCAGCGTTAGGTCACTTTTCTGGATGCACTGTGTCATGAGGAATGTTCTTCCCTCACCGTCCATGGGGAACGGGGTGTTAATTCTTCGTACATGACAATTGCGTGAGCCAACCATTTCCCTTAACATAAAACTCATAGAAAGAGGTAGTGGTCCTCTCTAATTTCATAGAGGCCGTGGAGAAGCTGTTGGTATGTTCTTCTGAAATAACTCTGGTTTCCTGGGCTTTTGTTTCACATATAATTAGAGGAATAAAGGCAAACCCAGAATCATGGATCTGTATAGCCTGAAACAGCAGGGACGGAGGAATAAGGTTTTTTTCATCAGGACTGTGTCTCTTCAACCCTACCCCAGCTGAGACCCCAGGAGGTGAGGGGCTGAATTTGGGGTTTGAGGTGGTAGTGCTCAAGATGCTGAAGTTCTAGTGGATTTGGTGTGGGACAGGCTGGTGCCCTGGTCAACCTGAAATGGATATTATGAAAACAGCTTCTTTGGTTTCTCTGTTGATTTGTATCATCCCTAACCCCTGAGCAATCCCAAACCCAACTGAGAGGAGAATTTTGCTTTGGTAACTGTCTTTGACGCTTCACAGTTATTTTAAGATCCCTTACAGCTGAAGATTATAAGATCATCACAGAGGAAAAAAAAAATTGTGTTGTGTTTTGGCAGTGGCTAACCTGAGGGGGTGGTGAAATTTGTAACCTAACTCATGCATGCGACTTGTATCAAAGTACAGATGATAAATTAATGTAGCTGATATTGATCACAAATTTGACATCACTTTGATCAGCTTGAGGATTAGCTCTGCCTGACAGCATTCATTCTTGGAGCTGGACTCCTTCTCAAGGTGAACAATAGCATCAAATGATCTCTTATTAAGTTAAAAAAAAAAAAAAAAAAAGAAAAGAAAAGAAAAGAAAAGAAAAGAAAAGAAAAGAAAAGAAAAGAAAAGAAAAGAAAAGAAAAGAAAAGAAAAGAAAAAAACTCCTCCAGGCTCTCTCCCATCCGTAAGAAAACAATCAAACAATCAGCTTGTTTGGGATGAACCACAGAACTGCTGTGAGAAGGAGCCACTGGCTTTTTCTGATGGAGGAGGAAGTGCTGTGCTGCTCAGAGAGCATGAGGAGCCTACAGATAGTGGCACTAGCTCTTGGAAACAGCTCTACTAGTTTTTTTCCCCTAACAAATTCAGGAAAATTTAGAGAGATTTCCAAAGATTACAGTTGTGGCTGTAAAGAAGGGGGGCTGCTCCAAACAGTCTCCAAACACGGTGATCCCCAAGAGAAATTGTGCTGTTTTCTCTCAGCTATTAGTGAGATAACTATTAACCCCAACAAGAAGGTTAAGAGGAAGTTCTTGTGTTGAAATGTTTATAAACAGGAAAACCCCATGGACTGTCTTCTTGGTACCTAAAGAAATGCCTAATTCTCCTGGGGGGAAGTGAAAGGCATTCTTTAAACCAGGGAATGAACTTTCCATTCTTCCAGCTCTTGAGACCTTCAAGAGGACATCAGCCAGGGAGTTGGGCTGCAGGATCCCTGTCATGTGTGGACACATGGCCCCACTGCTCCATGCTCTCAGCTCACAACTGGTTGATTTTATCTTTGTTCCCTCTTGGGGGAACTGTGTGTGATACCCAAAACATCCCAGGGAGGCAAGAAGGCAAGTGTGGTTCTTCCACCTTTGCCTTGAAGTGTTGAGCAATAGCAGCATGGACCTTCAGCGTTTCTTGGAAGCTGCTTTCAGTTTCCAGGACTGCTGGTTCTGGCTGATCTGCCACATATCTCCGAGGCACACATCTCCTGTGCTGTGTGTAAATCTGCAGCAACACATCCTAGATTCCTGTAAGCTCAGACATCCCCCTGCCCCCAGTCGATAGAGAGAAACCCCGAGTTCCTTTTTTAGCTTCCTTTGTTGACCACAACTCACGTCAGCAGTGAAGTCCCGCCTGCCATGCTGCCTGCCAGCGTGTGTGCATATGGTCTGCAGAACATGAATGCACCAAACCACTTCACAGCATTGTTGTTTTCTTTTGCCTGTGTTTTTTTTTTTTTTTTTTTTTTTTTTTTTTTTCATTCTCTCGGTGGAAACTATTAAGGGCCGAAAGCCTTTGCTAATAAAATTCACACAGCTGCTGTCGCTGCAGATGAAATCCTGACACCACAATAGGGATTTCGGGCCGTGGCTGCCCCCCTTGCAGAGTGCACTGAAAGAGGACAATGCATTTCCACAGCGTGGAAAGCCCTAGCAAAGACAGGTCACTGTGTGTCTGGCCACCAGACCTGTGAAGCTGCTCTCTGCAATTGGTGCAGGTTTGCCATTTCCCCCCTCACCCCTGCCCTTCCCCCAGGCTCAGCTTGGTTTGGTGAAGTCAGATGCCAATTCTGTCCTGAAGGTGCAGGATAATAGAGTTCACCCGGGGCTCACATTTGGCCTGTCAACAGCTGGCCATTTGTCTTCTCAGCTTCCAGTTGTCTGATAATGAGACATTGTAATGAGAGTGCTGACACTACAGTGTGGTTCTGCTAAAGGCCAAAGGTAGGGAGCAAAATGAACTCTCTTATTGCTTTTCCCCTTCTCCTAAACAGAGCTGAAGGTGCTGTTTAAAGGACCCCAGCTAAATTAATTCGCGGGTCTGAGAGAGGCTCCATTTCAGGAGGAGTGGCCTGCTACAGAAATAACATTTTATGTTGGATCCAGCCATGCCAAGCTGGGTGGCCTTTGCAGGGTGGCAGACACCTCACATTGGGCAGGAGTGTTTAAAGGGCAGAAGAGTGTTCAATTTCCATGGAGGTCTCTGTTTCTGAATTTCCCTCTCTTTTTCAGTACAAGCCAACACTTATCTATAGGTCTGTGGAGGAGAAGCCACATCTGAATCAGTACCTTTTGGTGCAAGTGTAGCCTAAATAGAATAGCCACAACAGAAAATTATTCTGTCAGACTGCTCAAGCCATCAACACACAGAACTTAAGATTTCCAAGCCACGGGGCTTTCAGTTCTTGTGTGTGATAATTTGTGCCAACTGCAATAGGGGCTGCTTGAGTTGGCTGCTGGTAGTGAAAGAGTTGTGAGTGAAGGAAGGTCTTGATGGGAAAGAGAGCACTGCTGCCCTGTTTAGGGGCCAAGAGAGCTTTTACAGAGCCTTCCCGATCTTTGCTGCACTATGCCTGTTGCCCCAAGTGTGAGATACATGGCTCAGCCATGAGGCAGGGCCCTGGATCCATCACTTAGGGGGAAGGGGAAGGAAAAGTCTTTTAAACAGTCCTGGATATTTGTGTTTTTTAAAAAAACAAATAACACTAGGAAAACCCAAATCCCCTTCTTCTCCTCAGCCGTGTTTCCCAATTACTTCAAAATCCTGTCCCTGAGCGTTTTGCTGTGCTTGTTAGAAACCACATTTTTACGAAGACACTCCTGCGAGGGTTAAGGCTTCTGCTCCTGTGGCCCAGGGATGGGATGTGCCAGCTGGGGTCTGTGGGGCTTGATTCTGCCACACTTGTTCTCACAAAGGTCTTGCACCTGTGTGGGGGTGCAAACCCTCGTCCCATTCAGGCATGATGTGAACGGGGCCTTGTTCAGTGCTCAGCCTTTCACTGGGTTTAGGGCTGAGGGGGTAAAGGGGAAAGAGAACTAAGGGAAAAGGAGTATTCCTTGACTTCAGGGGGAATAGGCCTTCTGGCTTGTCTGGAGACTACTTGGGAAGGTCATTGCATGAGTGTGAGCTGGTCCTGTTCAGTTCCTGTTGCCACCTTCCATCTGTAGTAAAAAAACCTCACCATGCAAGCAGCTGTTAGTTGCTTACTTATTTATAACTTCTGTATCTTGGCCTGATCCAGTAAAATTGGCTGTTTAAAATTACAGCTCTTCAAAGCTGTTGCCTTCAAGCTTTGGCCCCCACCCATGGCTGCTTTTTCCCTGGAGAGATGGTCCATGTTTTCTTGTCTTGGTCTCTCTGCTCTGCCGTCCTGCTCCAGCCTGGATGCAGGAGTCTTTCCTCCAGCCCCAGCTGGACCCAGAGCAGGTTATAGCCCATCCTGCTCATGCCCAAGCCCTGACAAAAATCCAGACATTTTGATTCCCAGGCAGCAGGTTCTGTTTTTCTGAGAGCAGAGGGCCACTCAGCTCAAAACATCTGAGGTTTTGAGCCACCTCTCTCGGCCTCATTCTCCGGCTGAAGAAGAGGACAGAAGTTTGTTGCTCTTTCTTTTGAGCCTCTTAGACACGAGCTCCAGGCTGCTGACAAAGTGCTGTTTGGCTTCGTACTGATCTGGCAGAGAGCAAGTCCCATATCTCTTATTTACAGCTGCACTTCTAATTAGTTAGCAGCAAAAATACATAATAAAATACAGCTTGTACTCAGACGAGTCCTGGCTAAAGCCAAGCTGAGACACAGTAAGGTAAAAAAAAAACCCCTCAAGACTCTGAGCCATGCTTAAGGTAATTCCACAGAATACAGAAAATTACCTCAACCCTGGGAAAAGCAGAATTTTTAAGCTATTCTCCATGCAGAAAGCAGTGAAAATAACAAATCAGAGCCAAGACTAGACTAATACTCATAATGTGCACATAATGAAGCCTCTGGATATTGAGCAGGCTGGAGCTTGACTCTTTCCCACTGTGGCAATTCCTGCATAAAGTATATAGTTGTGATGATGAATTCAGAGGATGTTTGCTTTTTAAAATATTACTTTCAGGTGAGATGTACAACTTTTCCCATGTTTAAAAATAGGTGTATGTGGACCACCACCTTTGGTTTTACTGTTCTTCTATTTCTTCTGCCTGGTGTTTGCTAGGAGGACATAGAGAATGCAGAATGTCCCAGATGCCTGTGCATTTTAACCTCACGCTTGTGTTTTGCTTGGAGACTGACAGTGGGTCTGAGCTGGTAACATCCCAGACTTGTCCTATGGCTAGAGGTGTGCAATACCCACAGCCCAGGGCTGGGAGGATTCCTACCTGTTTCAGCTAAACCAGCTTTCTCCCATCTTGCTTGCTGTGACTTGGCTTTCAGGACACGTCAGACCTTGTTTTGGCCAACATGAAGTGACCTCTCGTGCCTTATCCCAGAGCCTCCCTGGGAGGGTGTTCATGGAGGTTGTCAGAGTCCTTCTGCCTCCAGGGACTTTGGCCTGTCTCTCCTTGGTGGATGTGGTGACACCTGGGCTTTTGGGGGGCTCAAAGCCTGGCTTTTCTCAGCCCCAGAAATCAAAGCAGTTTTGCATCAGCCTTAGCCAGTTTCCAGAATGAAAACTGGATGCTGGTTGTCTCAGTCCTAGATGAGTGCCCAACCTACACAACTGCTCAACCAGTTGTCACTGGCTTTCTTCTCCTCTTTCTCCTCTCCTTCTCTATCCCTGTGAGCTTTGTGGATGTGGTGAGAGCTGTAACTCAGGGCCGTGAATCCCATCAGTCAGCAAACATTTGGAGTGTGCTGCTGTTTTGTGAATCTGGCCTGCTTCGCTGAGCCCAGCCCACCAACCTAAGAATAAAGACCTTAATTCTTCCTGAGGCCCTGCAGAATATTGTCAGAGTCCTTGGGATGTGGTGATATGTTGCAGTCTCTTTTCTATTTCAATTAAAAATATATATAAAATCTGATTTATTCAAGCATTTTCCAAAGCACAAGCGAAACAACCTTTTAAATTTCTTTTTAGTTCTCTGATGTGCATGAGTGGATAATGCTGAAAGAGTAGGTCAGGGCCAGTGCTGTGTCAGGTACTTGCCCTCAGCACAGGTCCTGCTTGTAGATGATCCTCATTGCTCTCAACAAGACATACCTCCCTTTGCTGGTGAACCAGAAAAAAATATTTAAAAATCATCTGCTGGCTATATTTTTCCTGTACCCATTAAATGGAAGGATTACCTTTTCATTAAAAGTGACTTTCTGTGTGTCTTGAGGGATTACTGTTCCAGTGCAGAAGGCAGCAGCGGTGCCAAGCCAGATTCAGACCACACACTTGTGTCTGCCTTCTTCTGACCCCAACCTGCTATGTCAGACGAGTAAACATCAGCCTCAGGGAGACTCCAGTGCACCAACTTCCCCGTTTTTAAGTTGTGAGGAAAAAAAAAAAAAAAAGAAAAGGTTTCCCTGTGAGACATCTGTTGAAATTAGCTGTGTCAAGATGAGCAGAAATGCTGCTTCCTCTGTCCCCGTTTGAGGCTTGGCAGTTGCTGTGATTAGGGCAGAGCTTTCGCCCCTGATCTGGAGAGGTGCAGCTCTGAGCACTGCCCTAAACAAGGCAAAGGAGCATGTGATTGCCTTCCCTCCAGGTGAGGCCCAAGGGAGCAGGTGTGCTGGGAGCATGAGGAGGTCTGTGAGGGAAAAAACCCCCTCAAATAATCACAGGGGAAAAATACGTGGAAAGATGAGAAAGTGAACAGGAGATTAATTAAATAACCAGACAGTTAGAACATCAGAAAATCCCAAAGCAATCGGTTTGTTTTTATCTTCCTCTTTATGACAGCGATGTTCGTACCTCTCCTTTTCCTCTCCACTACAGTGTGGCTCTTCTCTAAGAGCTTCCCTGACAGGCGTTGCAGTTGGGACAAAAATACAGCCATCAACAAGAAAGCCCAGAAATAACCTCTGCAGACTATGAGATTTCAGAAGAAACAGAGAAAAGATCATCCCCAGACAGGGGAATCGGGCTTGGCTGGGCTAGGCCACCCAGGGAACACATCCATCTCCCAGTCCAGGGCTGCCTGCAGAAGGATGGGTGAAAGAGGAGCAGCCCTGATGTACCCATCCCATGGAGGGACCACTCATCCTAACGGGGCTGCTCCTTGCAAGGCTTGGATTTCCCCACTGGAGAAGCAGCAGCAGCAGCTGGGTAGCCTGGGACAGGGCTTGCCCCTGAAACCCTTGTCCTGTGACGTGGTGGTGACGTGGTGTTGGTTAGAAAGGGGAGGCTTTCAGGAAGATGTTAAAAAAATTAATACAGAATTGAGAAAACTGTGAAAAACCCTGGTGGGAGAGGTTGCAGGAAGAAGTAGGGGTTTTCCCTAGGGAAACTTGCTTGGGCCTTTTTAAGGCATCTTTACTCTGCACAGCTCCTTGACTGACCGCAGGACATGGCCTCTCCTGCAGTGCAGTGGGTCTGTCCTTCCTGAGGCCCTCCCTGACCTCTCCCTGCCCTCCTGCAGGACACCACTGATGCACAGAGAGCCTTCTGCATGGTTTTGGCCACTCTCCTTTCTGCGGATTTCCCTTGAGCCTCTCCTTTTGCTGACTGCTACCAGCACCACCTCTCCTCCCTCTTTGCAGGGGGATCTGTAGCCACAGCCAGGAGGGTCTGCAATCCAACAGCTCGTTGTCCCTTTCCTCTGCCCTGGGATTTGCAGGCTGAGCTGAGACATCACCCATCCAGAGGGTTTGCACAGGTCCACAGTGCTGGCCTAACCTGTCTTCCCATCCCTTTCCACATCAGATAATGTCCTGAGGCTTGGAAATCTGAGTCCAAGCCATTGGTTATTGGAAACTGTTCCTGCTGCAGCTGCTTCCCATCCTTGCTTCCCTCCCCTTTCCCAGTTTTTTATTTCTCCTTCCTGGCATGGCTTAGGTGGGCATGCATGACTTAGGAGTTTTAATTTCCTGTGGGAAACATTTCTCATGGCCTGCAGGTAGGTGCTTTTTTTCCACCCTCCCCTTCCTCCCCCCATTTTCCTTAGCTTTAAAGCTTTTCTGTGTCCTTAAACTGCCTCTTTTAAAATCCCGAGCTCCTTTGGATCTCATTTACTCCAGGACGTTACTTGACTGGTTTCAGTGGTGTTAGTGCTCATTCACATACTGGATAAATGAGGGAAAAACCTTTTTCCTTGGTAAGCGTGAAACAGCCTATCCATGTTGGTATTTGCAGCTGGGGAACTTTCAGTGTCAGTGCATCCTTGCACGCAGCATTTAATGGTCTGTCAGGTATGGTGAGATGAAAACTTCTAAATTCCGTGCTTACGAAAGGGGCAAGGGATGGACACGTGGGTGTGGGTGTATGCTCTGCCTGTTCTGTATCCCCGTGCCTAAAGAAGTGTATGGATATCGATACACACACAGAGACACATCTAGAAATGCATGCACATAGCCTGAGCTTTGAAATGCATCTCTTTCCACCCCAATTTTTCCATCTGGGATCCCAAAAGATGCTTCTTTGTCATTTCACTCCCACCCACAGATTCCCTTGGCCTTTATGGTGTAGGGTTGCACTTCATAAAATCGTCCTTCCCCAGAACTATCGTGGCCCACAGGGCATTTAACCATCACTTGCAAAGACACCCATGGCCAACACGTGTCCTGCTGCTCCTGGGGTCCTTCCCAGCAGCCAGAGAGCTGAGCATGAGGGTTCTCTGGGGTCTTTGTCTGCCCACCTGAGAGCCTGAGACTGCCCCAGCTGTGCTGACTGATTCTCTGAGCTCACCTGAGCATCGTGGCAGGTCTGTGCCACAGCCTGCTCTGCTTGGGTGTGGCAGAGAGAAAATCACAGCCCAGGAAGGAGCCCTGGCAACCTGCAGGTTTGGGAGAGCCCAGTGGGGCAGCTGCTGAGGTGGGAAGGACAGCCTGGACTGATGTTTACTCGTTCCTTTTTTTTAAGGGCAGCCCTCATCCTGACATCTCATATATTTAGCTGGCCTTTTTAAAGAACGGTTTGGAAATACCTGACCTAGTCTGAGTAAAAAGCTTGACTGGAGAAGCACAGAACTCAGTGTTTTGCATTGGGAAGAAATTTGGAGGATTTGCTGAAAACTGAAGCTTTTTTCTCTCCAGCCTTTCCTCACTCATTTATTAGCTGCCTCTGGCTTGGGTACCTGCGTGGCCCCACGTAGCATTGCACAGATGCTCTCCCTGCTCAGCAGCCCCATAAAATCCTGATTTTCAAATGAGCCGAGTGTCTGAGCAGGTTCCACTGGCTTCACCTTATTATCGCAGGGCTCCGGCACCAACCCGCTAGTCAGACCCACCAACATCAAAGGGGCTGTGCAGATTCACAGCAGATAAAAGCCTGGCCCAGCCCTCGTGGGATACACCCATTCCCTGCCCACGTAATGCTGCTTTCCCACCTGGCTGTGGGGTGGGAGGAAGGGTGGGACCATGTCTCGTCAGGGCAGCCTCTGCCCCCATTTCCTCTCTGCTGGAGGCACCCACAGCCCCAAATGCTGCCTTTGCTCTGGGTCTGGCAGTGCCCTCCCTGGCAATAAATGCCACACACTGCAGACAGGCACAGCGGGGTCTTTTCCTGTATCCACACAGTGCACTTTTCCAGGGGCTATTTGGACAGTAGCACTTTGCCTACAGATTTGTGGGAATCCAGCATGAGGTGTCTGAAATCCTCTTTGTTTACGTCCATTTTTTAACCCGCGGGTTGGAAAATTCCCAGTCCCTGTCTGCCTTGCATCCTCCCCATCTTCCAGGGTAAGGCAGCTTGTTCTGGACTGCAGTTGATTTGGGCGAGACTGAGAGCTTTGCTCTCCTTTCCTGGGCACAGGGCTTGCCTGGATGCAACCTCCTGATTTTTATTGAAGTGAATCGGTTTTCAAATCCTGGATTCCACTGGGTTTCCTGTGGAATTAAATCTTGAGAGGAAGAGGCACCTTTTCAAAAAAAGGCCCTGCTGTCAGCAAATTGCAGCTCAGAATGGTGGGGCAGCATCCCTGTGTGGTGTAACAGGCTGCCTACAGGCTGGAAAGGGATGAGTTTGCACAGCTTAGCTTATATAAATTGAACAGCAAGTGCCAGCAAACTGCAGCCATACGAGAGAGCTCAAAAGGTTTGAAGTGTTGCAGAACAAAGCTACTTTTATGATTTATACACTTGCCAGACAACCATCAAATTCTTTGCTGAAACTGGAGCTTCCCTGGTAGCACCACGAGGGCTGGCCAGCCTGTGAGGAATTCTTGGCATCGGAGCAGCTGTCCCAGAGTGGTACAAAGGGCTTTGCCAGTGTGAGATGGAGCTATCAATAGGATGTCTATCAGGGCAGGCAACAAATGGGCTGCTGGTCTTGGCTTCCTCTGCCTCTCCAGCCCCAGGGAGTGTGATAGACTGTGGTAACAACCCCCAGACAACTGTCACAACATTTCTGTGCAAGGTGTGGTAGCCCCTGAGCAGCCCCTGTGGCTCGTGAGGAGCTCTGGGCTGAAGGGCTGGAGCACAGGGAGAAGCCTGTGGGGTGTGATGCCCTTGTGCATCAGGCTTTGGTCTGCCCCTGGGGCCCAGAGTGCTCAGGGAGAGGGCAGGAGCTGTCCCTGTGGGGCAGGACACTCTTGGGCCTTCCTGTGGACTGGAAGGAAATGGTCTGGAAGTCAGGCTTATACAGGATTTTATTCATGAGGAGAGTCATGCCAGGCTTGCAGCATTGCAGTGCGTCTGAGCTCCTGCATTCCTGGTGAGGGGGATCTCAGCCGTGACCTTTCTGAAGGACTGCTTTCTCCTGTGTAAAATGGAGGTGATAGCAATTACTTTATAGACAGATGAAGCCTGCTGTATAGGGAGAACAGGAAGGGTGAGGACTCCTGAAATTTTGTGAGTTGAGTGAGCTTTGGTGACTGCACCCACCTGGGTGTATGGCGTCATGAAAGGGCCTCGTGCACCAGTGCCTCCCTGAAGTGAGGTAAGAAACCTTACCTCTAAACCAGGTTAGAGCCTTCAGCCCAAGGTCTCTTTGCTAATGCTAAGCTTGTATGCATTGAGACATTATTTATTTAGAGAACAGCTCTTATTGCTGCTGTTTTGCCAGAAAACATCCTCTGGTTTCCGCTGGCCTCTGCCCCTGCAGCATTAGAGATTATTTTCCACATTTGTTTGCTCTCATTAACGCTTCCAGCAGAAGTCTGTGGGCACTAAGCGAGGAGACAGGACACGAAACCAATGGCAGACAGGCAGAAGGATGTGGCATGTGAAAGCCCTGCAGGAATGTCTTTGAATACCACCATAGGAAAGGGTTTGGAGGTTTTGCAGTGGTTGTAATGCTGCACAGCTGTGGTGGGGCTGTCCCATTAGAGCTGTGTCCCATTAGACTGCTCCGATGAAGGGATTTCACCTCAAGAGCTGTGTCTGCTCAGAAGATTTTACAGGGCTGACAGTATCCAGGGATCTCTTGTACCCAACAAACTGTCACTGGAGAGCACCAGACAAGTGCACAAAATAAATAGCTGATTTTACTTTGGGCATGGATCATGGTAAGCCTGGCCAGCTCCTTCCTCTGGCTTCTCCTTACAAAGTGCATGTCATCTGGGATTTCTATACCAGCTGGAATGACTCATTTTGCAGGAGTGTAATGCTGGTGGTGCTCCGTTGTGAATAGGGGCAGGGGGAAACCCATGCCAGAAGAGAAACTTGTCAGGTTTTTCTGGAACCAGGTAGAGTGGGGGACTGCTCCATTTAAATAACAGACTTTGGCTCAGGCTCCCAGTGCACCTATTTTTTTTAGGGTGAGGCAAAGAGGGAGGCCAGTTAACACATGGTGAAAGAACTGGTCCTTCCTGTTGGGAGCTGTTGGTTTTGCCCTGCTTACCCTGTTTATTTGCAGGCAGCTGACTTGTCTTCTTCTCAGCTTTTCCTTTGCCTAGCTAATGCAGACTGGCCACCTCTTCTATTTAAACAGAATCCAGTAGTATTTTGATGCCAGGGAAAATGCCAAAATGTTGCTCCGAAAGCCACAAAGGATTCAATTATATCCTGGAGACGATATGAATCCTATTGAATTGCAAGTGATGGTTATCGTCTCTCACTTGGGGAAGAAAAGGGCTGAGAGTGAGTGGAATAGAAATCATTGTGCAGGCAGCTTTTGCCTATGAAAGTCACCCAGCTCAGTTGGTAAAATTAGGTTTAAGCATGGAGTGGTGCAGGAAGAGAAAAGGGGGACTGAAAAACTTGGCACTTTCTTATCGTTATCTCTTCTGGTCTGCACTGGAGCTGGGCTCCAGGGATTGATGACAGTAAAATGGGAACATGCTCAGCTCTGATAGCAGGAGAGGCAGGGATGTTTCCAGGAGTCCTCTCTACTGCTCCTCCTGGAAACCAGCAGAATCCCAGTTGGGCAGAATTGCACGGATGAGAGAGAGCTCATCAGCTGTCTGAACGTTTTATTGGGTGGAGGAGAAATGCTGTTCTGGGAGAGCAAGAGAGGACAGCACTAAGAAGTCATTTTTTGGCCACTGTTTTGTAGCCCACTTGCCTATTTTCTGTAGGAACTGTCATTTTCTGAAGATGGAAAGCAGGAGATGTATCAAGAGACTATCAGGGAACTGGTTTACGTAGTTGTGCCTGGTAGTAAACAGGAGGCATGTGGGAGCATGTGTGCATAATGCCTGTTGTACAGGGCTGTCTTTGTGTGGGATTTCAAAATAGTTCAGAGACTTAATTGTGGTAAAAACAAGTAATATTCAGTGTGTGGTGTGAAGGAGCTGGGAGAAAGTGCAATCTGCTCTTTGAGACAGCCTCCCTAGCAAAGGCTGTTGCAGTTGTTTCACCAGTTAAAGCACCTGCATTTTGGCTATTCAGTGACAAGAAACTCAGGTTTTATATATGGGCTTTGTAGACTCAGCCAAAAAAAGGCATTTGTTAGGTAGCCCAGTAACGGAGTCTGGTACAAAGAGATCGTAGCTTCTACAAAGAAGCTCAGATAAGCAACAGCTGATTCCAAAAGCATTGCCTGAGATATAGCCCTTAATCCTATTATGGCAGGCAGTGGCCTCTCCAGGTTTCTTTCAGTTTGCTGCTGTTTTGTGTTTTAAACAGGCAGGATTTTCAGCTTGCTGCATGGGAAGACACTTTTTTTTTTTTTTTTTTTTTTTTAAGTAAAGAGGAGGAAAACAGACTCACATGGTGTGTAGGTACTTCTGTGTTGTAAGGACTGCTGTGGTCACTGCAAGGTTAAGGAGAAAGAGGAAGGTTCCTTTGTGTGCCAATAGGTGGGGATTTGAGCTCAGTTTTCAAATGAAGAGTTACTAAGGAGAGAAAGCAATACCCTGATAAAAGTCCAATATGGCGGGACAGTCCATGAACAAGAGCCGCTGGCTTGGCTCGGCTCGGCCTCAGGGAGTTGTTCCTGCAGGGGAATGTGTGCAGGGATAGAAAACACAGCTTGCCTCTGCTCCCAGTGTGATGCTGAGGGCCAGGGAGCTGCCCAGAGCAGTGTCCTGGCCACAGGGGATGAGGCACTGATGCCAAAAGGGCTGCTTGCCACTTTCCTTCCATCCCTCTTAGCATGGCCCCGGTGCTGTGGGGGAGCCCTCAGCTCAGGAACCAGCATCAGGTAATCCTGGGGATTCAGGAGCGTGCCCAGGCTCTCTGCTCCCACAGCTGACTCTGCTGGCCACCTGGGTGCAGGTGCTCCTCTGTCTTGGAGGTTTACAACAGAAGATGCAGCTCTAAGTGCACGTTCTCCTCTCCAGTCAGAGCCAGTCCTGTGGGTGTTTCGGTGTGAAGGTCCCATGAGTCTGGAGCTTCAGGGTGGATTGCCAGTGGCAGCTTGGGCTTGGGATGTAGCTTTGAGCATTTCGTTTCTCACCAAACAAAGCGGGGCATTTCTTGATTGTGGAGATGTCCATTCATTGTTTATCTTCCTCCTTCAAGGCTTAATACAGCAAACTCTGAAAATGTATCAGCTGGTCCTCCCGCTGCCTACCTCCCCACCCTCACTTCCTCCAGCTATTTGCTTTGAGTTATTTGCTCAGGATTTGTTTTCCCTCTGATTTTACAAGTTTGCCTTGCACAGCAAAAAATCCTGCTATTTTGTTCCCTCTGGTTTTTGGCAGGAAAACAAAAAGAACACAAAGAAGGAAAGGATAATAATTGTTTTTTTCTTGATGATTTAGCACACAAGAGTTCTTTTTAGTGCTACTGTTGCTGCTGTGTTAAAGCATCTTCTTTTCTTAAGCGTGCCAAGAGCTACTGCGGAGAGAAGAGAACAGGGTGTCTCTTAACTGTGCTTTGCTGGGCTGGCAATGGGCTCTGAGCTGAGACCTGCCCATCCGCCTGGTGCTCGCTTGCAGGGCTCCCTCACATGTTATTTTGATCCAGGTGATGGAATTGGACAGAACAGCTTTTGTGCAGGGATTTGCAAAGCTCATCTCTGTGCTGTTCTAGTCCACTGGAAGTTGAAACAGGTGTGCTGGAGCCACTGTGCTCATTGCAGGTTTTTTTTTATTTTTTCTTTTTTATTTTTTTGTGGTTCACGTTCCCATGCATTATTTTGCTTCACAGCACTCCTTATTTTGGATTGGGGTAACCTTCATCTCCCCAGGACATGCAAAATGGTTGGTAAAAGATCCCCGGCAACATCTTCCAATTAAGTGAGGAAGGACTGGTTTGACAGCAGGGTTTGACAGGAGGTTCAGGAGCGTATCTGAACAGTTTGATCCTTTATTTTGGGTTGCAGTCTTCCTCGTTTCAGCCACAAGATGTGCCTCTTTCGTGATGTTTTTTGGTTTTTTCTTCCACCACCAGCTGAGAACAGGTGATGCACGCACAAGGAGCGCTGAACAAAAAGGCATTGCAGCAAGGCCAGTGAGATCAGCTTTCCTAGAGGAGTCTTCTTGGGGCTAGAAGGAAGAATCTTGGGGGTACAGGCTGTTTTTTCACCTTTGTCTCTCTTATGTTATCAGTCATGCCCTGGCCTTTCCTGCTTGTACAAGAAAAAAGGGTCCCTCACCTTCCTCTTACTGCTCAGTGGGTGAAAAAAGCTTGGTCACAGAATGAAAGAAGAAGCAGGAAGAGGAAAATAAACAGCTGAGTCATTGCTGAAAAAAAAAACACAACCCAAAAAACCAAACCCAACCAAAAACCTACAGGAAAGGGGAGGACTAGATGGGGCTGGCCGTGAAGCTCTGAGAGAAACCACAAATGCAGCAGTGGACCTTTACAAAGGCATTTCTCCATCTGCCAAGAGAAGGCTACCAGGACTCCCACAGAGGACGTGGAGGGTGCCAGGCAGCACTTGCCCAGGGACAGTGGCAGCATTCAGTGGGTTCCAGCTGCTGAGAAATATGTGGAAATTACATGCTGTAAGTCAGCTAAATAAACCAGGCGGAAAAATGGCTGAGTCAGAAAAACTGGGCCATTAAGTTCAAATGCGTTATTAATTGGAAAACTGCTTAACACAGCTGGAGATCCTCTGGGTATGGGTAAACAAAAATATGGTGGTGAGACAACCAATTAAAACACTAATTAGTCCTTTTAGGAAGTTCTCCAGGTCCATTAATGATAACCCTTAATTGTCAGCTATGGAAGAGAAAACTTATCTATATTGCTGCTGCTGCCTTGGACATCAGTGCTCTGTGTGTGTGTGTGTGTTGACTTTTTGTGTCTATACAAAAGTCATTAACTCAAGAAACTGCACACTTACAGTGGCAACTGCAGGTTAATGAAAAATTAGGAACTTGGTCTTCCAACCCCCCCGTGAGTAGTTCAACAAAGAATTATATACTGGGATATAATTTATGCAGACCCATTTTTTGAAAGGAAGAACTACCAATTCTTCCCTCTCATTCCCACAGCAGCAGAAACAAAGCAGCAGCACTGCAGCTGAAATGGTTTGCAAGAGTTTGCATTAAGTGTTAATAGCAAAGTAATTATCATACCAATAACTCTAATGAAAAACACAAGGTCGTGCTTCCAGTAGATTGTGTTCCTCAGAGATGGAAAAAGGTTTCATGCAGTCCATTGCCCTGGCTGACAGAATACAGTTTCTGGTCTGAGGAATTCAGCAATTACTGAAGTGAATGTTCACTTCATCTTGGCCTCTGCAGCTCTGCCTTCACCAAGAAAAGCAACCTTGGAATGAGTGGGGTGAGGAAAAATGCTGATGTGCTTGCAACTAAGAACACCTATCCCTCAATTTCTTTGTGGAGCTGTCTTCCTGTTCAGACACCTCTAGAAGGGGCCATTCCTATGTTTGTATCTTATTTGAATATGTGCAGAGAGTCACTTCTGCTCAGAGGCAATAGAACATCTACAACAAACAGCAAAATTATCAGGACACCGGGAGCCCTCTTGTTCATTGGTGAAACTTTCCTCAGACCATTGTGTTGGCCTCCTGTGTTTTCCTAAATCTCTGATTCTTAAGTTTTCTTTGAAATACTATGTTTTACACTCCTGAGACAATTTAGGCTGGCATGCAAGTTGCTGAGCAGATTTTCATTAGCTCTGATTTTCATTTAGTTCATTAGTGGATGAGCTAAACTGCATGTGGACCTTTGCATTCACCCCTTAAATTTGCAAACTGCAGGGCAGGCAAGAGGCACCTTGCTTTAAATAAAATATATTTATATTGTCTGGAGTCCTACTGCAAGGAACTGAAAGGAATGCTCTGTTTATCCAACGATTAAAGGTTATTTCCCTCTTTCCATGACTGGATGGTTGGTCCTCTCCATCCTTCTGATGCTCGGCCCCAGCTAAAACTGCCTAAGTGCTTCAGTAGCTATGTCCACTCACAACGTGGAGTTTAGAGATGCCCAGTTTTCTCATGCTGCATGGTATCTTGAATTTTTTACAAAGTTCTGTGGAGTCCACCAGGATGAGAGTTTTACCCTTTATCTCACAGCTTCCTTGAGAGATTTTTGACTACATCTTTGCATTAACGCCTTTGAAAAATGCTGAAGATAAAAAGTTTTGTAACTTTGGAAGCAGAGCTACAAAGATGTATTATTCTGCCTTTTTTTTTTTTAACTAATAATTGGGAAAAAAAAAATTGAATCCTTAGACTTTCCTCGTATCTGAAATTTTATGTTGAAACCAGGTGGGACAAATCGTCTCTCAAGAAGTGTCTGTCTGTCACTGGTGACTGAGTGCTTGACTTAGAGCAGATGCCCAGCTTTTAAATAGATGGCTCAAAATAGGTGAGGCAAATCCCACCCACAGGGAAGGTCTGTGATCAGTTGGAGCTTGTGCAAGACTATGGAAATATGTGTAACATTTTCCATTGTTCAGATTTAAAAAAAAAAAAAAAAACCCCAAAATACTGGGAAAATCAAATCCCCAATAACTGCATAAATGATAATAGCCTAGAACAACCTTGCAAACCACTGGCTCGTTGAACAAAACATCATCTTACAGCTCTTGTGTGGTGGAGATTCCTCTATTTGCTTTCCTTTCAAGATGCAGCTGCAATAACAAGGCATATGTGATTTTAATGTGAAACCATAATCTGTCAGCCCTGAGAACCAGGGAGCAGGCCCATATAAGATAACTAGCTCACCCTAACAATGATAAACATGTCAAGATACAGAAATCACTTCTTCCCTTACAAATGAGAGAAAGATGTCATGTAATTGGAGATGTCATGCTATGCTGGGATGAACAACATTCCCACAATTAATCATACCAAACACATTATGTAGTAGTTGCTGCCTGAAGACAAAGGAGGAATAAATACTCATGTAAACATGCCAAATCTGAACTCTCCACAGATGTTTGATTGCTGCTCCACGTTCAGCGTGAAGCACAGCCTTACGTGGAAGATTTGCTCTGCATCCAAGGAGAAGGAGAGCTTGGAAAAGGGCTTACGATGCTGCTGGAAACGTGGCTGGTGTCTTTTCTAGGGCCCTTAGGGGACTGCTCATCAGGAGCTCCCCTGTGGACACCAAAGGAAAATTTGCCATTTTCTTGAATTAGGCCTGCACTGGGGCCCTGGTTGAATAAGAAATGTTTGGCTGACAGTGCAGCAGCTTAGAAACTGAAGCGAGTTCAAAAGTTCCTAACAACACTTCCAAACAAGAACTTTGTGAATACAATGCAAAAGCCACCATGCATATTTGCTGGAATAAAAAACCAAATTAGCTTCAAACTGGGTTTGTGATTCCTCCATGACTTGTATGTTTACTTTTCATTAATATTGATTCCTTCTGACCTTCCAGTGCTTCTCCTTCATTGTACTTGCTCCCCAGTGAATAGCTCACTGGCAACAGTATTAATAGCAAAAGAAAATGTTAACGATGGAGATGACTTGCGTGGAGGATTTTCACCTTGTGAATAAAGGCTTTTATTTAATTAGAAAACCTCATTTGGAGACTTCAGATGATATACTGTGTGTGACCCTGTATGTGGTGAAGCCGACTGGCGTGGCATGGATTCTGATATCATAACAAATGCTCGACAAGCAGTGCAGAGACATATGATATATCCTGAAAACAGCTCAGACATGAGATCGATACATAAGATTAGGAAGCCATAACCTCTAGGTGACCCATATGGAAACAAGAGCAAGGCTAAGTTCAGTAAAATGCTGGCTGAGATCTCGCTGTAACAAAGAGGTATTGCACTGACTTAAGGCTTGCCCTGGCTGTTTTTACTGCATCTCTTTGATTTCTTGGTCAGCAGCAGAATTTCCCTTCCCATGGTCAGCAGTGATTTGGGAGTGTGGTTGAGGAGGGCTTCTGAAGACACTCCTCCCTTGGCATCTGCCAGGGATTCTGTAGCTGTGTTGGTCCCTTCCAGGCTTTGGCCTGGGTTTCCTTCAGCTGTGTCTCTCTGTCCTTGTAAGAGAGACAGCTAGGAGTGTGTATTCCATGATGGGATGCTCCCCTAGGTGCCATGAGGTCCCAGAGATCAGCATCCTGCAAACATACCCAGAGTTACACAGAAAAGACCTCAGTGTTCCTTTGCTGATTGATTTCTGCTGCTCATGCTGGCCTGCTCAGTAACTGAAACTCTCCCAGAAGGAAAAACTGCTTTTTGTTCCGTGTTTTCCATGGGGAGCTCTTGCAGAATGAGGAGTGTGGAACAGCTCACTCTGAAATAGCTGTGCCAGGAGTCCTTTGGCCTTTCTTTCAGGGTGAAATTTGGGTTTTGTCTTCTTTGTTTTGGTTTTAATACTGCAGAAAAAAAAAAAATCCCCTTTTCATACGAAGCAGCTAAACGCAGAAATCGTTTACAGTCCCCCATACAACTGTAATAAAATTTGCATTAGAGAAGAAATTGTGCTTGTTTATTTGGTGCCCTTTATACCCCCTATGGCCTAGAGCTAGCACATCTGACAGCAATGATGAGTTGTGGATATGGGAATAACAGTGCTGTGAAATCTTCCCCAAAACAACAGCATTTGTGGTCTGATTCATAACTGCAAACGCTCTGGTGTGGGATCCATGGCACAGAAACCGACTCCAGGCTTTAAAAACTGGTTTAGGTTTAGAGTCGTGTTGAACGTGGGAGTCCATATTAGGTGTGATTTTTTTGAGCAGGATCAGGCCAGCAGACAAAGTGTGATGGATGCCCCACTTCCTTGGAAGAATCCTCACCCTCAGCTGCCACAGAGCGACCGTGAGCTCCAGGCATTTGAAAATCGTATCACTAAAGATGTGGATGGAGGGCTGAGATTTTCCAGAGCCTTTAAGAAGTGCTATACGAGGCACTTAGATCCCTGTGTTATTAAGATGCTTTTGAAGTTTTCTCCCAGGAGAGACTAATTTTAGGCACCCACTTTTGAGAATCTCAGCCAGAAGGGAAACCAACCACTGATAAAAGTTAGACAGAGTCTGTGTTTTGGAAACCTACCCACAGTTATTTGCACGTCTGTGTATTATCTTGTCTTGGTCATTGGTTTTTTGTATGTGTGTGTGTGGTTTGTTTGTGTTTTGTTTTGTTTTTTTACAGTGCACCTACCACAAACCTCAGCTCAAATACACCCCAAACACCCAGGCAGTCCCCAGCGTGCTGGGCCGCCGTCCAGGGGGAATGTTTTGTAGAGGAGGAGCACATACGATTTGAGCAGCAGTCTCCTGATGCACCGATGCACAGCAGGCTGCTGAACGTTACCTGGCTCAGTTCTCATCTCAAGGCATGTTCACAGCTGCTCCCTGAGTATTGAAGGTGGTGTGGTGAGTGCTCAGTATCAGATGCACTGAAAGCAGTGAAGAAATCTGCTGCTGCAGAGAAACTTGACTTTGACCCTTCCCCATAACTAAGCTATTTTTTTTTTTCCCCCCTCCCCTTCCTTTACATTCTTTCAAGAATTGTGAGGCCCCAGAGACTTGAGGGAAAATTCATACAGCTCAGGTCATTTTACCAGTGTGTGCAGCCATTCAGTCAGTAATAAACACTCTAGCAGGGCAATGATTACTGGAATAGTAGGGGGCATTCTAGCCAGCAAGCCACATGAAAATGATAGACAGTTGCTGAAATCAAGAGAACTACAAAGCAAAAGAACAAAAGCATAAGTAAGTGAATCAGTAGGCTGGGCTCAGAGACGTGACATACTAAGTGCTGTGCCTCCTATAAATTTGGTGAGTTGATGATTTACCATAGCAGGGCTTTTCAGTAAAGAAAATTAAAACTTCAGGAGGGCTCTTCAGTTCCAAGAAACAGCACCAAGAGAAACATACCCTTTATGTCACAACAGCTGACTTGGTATTAAAAGCATTGATACCAGTGAATGAGCCTGGAAGAGGCTTCAGACTCTCTCATTCCTATTAGGGTTTGAGAGCACCAGTGCCAGATCCTGCAGTTCTTACTTCAGCAAAGCTCCCATTGATGTGTTCTTAATCTGGAAAAAGTCAACATGGATATTTATGGAGCTGTAGTGCCTAGGGGCTCTAATAAAAACTGTGCTAGACATTGTACCTATATTTAGTAGCAGCCAGTTCATGTCTCATAGAATTTGTGGTCTGCATAGACAAGGCTGATAAAGCAGATATGGGGTAGGGATTGCTGTTATTCCTGTTTTACAGATGGGAAGTGAGGGTTGGAGATTGCAGGGGGATTTTCAAAGCCACACAGTGATGCTGGGTATTTATTGGTATTTATTTCCCGTGCATTTTAAAGGGAACTGGACGTGCAGATGCCTTGGTGCTGTTGAAAGGCTCAGCCGAACACAGGCATCCCGGTTTTAGCGGGATGACGGGAAGTCTGTGATGGATGTGTAATTAGTTTAGATCTAGACATTCCAGGCCACTCTGCTACACCAAAAACATCCATTTTTGGAAAGAGTTTGCCTCAAGTTAGGGCTGTAGAATTCTGACCCATGGACAATGGCTGCTGCCGGTGCATGGGTGCAAAACCACAATGTTAAAAACCAGAGCGATGGGGAAAGGGGAACCCTCAGATCCTCAACTACTCTGAAACCTCCTTTGTCTTTGGTTCAGGGGGCTGCCCCTTCTTGCCTTTTCAGAAGCCATCCAAGGCTTGGATGTGTCACATCTGGATACCTGTGCCCAGGCTGGTGAGTTGTAGGGAACACTTTAAAGGGAAATTTGGCGGCTGTGCTCAGAGCATTTCAGTCTGTAGAAACCTCACCTGTCACAGGGACTTCCAGGCCGATGACAACTACCATGCCTTGGAAAGAGACCAACAAGGCCGAGAAAAGAGCTGGGGAAATTGGAAAGGTTCAGAAAAAAGCTCCCCAAGAGATCCAAAGTCTGTGAAAACTGCCTTGTGCAGGGAGTCGTCAGAAGCTCCATGTGTTTTACTCAAGGGAACTCTGCAAAGTGATTTGGTAGAAACATCTGTGAGGGCAGTGACTTCTGGGAAAAAGCAAGGTGATTTACTCTCAATTTATCTGACTCCTCTCTGTAAGACTCTGTGATTGAAAGATACCTTTGGAAAAACTCGATCACAAAATCTTATTTATTTTGTGAAGGATTAATTTCACCACTAGAATAGCAGATTGTCCATCACTGAAAGACTTGACAGCAAATCTGAAGCTTTTCGCCAAGCCGTGGCCTTAGCCAGGTATGATGATCACTGCACTTTTTAAACTCACAAGTTGAATGGAAGTTTGTTTATATGTGACTATTATATGTTTTTAAAAGATCTGATAGAAATAACAGCAGAATAATAGTAGCAGTAAAAGTCTGAGCGGGCAAAAAAAAAAAAGGGATTAGGTGCATGAGTGAAAATAATGAACTACACTGGTGTGTGAATACTGAGTCACAGAATTTTTATTCTGCCTTTTTACCATGCATTTTGCTGTTCCCAAAATGCCCACTGTCTTTAGTGGAAAAGCCTTTGATCCCAGACAAAAAGGAGGGACTTGTCCTTTTAATGCCTTTCTTCCCCCTCTCCCAACGGATCATCTGGAAAATAGAAGGATGGCAGAGTTTTGCCACAAGGGGGGAGGGAAAGAAAACCCAGCATCCCTCCAATGCCCATCCAGCACCCCATGGATACTGAGGGAAAAGCAGGGACGCTGTGTGCTGTCAGTTGCTGGGTTCCCCTCCACTTGCCTCCTCCCCACCTGTTCCCAGCCCCTCTGGAAGTGTGAGATGGGATTTCAGGGAGCGGTGTCCTTGGTGGGGGTGAGGCAGCAAGGCTGACACAGCCAGGATAAAATGTCCAGGTGCATGGAATGGGGAC
Source organism: Hirundo rustica (assembly GCF_015227805.2). NCBI lineage: Eukaryota > Metazoa > Chordata > Aves > Passeriformes > Hirundinidae > Hirundo > Hirundo rustica. The sequence continues at coordinate 63,491,169 of NC_053453.1, read as the reverse complement.
ATAAACACAAAAAAATAAGGAGGAAAAGAAGAAAAGGCCCATGTGTGCGTGCACACAAATCAATAAAAAGTGTAATGCATCTTTCCTTAATTAAATCCCACCCTGAACTGGCCGGGCAGCCCCGACCTCTGCCCCTCCAGTTTGCTGACTGGCACAGCTGTTAGTAAATCACCTGCTGGGGCGGCTCTCCGGGGCTTTAAAGGTCATCTGTCAGCCACTGCTGGGGAGAGATAAAGAAGAAAAACAGAACCAAAAAAGTCTGGGAGGGGGAAAAAAAGGCACTTTATGAAAGCAAAGCCATTTGAGCGCTCCAGCTTTTCCAATGTCTACACTGCTGGCACCTGGGGGTGAGGGGCATTTTATTCATCCAGTTCCCCTCTTTTGTATGCATTTTGCCAAGTTTTCAGCTACTTTTATACTCCTTTTGTTTTAAGCTTTTCTTTCCTGCAGGGAATACGAACAGCTCGAGCCTGGATTTAGTCCTGTGGGGCTGGGTCCGTGTCAGTGACACCATGGTCTGTGCTGGCCTCGTTTCCCCCGTGGACATCTCCTCTGCTCACACAGAGCAGCCAGCCCTCAAACCCCTCACTCCCTGCTCCAGCCTATGCCAGGAGCAGCCAGAAAGGAGCTGTGCAAGCTCAGCCTCCTCTTTAATTTCCAGCAGCCCGTGGCTCCAGGTTCTCCACAGCAGTCACTCCAAATGGGGCTGCCTGTTGAAGGCCAGAGACATGGTTTCACCCAAACTGGGGAGCAGGCTGGGTGGAGGGGGGAGAACACAGAGCAGCTCCGTCCCAGAACATGAAAGAGCATGATTGTTGTAGGTGAATCCCTGCCACAAACCACTCCTTCAGCTGTTTGTGCTTGAAAGGATAAGCTGGCTTTATGCTTATTCAACACTTTCACTGTCACTGTAATTTTCAGCCTCATGCAAACCAGTGAAAATGATGTTGTTTTTGCAAAACGGGTACGTGGGCAAGCCCCAAATAATCCAGGAGTTTTCCCCCACCTGATAATTACTGACATTTTTTCAATAACTTACCATTTTAATTCAGCACTGAGCATGCAGCAACCTTGTCAGACATTGATCCAAGTCAGGGCAGAATGTGCAGATTCTGCGGCAGTTGCCTTTTTTTTTTTTTTTTTTTTTTTTTTTTTTTTTTTTTTTTTTTTTTTTGGTTTGGGTTCATTCATACATTAAACTCTTAGAGATCTGAGAACCCACTCAAAGTAGTGCCATTCACAAAATTCACTGGGCACCTCTGTGATGCCTGTCTCTATTTGTGTCCAGACTCAGGTTTTCCATGGAATGAAAACTACTCTCTACCACATAATACATGGGTTTGAGGGTCACTGGGAATTTTTTCCTCCAATTCAGAGACCCAGTAAGGTTAGTGAAACCAGGAGCTTTTTTTAACCTACCAGCTGCTTATTCAGACACGTGGGAAGAGAGCTCAAGCCTAAGTCATGCATGGTGTAAGTCCATGACTCCAGGAGGTTCATGTCTGCATTGAATTTTGTCTGCTTTGGGCACAAACTCATCAGGTACAAAACCCCTCAGTGGCCTGCATCTGCAGAAATATTCCCTCTTTTCCCTGATGCTCTTCTGTGGGAAGGAATGACTGTAGCCTGACAGCTGCAGCCGTTTGGACTAGTTCTGGGTTGATGCTGGAGTTTATTGCCAGCTTTCCCAATGCAACAGCCTTCCTTATCTGGAGGACTGGCTTAGCTGGACTGTGGCATGGGGAATAACACGATAACACAGAGGGGAGAAAGGGACACTCATGGCTCTGAGGATGGAGGCTCTGTTGCTCTCTTACTGCACTCTGCCTGTCTCCAGCCAAAGCAGCAGCTCCCTGGGAGTTGGCCAGTGGAGTTGGTGGAGTCCAAGAGTGATGACACTCATGGTGTAGCCAAACTGAAGAGTTTGGCACAGCACTGATGTGTAACAGGAGCTGTCCCTCGCTCTTCTTGGCCTCCTGACCCGCTATCAAACAAATGGAAACTTGTACTTACAATACCAACCATTAGAAATAGAAAGGAGGGAAAAAATCAGTAGCTGGCAGGATCATTTGTTTAGGTTGGAAGAAATGAGTTGTTTAGTGTTTCAGAAAGGGGAAAATTCTCAGCAAAGAAAACAAAGGGAATGAGGACACTGAATCAGGCAATTGTTCCTCTGCCACAGTAACTGTGCACGAGTGGTCCCCTTTCCCCCTCACGTCGATGATATAAACCCCAGCCCCTCCATCGTGAACCCTGGCTGCTTGAGGGGTCTTGGTGACCGGGGTGCTAACCAGGGATGTGTCAACCCAAGGTACGTAACACTAAAGAGGAAAAGCTGCATTTTAGCTGAGCATGAGTAATGCTCGACAGGTATTTTTGAAATGTGAATTTTCCCCTCTAAGGCTGAGGTGAGTCTCAGGCAAGCGCTTCAAGGCATTGTTGTTGAAAATTATGATTCTTTGGTTAAACAAAGAGCAACCTTTGCCTGTCTGATTGGCCAGACAAGATACAGAAGTTACATTAATCACAGGGTTCAAAAATTCCCTTCCCCTCACTGCTTATGTCAGGTTAGTCCCTTGCACGCAGCTCCACCCACCCCAGGGGGAGATCAAACAACATAATGAAGTTGAGTTAAAATTCTGTTCACAAACCCATGTGTGCCAAATCCAAGCCCTGAGACGAACGTGTGTTCAGCCAGCAATCTAAGCAGAGACAGTGTACTTTTACAGAGTCATTTGGGAGGCACTGTAACCCACAAGGAGGGCTAAGCACAAGGTAGTAGGTGTTTTGGCAAAACAGCTGCTTGTAGGGAGGATGCTCTTTGCCGTTTCTTTCCTGTCTGACAGGCACTGTTTGCTGGATGACAGGCAGGGAGCTGCAGGCAGCACATGCACATCCCCAGCACCAGTCCAGATCCTCTGGAGGTTACAAAAGGATGTGGGAAAAGGGGTAATGACCATTAGTTAGACTTTTTAAAATCTCTTTTGGTGTCTAATATTTCCAGCTACTTTGGAGTGTCTTGACTAAGAGCAGGTGTTGCTTTTACTGAGGGAAGAGGTTGAGAGGGACTCAAAACTTTTCCTGCCATGGAGGTAGCACAGTACCATCTTGTCTAGTTCTGCTGGCTGGGCTGTGCTGCAGCTGGAAATGATGGTTGAGAAGGATCTGCCCCGGGCCCTTCACCAGGCTTTTCCTTGGCCATTACAATGATTCTAGCACATACTCCTTCAGAACACTAAATAATGCAGTTTTGATGTTTGGTATTCTTTACCCAGTGGCATTTTGCCCCCTAAACCATGGTTTTCTTTTTAGACACATTGTTCAAAAGAGTGCTGAATGGGCTCCGCTGTTTAGGGATGAATGAGATACAGCACATCCTAAATGTGCTGTCAGTCCAGACCCTTCAGGGCTTCGTTTGGAAACCTAAGTGGGAAGAGAAAACTGCTTGAGCTGCTGAGAAAAGAGGCACCAAAAGAACCCTGCTCATTTGCCGTAGCTACTGAGCTGGGAGTGTATCTGTCCTGGTCCTACAGAGACTGGAGACGCTTCCAGCACAGGTTCCTCTGGTGACGCCACATCAAGGCATTTGGATGGAAAACATCCAGGGCTGCTGGACAGGCCCACTTCTGAAATGGCAGCTGTGTCTGGAGAGTCTTTTCTCACTCTTTGCTTTCCAGAGAGGAAGAGAGTGCTCCAGATGAGGGAGCAGATTTGTGATCTGTCGCCCATATCATCTGTTCTGGGGGCACAGTTACCTTTTCTCAGGAATGAAAGCCTCCAGCTGATGGAAGTTGAACTTCTTATCTCCCTCACTGCTGCAGCCTGATCATACACAGGGCTTTAATCCCACACATCACTTAAGAAATATCACCATTAAAGATCTGAGTGCACATCACTTAAGAAATATCATCATTAAAGATCTGAGTACACGTTCTGAGATAAGATTGGTTCGCGATATTATTACTGACTGTGTAATTATGGAAATGAGAAAATAATCCCCTCGAGCTTTGTTGTAATGACTTCTGAGCATCTTGCATCATCGCAGGCAGACAGCAGACTTCAGGATGCCATGCATTATTAGAAGGAATGTGGAAAATCTTGTTTGGGTTGGTGTCAATGTCTCTGGTAAGGGAGGACACCATGTATCTTCCACAGTGAAACTGGATCGGGTAGAAAACAATGTGATCTTTTGGAAAAAACGCATCTCGTCTTGATCTCCTGCACCCTTGTCTTTTGATGCCCTGGTAAACTGCACTCCTGACAGCTGCCCCTGCTGATCCTGTGGCCGTGAGAGGCCTTGAATGCCTGGGCTGTGCCTCTGTTCTGAGTCCAAAGGCGACGTGGGACCACTGCAGACGTGGCTGCACAGTGCTGCCAACTTCATGGGCCGCGTCCATTCATGGCACTGTCACTGCTCCGCTGGTGCCAGAGGAGGGGCTGGAGGAGTCACCTTGCTCAGCAGCTGCACTCCCACCCAGCAGGAATGAATAGGGTGAGCGCCAGTGAACCGGTGTCAGTACAAATGGAGATAAAGCACACACGCATGGACTTCCCTGGGAATGCTTTCTGTAATTTTGCCCTGCGTTAGAGGCACTGCCGAGGGGCAACGCATGGCAGCACATGTGTTTTTACAAGGGGGAACAAGCAGGATCCTGGGACTGCTGACCAGTCAGCCTCGCCTTAGTGCCTGATAAGATCATGGGACAGATCCTTCTAGAAGTCATGTTGAATTATATGGAAGACAAAGAAGAGATTAATGAGGCTGAACATGACTTCAGCAAGTGCAGTCATGTCTGACTAATCTGCTTACCTTCTACAACAGTGACAACTGAGATCAACTACCTGGACTTTTTTAAGGCCTTTGATAGACTCCTCTGTGACACTGTTGGTTCAGAATTGGAGAGGTATGGATGGAAAGTTAGATGGACAAGGAATTGTCTGGATGGTTGCATCTGAAGGGTTTTGGATTACAGATCAATGTCAAAATGGAAACCAGCCATGAGTGATGTGTCTCCACTGGGGTCTGTACCGGGAAAAACACTATTTAATAACTTCCTCGGTGCCCCAGCCAGTGGGATGGAGTGTCCCCTCAGCAGGTCTGCAGGTTTGACAGCAAGCTGAGGTAGGAGTGGATGGGCTTGAGGGAAGGGACACCATCCAGAGAGGCGTCCACAGGGACCTGGACAGGCCTGAGAGGTGGGCCCATGAGAACCACACCCAGTTCAACAAGGCCAAGTGCAAATGTATTAATATACAGTTTGTATATTTGTACCAAACCATCTTTCCCCAGAAGAAGGGTCAGGAATTGTGACCACATGGTCACATCAGTGCTGATTCTGTGTACTTTTCCCCCTGGGCAATCAGGAAGATTTTGCTGGATGGCAACTTCTGTCTTAGCTGTGGGTATGGAGATTTTCTTAAGTACGGCTTGTCTATGTTGCTTGAATTCTTTCACCACTAATCTCTTCATGTGGTGTGAAAATGGGTGTCTCTCACCAGGCTTCTTCTTTCCTCCTTGCAATTTGCTCAAGCCACACCCTCATGTCTCCGTTCTAGTGGTGGGGAGTGTCGTGGTCACAGGTCCTGTCACACTGCCGTGTCCACAGTGCCATCTGTAAAGTGGATGCATGGCCAGAACTACTGGATTTTAAAACCTATGCAGGTTTAGGCTCTGGCCTCACTCAGGACTTGCTGGGGAAACCCTGGCTTGAGTTTAAAAAAGACACTTGTGCACACACACATGCGTAGACACACTCTGGCACACATTCTGTATTTCTGGAGGGATCACTGCATGCCTCTTTATCTTTTCCTCCCACCCACTCATCCCGTCTGACACTCACCACAGCTGTGACCACTTGTATTCTATTTAGCTGGATTTTCCAGGCACTTCAGAGTAGTAGGTGTTGCTATATATATAGTGCCTAAACACTTCTGTGGAGGCTGAATATTAAGTAAAACATTGTTGCATTACTTGGTCCACCAAGTGATCGGGATATCCCTCACACAAATATCTGCAGTGCTGCAGAAGGAAGTGTCACCTTGTGCTGGCCACAGCTGTCCCTGAGCTCTTCTGCTGAAAGCTGCCCTGCTCCTCCTAAGAACCTCTGTGGCAAAGGGATCTCTAGGCTGATTTATTTTCTTTTAACCTGTGGCTGGTGTTACACAAATTAGACGTTAACCCTATTTTGGTGTCCAGTTGCCCATTTAGAGCTCTGGCTAGCCAAAGTCAGGGAGGTTTTATGAAGGACCATTGCAGAAGTGCATGACCCTGACTGAAAGCCAGGAGCAACTCAATGCTCTGGCAATGATTATTTACTGTTTTTCCCATGTTACAGGCTGTATTTGGTCATGTTCAGTAACTCTGTAGTAATCAGACAAGATGGAACGGCGGCTTGTCAGCTGATTTAATTAAAACCACATTGTTTCTTTTTTTTTTTTTTATTGCCTCTCACACATCATTAATATGCTGTCTAAGACGCGCCTGCAATCTAAAGATTGGAATCAGTCTCATTGTGCTCTTTCCAAGCTTGAATTCCCAGACACACAAACCTGGGAAAGAGTTTTAAAGGGACAGGTAATAGTTAGAAACTAATTTGATTACATTGAAATGGACCACTCATTTGTCCAAATAAATGCTTATTAAGGGACCAGTCTTTCAGGTTGCTTTTAAATGCAATGCAGGCTTGGCTTTCATGGATATGAGTGGGAATAGAATATATTTAGGATTTCCCAGGAATCAGGTCTTTGCTCTGCAGTCTTCTGCTCATTCAAATTGTTGGTTATGCAAATATATTAAAAAGACTCGAGTAAATAACGCTGTGCCCATTTTAGCTTGGTTTATTATTTAGGTCTTTAGCAACAGTGCTGTATTGTCCCTGTTCTGAAGTGCCAGGTAAGATCCCTTTCATGGTGGCAATGTTGAGGAAACTCCCCAGTCAGAGCATTCCCAGGCCTCTCTGGCAGTGGCTCTCCCAAGGTCAGGGACTTTCTGGGACTGAAGGCCCTTCCTTGGCTCCAGTGACCGACAGGTCCCTGTCTGGCTCCCCGCACACCCCGCTCGCATCACACCAGCTTTGCCAGGCAGAGGTGGCAGAGTCCCAGCTGTCCCATCCCATAAAGCCATTTATTCCTGCGGCAGTAACACTGAAACAGCCCCAGCTGGTGCCTCCAAGGAGGGGCCCCAGCAAAGGAACCCCTGGGATTTTATCCCATCACAATCTCCCCGTGGCCAGTCTCGCTCTTCCTCCCCAGTCTTTGGCTCCTGCCCCTGTCTCCGTGTCCATCCACCTGGCTGGCATCACTCATTTTCATCTCCCTTGTCCAAAAAGTCGGCCATTCCCAGCTGCTGCTGTGTCCCAGTGTCCATTCACCTGGCTGGGTGTCACCTGCCTTTGTGCCCTTTGTCATCCCAAGGGTTGGCAGTTCATCCTCTTGTCCACCCATAGCTCAGCCTGTACTTCAACCTGCATTGAAATCTGCATCTCAACCTGCATTTCCATCTGCAGCTTGCGAGCCCAGCTACCTGCACCAGATGCATTCCTCAACGACGGCACATCAGCCAGCATGTGCACTCGATTTACAGCCAGATTACAAGGCAAAAAATAAATCCAGCGTTTAAAATTATATACAGCAGTTTATTTAAACAGCGATTAACTTTCATCAACAGAGCGCGCATTTCTGTTTTCTTTAAGGAGCCCTGCCACTCTCAATCACAGCTGCGGCCCTCCTGCAGCACCCTGCTACTCGGTGGCTTGAACCCAGCTTCACAAAGAGTTCACAGCCAATTACCATACAGGTTTCTTATGTTAAAATTAAGGCAACCGGAGTCAACAACCGCTGCTGAATGAAGGTAAAAGCTTGAGAATATTTTGCATAACAGTCATCAGCGTAGCTGATAACTATTACAGTGTTCTGGTAAAGTAAGCCTACGCAGATCCTATCTCTCCTGCCTGTCTGTTCCAACATGCATCTCATCTCACTGGCAACCCTTTGCTTTCATTAGCTGAAGTCTCTGCTCCAGCCTTTCATATGTCAACCAGCCTGTGTACACTTCCATATTTTTAATCAGTAGCCTGTTGTCTTTACTTTGTCATTCGCACTAGCATATAAATCTGCCCTTCTTATGATCCTCACTGCTTGGTAGAAGTCAAAACATGCTGTTTAATTTTCCTGTTCACTGATTTCCATTTGTTTCATGTTCAAATGCTGGCTCCTTTCCCCCTTTCGGGCATGCTGTGAGCATTAAACTTAGTGATTAAATGCCAAAAGAACAGTTCTTTTCCCCTTCCGTGCCTGCAGATGGGTCATCCTAACCCTGGCTGGGATGCTTCCCTCCACAGCGTGCCCTGTGCCTGTGCGCTCAGCCCGAACCGGGCTGGGGGGATGGGGACTGGGCTGCCGGGGCTGGCAGAGGTTACCTAACGATGGCTAAAATAAAACAGGTGCAAAACTTATGTGCTCTGCTAAGGTCGTGACTGGTTTCTTGCTGTTTATTCCCTATTTTTTTTTTTTTTTCCCTCATTAATCTACTACTGCCGAATATTTCATTGCACCCACCATGCAGCTGAAGACACCAAAACTGAGAAACACCCGGACGTGGAAGAGCAAGAGGGTCACGTGTGGCTGGCCGCTGGCTTTCACATTTTCTGGTTCACTGCGGGGGACTCTGGGGGTCTCTGTGGATGTCTGACGGGTGGGGTGGCTGGCCCCAGCATCTGAGCTGGGGGCTGGTCCCCCAGCTGAGCCTGGAGCGTGCTCAGGATGTCATCCAGCTTCTGGTCCATCTGCACGACCTGTTAAGGAATCAGAGAGTGGAAGAGCTGTCAGATGGTTGCTTACGCTTCGGGTGAGAGGCATTCCAGGGCCAAAGGCGAGGAAAAAAGCCTGGCAGGGAGCGTGGGCATCTGAGAACTGCCTGCTCCCTGAGTTTTGTCCAGCCTGCTGCTCTAGACCAGATGACACTGCAAAGTCACAGGGAAAATGGCAGCAGAAGGATGGGACATTGCTGTCCCAAGGACTTGATTCAACCATTTTGTCTCTCAGCATTTTCCCAGGGCTGATGATGATGCATCCTGCAAATATCTGCCCCGAAACTCTCCTTCACTCTTGGTTTATTGTGAATGTTTTTTTCCCAGTACCTCTCCCAGCCTTCACCACCCTTGGTTGTAGGACATCAGGGTTTCCATTATTGTCCTGGGAAATGAAACAGCCTCCCCTCCCTTCACACTGTAAATAGATGCCTCAATGATACATGTTACAGTCAGAGATCCTACCAGATATGGTGTTTATTCCCATGCATTTTTAGGAGGATAGCCTGCTAAAAACCACATAATAACACCAATGACTTCATTACCAAAAAAAAAAAAAAAAAGAAAAAAAAAAAAACAAAAAAAAAAAAAAAAGAACAACCATTCTATATGAAGACACTCTAATTCCTTCTCTCATTTCTTTGCTTTCTAGCTGGAATTTCTCAGCTGTAGTCCCTAGGTAGAGGAGTCTTTCCTAATTATTGTTGTTGTTATTATTACCATCATCATCATCAAGTAAGGATAAATACAGAAAGAAAAATATGGATTTTTAAAGGGAAGCTGCACTTATGTTTCCTAGTACTTTATAAGTTCTGATCTTTTCTTTAGGACACATAGCGGGCATTATGCCCTTGTGCTGGTAGGACTTGCTTTCACTGCAAACATCTCCCACTTGCCTCAGCATCACCCAGTGGGACAGGCTGGGGGCCAGGGGCTGCTTGACTTTGCTCCAAAGGCAGAACTATGGCCAGCATCACGTACTCATCTGGGATCTCTTCTAATGATGCTTGAACACAGTGCAGCTTTGTGTTATAGATGAGCCCAAGAAAAAGGAGTGTTTTGAAGAACATTGAAGGGTTCACTTTACAGTTATCTGCCGTGAAACTATGAGCCTCTGCAAACTGTGATCTCTCCCAGTGGGTCTAATAAACTCTGATAGCAAACCTTTTAGAGTGATATCAGATCTAAACTGAGCTTTCATTAAAAAGGGAGGCAGAGAGAATGAGAGACAGAGGGTTTCCAGCCTTTTTCTGAGCAAAGATAACTTTGGAAATAGCCATTGGCAGCGTGGACTGAAAGCTTAGCAGGCTGAGATTGCTTTGAAAGCCAAGGCAAGGAAAATCACCTTATCCTCTTTCTCCTCTTCTGTCTCTTCTCACTCCAAGTGTTGGCTCCCCTGGGGGCCCCTCAAACCTCAAGGTACCAGGAGCTTATTCAAGCTCTATCTTTTTGGCAGCCACTATTCTTTCCTAAATACAACCTGCTGGGGGAGGAAGGAGCAGAGAATCTCTGCTACATCACGGAGGGAGAGACGTGCTGGTCTCTCTTCCAATTCTATATTTACAACTGCTAGCTTCTGGTAGAAGGGCCCTTCTCCCTGCCTCTGTTTAGGCAGGGGTCTGGGTTGTCTGAGGCAGTGTTTCCAAGCAAAAAGGGAGTGTTTAGGATGTGGGTTGGACATCAGAAACCTTCACTACAATTTCTGCCTTCTAGGTGCATGGCCAGCACTGCCTGAACAGTCAATCACTGACAAAAGCACCAACATTGCTCTGTTTCAGGCACAACAGCCCCAAATTCTGCTCAGCATTGACTTGGCTGAGAGTCTGGAAGTCACTAGTGGTTTAAGGGTTAAGCAGCATGGAATTAATTTAGAAACCACAGCCTTTATTTTCTCCTCCATTCTTGAAAAGCCTGTTTGGCTGATGCTGGTAATGACTCAACAGAATCTTTCTTAAGCAGAAATGTTGCTGCAGAGCAGAAACTAAAGCAGAACTAATGTATTGCAATAGGGTAAAAAGAAGTGTAGGCAGGTAAATGGGATCAGGCAGATGAAAGCTCTTGTGGGGCTTTTCTTTTGTGAGGCTTTGTTGATCTTGATCTGCACGCTTTATCTTAGATAAGCTGTGCCTGCATATTCCATATCATTTAAACTCGCTGTGTTTCTCTGTATTTTGCCAACTCAGTGGAAGAACGTGATGAGGAATAATTTTATGCACTCTTCTTTCCAGGAGAAGAGGAGGGCGGAGAATATTCATTTATAGGGATGGAAACTGAGAAATCCTAACATAGGGGAGTAGATTACACTGCACTTCTGTCACAACTTCCACATGAGGATCAGTAAATATTTCCTGAACACCAGCAGACAAAACTGCAATGTTCTGTGTCAACCGTAAACGGGAGGGTTTCCATCATAATTTTTGAGATTAGAAGCAGGACCCTGCAAAATTGAGTGGCTCATAGGAAGATGTAGTCAGCACCTTGTCAAATTGGAGGTTTTAAAAGAAGGGTCAGATTTGGAGGCTGGTTAACTCTGATCAGGCGTGGCAAAAGAAGAGCTGTGGACACTTGGCCTGAAGTCAGTAGGATGACTTGCAGGGTTAGAGGAATTTTCACGTGGGTGAAGGTTTTTTTCCACAGGAGGCTCCTGGTTTCAGGTTTCTCCAAATCCACCTCACAGCTCTCACTTCCCCTGAGCCCAAACAGAAGTTGCCTGTTTTGAGCAACCCCCAGGCAAGCGTTGAGAAAGGGTTAAGTGGAGCAACGTGTTTTTCAGATGAGTAAAGTGAGAAGCCATCCAGAGCTGGCTGCAGAGTTTCCAGAGAGATGCGATATGGCCCTCGCTGGCTCGGTGGAGACAGGTGAGCTTGGCAGCTGTCCACGGGCAAATGGCAATAAAACTCCCGTTCTCCCACATCACAATAGCGCTCCGGAGATGATCTATAAAATTGTTAAAACACTTTTATGTCCTTTCAACTGCCCTGTAGAAAGGAGACTTGCAAAAGCAGTTTAAAATATTGAGCTGTTGTTATTGGGACTGTGAGGTGAGCTGAAGGGGTGTTGAAATGTGTATTTATTCTAACGTTCCCCCCTTTGAAAGGGGGCCGGACTCCATGGTGACATGCAGGACTGTCAGACAAAAAAAAAAAAAAAAGGAAAAAAAAAAAAAAAAAGCCCTGCCACCAGCTCCAGTGAGACACAGCAGGCCACAAAGTCACTCAACCCATGGGGCTCAAGGTGTCCCTCCCCTTCACCCTGAGCACCAGATTGGCTTTCAACACCCATGGGGCTGTTTGAGGATACTTTGGAGCCTCTGTTTGTGAGAGCTGGTGATGCTTGAATACCTCTTTTTACCTCAGCTGACTCCTGCTGCAGAAATGCCTTGTGGAGAAAGACCCCTGGCATGGCAGCAGGATGGATGAAGGGGGCTGGGTCATACTGGGGATTTGCCACGTGCTGAACAGATTCCTAGCTCCCCTGAGAGCTTTTTCTTTCTGACATATTTTGCACACACAGACCATAAACAAAGTGCACGTGTGGAAAACTCAGTTGGAGTAGCCACATGGTCTCCCTCAACTCCTGTCACTTTAGGCCAGAAAAATCCCTCCCCGTGTTGATTTGGTGACACCCCTAGGTTTTGTCTGCCTTTTTAATGTGATTTCTGGAGGCTGGGAAAGCCAGTGCCAATTCTGAGCGCAACACACTGACTTGAACTATTTCCAGAGAAACAGCAGAAAGGGAAGATGGTCTGCGGGAGCACTGGAGTAAATCTGTAAACCCACAAACATACTCACATGTTGCTAAGTCAGTGAAGCTTTGCACCAAAAGCTTAACCCCACAGATTACATGGAGCAACAGCAATTTCTGCTTTTGGTTGAGCTGTGTGGACTTTGGCTTCCTGTTTGCCTCGCTCCAGTGCAGAAATCTGTGAGCCCACGGGGCAGCCCAAGGTGTCCTGGCAGGGATGGAACATGGAAGAGCCACGATGTGGCTGAGCCCCATCTCCTGCTGTCAGAGCTGCTGCTCCTGGGAGATGAGATATCCAGACCTCCCCTCCTTGCCATGCAGCCCCCATCCCACAGCAAACTGCCAACCTAAGCACGGACAGCCCAGAGCCACCAGAATCTGGCGGAACCCAGGAGCTCAGCAAGAGCACCCCAGGGGCTTTGCCTGGCGGTGTAATTTCCAGCTGACAGTGCAAAGTCAACCCCATCTGGGGCCATGCAAACGTTATACCCTAGCCCAGGGTTTCCAAACACCAGAGTCCGGAGCTCAGCCCACTGAACTCCCCTTCTCTAGCAGTGGCCCAGCTCTGTGCTCTTGGCTTTACCATTTTCCCTCTTTCCAGCCCTTGCTGCAGCTCCTGCTCCCGAGGTAGCTCCAAGGAATCTGGATCTACTCTCTGCAGCTCTGACTTAAAGACATCTGCCTGGAGGGTTTTAATACCAGCTGCTTGGAACTGAGTCCTTTGATAGGTAGGATTTATTTAGTATGGACAGAAGTGTACATATGAGCCTGAGTCTGCCATGAGCTGTTTCTACCTGCGGGTGTGTGTTTCTGATACTCCAAGCTTGTCATTTGTGATAGGTCACCTAAGGTCAGTTTGTAGGAGAAAATGGTATTAATGTAGTAAAATCAGATATGATTTAGTTGAACTGGTGCAATCCATTTTATGGATGCTTCCATTTCTGACTCATGTGACATTGATTTAGCTTAAGCTCGTTATCCAGAAATTTGTACCATTTTCACATATTGACCGGGTCTGTCACATAATGTTTCTTTTCATTCCAGATGGTGGACTGATTTGATTAGATCCTGTAAAGCCTGTGTTTAGCTTTATATGCACATCTGGTCTTGTAGCTTCTCTCTGCCTTCGGTTACACCCAATTATTCAAACTAATTGCCTATTGTACGGTTCGAACCCTGAATTGTTTATTTTAGGAATTGCTTTATTTTTTAGCATGTGGATTTATTGCTGCCCAGAGACTGCTGATTCTGGGAAGGGACATCTTTTGTCCACAGCACTGCCTGCAAAACTGCCTCCCTCTCACCTTGCTTCTCCTGCTAGAGATATTGCACTGAGGTGGAATGCTGAACCCACTGAATTTCTTTTTCCCTTCAGCATGGCCAGACAATGTCAGTGTCGACACAGCCTGTTGGTAGCTGTGAGGAAGCCAATGGCCACACCAGGCACAGGTACTGGGACTATCTTGGGGATATTTCTCTTGTGCAAGGTGTGGCTCTAGAGCAGCCTCTGAGCCCACTCCAACAAAGTGCTTATGGATGTGCTTGAAGCCTGTGAGGAGTCTCCCTGAGTTCACCAAATATTTAAGTGCTTTGCTGGAGTGGGGCCAGAATGGCCAACAGTTGGCAGGATTGTACCTTTAGGATAAGATTTTGGAGTCTCCTAAGTACTCACACACACATATGCCCAGAGATATATCTATACCACCATTTTTCAAGTCTCTGAGGAGTAGTAATTGTCATCTATCATGACATCCTTCTTGAAAAAACTTTGGCATTCATATTAGCAGAGAACAAGCAGCTCATGTCTCTTAAACAGCAGGAGGGCATCGTGTCTCTTAAACAACAAAGGACATCACCCTTTGATGAACAGGATCCCATTAACTGGCTGGTTTTGGGATGAGCTCTAACGGAGTTGGAATTGGCCTCAATTCTACAACAATGCTGTAGAAGAAAAGCAGCGCTGCCAGGTGGCACAGACACAGGGAAACACCTCACAGTGGGATGTCAGTGTCCTGTAGCCAGCTACCAGCACTCCCCGGCCCAGCACTGAGCTGTGCTCCCCTTGCTGGGCTGTGCTGAGCAAACAGCACAGCAACACCAGCTCCAGACCAGGAGCTCTTTCCAGTAGCCCCAAGGTCAGGTAAACAGCTACACGAGTAGAGCCTAAATAAGCTCCACTTCCATGGCAGCCTGTTGTTCTGGCAGATCCAATTCTTCATGAAAGCCAGAAGAATATATGAACCACCAGACTGTCTTGTTTGACATGTACCCCTTAGCAGATATCGTCTGTTTATTTTCATTCCATGAAACTTATCTAGATAACGCTGCAATTTTCCAGGCCTCCCTTCCTTTATCCCAAACATCCCCACCCATTCTTAGGTCAGGTGTTACAACCTCTGTCGGCCTAGGGTATGGTAATCTTTATTTTAAGTATAGCTTCATTTATTTTGGTTTCCATCTACCTTTCCTGTTTAACTGGAAGCACAAAGTCTGTCCCTCTGCCCTGTGCTCCGGGGGTATTTCCTGCCGGTACCCTCTTGGTGAACATTTTATTTTTGTGTTTCCCATGCCACAGTTGCACTGATGAAGCTCCCCAGTAGAACCTGGGTCTGTGCTTGCTGTTTCTGGTGTAAGATGCCGTTTGCTTAAGCGCTAAGCAACTATCACAAGCTGAGCCCTGGCTATCTAAAGTAGGCCTGGTCAGCATACAGATTATGTGTTACTGCTTTGGGGAAGGTGTGATTTATTTTTTTAAAAATGAATCCTTGCTTCCTAAACGAATGATGTTTGGCTGGTGATGTATCTGTGTGTATATCGCTGTGGCATCTTTGGATCAAGCTGGCCAGCTTCAGACACATTTGCCAGAGAGTCCTTACAGATAAAAAATTCATACAGATTTCTGAAAGTTTGGCACTTGTGCAGAAGACAGACATCCAAATTAGTGCCTTTTTGAAGGAAGGGCAGAAGAGGAAGGTGAACTGTATTATTAGACCCCGGAGAATCCACACAGGATGCCCTGACCACAGGAAAAGCTTTATTCGGCTCTCACCCCTTATTAGCCTCAGATAATCAACCACAGAATAGAGAGTCACAGGAAACCAGGCAGCATAATTTCTACTGCTCCCAGAAGTACTTCTTTCTGGCTCAAGAAATTCAAGTGGTGCCACTCTTTGAGTGGACACAAGGCCATTCCACAGCAGCAGCGCTTGGCCTCCGGCTGAGCTGGACCCTTGTGAGAGCTTGTTCCATTTCAGCTCTTTGCTCATGCACCTGTCTGTCTCTGTGTCTGCAGCCAGTGCTTTCTGACCTTTGGAATTTGTTCCCCCCAGTAGGTGAATGAGTCTTTGCAGAACTCTGTCTCCTGAGCCACGCGCATACGTGGATATTTTTTGTTGTTGCGGGACGTTTTGCTCCTCGCCCTCCTCCGGGTCCTGCTCAGATCCTCCCTGTAATCTTGCCATCTCTCTTTGTGACATCGCTCCTCAGCCACGCCCGGGATGACGCACTGCCATTTCTCAGCTCATTGCATTGTGTGGCTGCAGGTCCTACTGGAAAACCAGCGTGGAGTCAAACAGTAGGCAAAAATAACAGAGCCCGGCCGGCCTCAAAGGTGGATCTGCAGCCTCTGTGAGTCACACTATTTCACAATAAAGCCACCTCATAACTTATGCTGCAAGATGCTGATTAATTTAATTTTTAAATCTCTAAACAATACTGGACAGAGAGGAGCAATAAAAAGAAAAAGCAGCACTGAGTATTCAAATGGTGCCAAAGGAGCACTGAGAAAGGAGTGACCTTAAGCCTTTCACTAGATGGGTGAGATAGCTCAGCATTCTAGATGGGCGTGATGAACTTGGTGTTTGCATCTCACCTAACCCTTTGAATAGATGATATCAGGCCTTCTATGCTCTGACTGCTTTGCCTTCACTTCGGCTTTTCTGAGCTCAAATAAATCCTCTCCGTGAGAACATCTAACCACACCAGCCTCATGGCTAGATAGGGTTCACCAGTTCCTGCAGGGGGGAGGTCACTCTGGACTGTTTCTTTTCAGCTTAGCTGCAAGAGTAACTTGCTGATACTGAAGCCAGTGGGAGAATTCCCTTAATCCAGCCCTGCTGGCCTGACATACCTGATGGACTCCGAGTGCCAAGGTAACTTTCATACACTTTATCTCAGGTGTTGATGCACAACTGCCCTCCGTTTGCACATACACACATACACACACACACACACACGCACATCCTGGCATGAAATTATCAGCCCATCTTTACCTATAGGTTGGTGAGAAAAGCAAAGCGAAAGGGAGAGAGGGAGTGTTGTTATTGGGAGGAGCACATGCATTATGGTGATGGAGATTTAGATAGCAAGACATGTAGGTACTAGAAAAGTTCCAGGCAGTTCTTGTAGGACTTGACCAGGAGCTCAGAAACCCCAGATCCAGTCTACACCCCAGGCCAGCCTTTGTGCATTGAGTACAAGTCACTTCCTGGATGAGCCTTACCAATATTTGTTAATCACATGGGTCACATAATCTCTTGTTTCCCACCTTTCTGACATGAAATCACCTGAAATTGGATAGGTTTCAAAGACACAGACCAACAAAAAGGTAAGAGTAATCTAATGTGGGGACTGAAATGTTGGCTATAGGAAGGAAGGAAGTTGTGTTGGAGAAAGAAGATCAGTCCCTGTTGGCAGAGGACAGGACGGGAGAAGATGGTGGTGGTACTTTGCCTTTCCTAGTGTTGCCTCTTTGAGGATTGACATGGACACCGCAGAACAAGGTTTGAAGTTGGTGCGCTGCCCATGCCAAGAGGAAAAAAGTGCTCAGGAAGCAGAAGGGTGATCGTCTGGAGATCAGAGGGTGTCACTGGGAGGCCACCGTCTGGGTCTCTCTTTTCAGCTTGCACCATTTTAGCCAGACCCTGTAGGCAGACTAAAGGTTGGTCTGTGTGCAGATTTGCTGTCAGAAAAACCGAGCTCACAACCTGCCCTGGGCACTGGGAAGCCTGTCCTGGGCCCTCATTTTGCTGTGGAAGCTTGGGAGAAGCTGTCTCATGAGGGTCTTGGGAAGTGAGAGATGGGCCTTTGCACCACGAGCTGTTGAACAGGTTAAATGAAAACTTCTGCTCTCATTCCTTCTCTGCTCAGCATGAGACAAATCCCTGGGGTTGCCTTTACACGACACACTCGCAGAAACTCCCACAGCCCCTGAAGGTGCCACAGGACTTTGCACAACGCTCACGAGATGACTGGAGGGAGAAGCTGTAGAAGCACAGGGCGGTGTTACGTCTTTAAATAGCTGGGATTACAAAACACCATTGTTTCCTCATTAAAACACAGAAACCCAAAGCAAGTGAAATATTATCAGGCAGTGCTGATTGAGGGTGTAGCAGTTCTTGACTCTGACTGATTCAAATGTGCTTTGGTTTTAGCCTGCCTGGCTTATCTGTCATTTGATGGATTTTACTGGCTTGCTGGAGTACTCCAGGCCTGATTAACCGCACTGCCACACATATTTTTAACGAGTTCTTGAAAAAGTCATGGCAAATGGGTGGACTCTAGGCTGCCTCGTCCAGATTTGGGGCCTCAGTGACCTGGTGCTGAGGGTGTCTGTCTGTCTGTCTGTCTGTCTGTTCAGTCACACCAAGCCACAGCATTTGACCCCAGACCAGCAAAACCCACAGGCATCAACGGTGCAGGAAAAACAACAACACAGCAAGGAACAGTTCACGACTTGATCTGGGATTGCTCAGCACCTGGAAGGGCCTGAGCAATGTGTGGGGTGTGACAGCACAAACCAGCGCGTGAATGGGTTATAGCTGCAGTCCTGTGTGTGCCAGACAGCAGAAGAGGTTGCAGGGACAATGGATTTGGCTGGATTTGTCTTTTTCTCCTTCCCAAGCTAGAGAATTTATTGCATAATATGTTCTCTAGCTAAAGAGATGTCCATGGCCATTTAAAACACCGACTGAGAACAGAAAACTGCGCAAAGCAGATTTCCCAAATCCAGAATCTCAGCCGTGGCCATTTCCCATTTCTTCTGTGCTTGAAAAATACGCGAGAATTTTGAAAACCTCAGCATGGCTACATCCCCAGGGGAGACTCAAAGCATAAATTAAAGCAAAGAAAGGGAGGTGTCTTGTTTGAACTGTGCTGAGCTGGATGGATTACCTATGAAAGCTGGCAGTGACAGGACAGCTGTGTGAAGAAGCCCGTGGCAGAAGCACCGGTGTCTTACACAAACAACAGCAGATAGGGCGGGAGATGCAAAGCCATAATTGCCAGATAGATTTCTTCCTCATGAGGCACTTGCTAAGTCAGCAGAAACCTGCCTCAATTTTCTCTTGCAAGGCACTGTGCTGTTAATTAAGGGAGAAAAAAAAAAAAAAAAAAAGAATTCAGCTATGCCTGCTATCGCATTTACAGCTCTTTAGCCTTATCCTGCAGGGAATACTGCCAGGGGAGATGATTATTTATCATATATATATATATATATATATATATATGTATATATAAAATTTTTCTCCTCCATGTTTCTTCTTTTTTTCACATATCATTGCAGAGAAAAAGGACAGCAATAATAAAAAGGGACGTGTATTAACATGAAAATGGAGGTGGTGTAGGAATATGAGAGTGGTCTGGTGAGATTTCACTGTCCCGGCACTTAGTAGAACAATTTAAACTACTGCTGCAGTTTAATTAAGATTTTGGGTTACTGGCTTTGTTGAGGTTCTAGAGGTAGAACTGGGAAGCCATGGCGACCTTTGCGCAACTTTCTGCCGTGAGGGAAAGCAAATATTTTTGAGGTCAGAAAGCTAAAATCCATTAATAAAAGAGGAATAAGCTAAAATTCGTTAATAAAATAGGTAACACCCCTGACTACTGAGAACCCCACAGATTTAATTGCTTACAATAAGTAAGTAGCTACAGAGCCATGTACACATCTTTGAGGTGGGAAAAGACCTTCAAGATCATTGCGTCCAACCTTTGATTTACTTTTACTCATCATGAACTGTGACTTTGATCCACTGGATCAACATAATCTGTATGTCTAAGCCATAATTAAAAAATGCCTGGGTTACTGTCTGGAGCTCCCCCAGTCTGGATCCCCGGGCCATGGATGCCTCCTCCTCCTCCGTGATGAAGTGACCATTTTACTGCTTGCAGGTTACACAGGAGCAGAGGGAAAAAGCAACAGCCCCAAGAAGAGGGTCTTGTGTTGTGCTCCAGCTGAGGCACGGTGCAACCCATCAAAATAAAACGGGGTTCCTCATCCTTCTTCCCCTTCCCTCTGGCACAGCCAGCTGAAATGTCCATGGTAAGGCACACAACTGCTATTTTTTTTTTTTTTCCCTAGGAATTTGAGTTAAGGTTGTAATTACTGTTAATAAGGATGTGGATTTTCAGTCCTGCGAAAAGATTAAGAAAAAATTCTTCGAGCACCCAGACTGTGCCAAGCCTGGTACAAGAAAATAGTTTATTTGCCATGCAATCTAATTTTTTCCCTTTATTATTTGCTAATGATCTGCAGAAGACAAAAATCGCTGTGAAATACATGATCCCCTCCCCTTTCATTTTGAAAACACTGAAAAACCTCCATTCAAATCTTGGTTTGTTTTTGCTTATTATTCCTGAAAAAATCATCAAAATCAATATGATTCCTTGTAGCGCAGCAGTTCCTGCAAATTTTGCCTGGCAAGGGACTTTTTTGATGCAAGAGCTCCTGCCAGCTTCAGTTCAGAGACTTGTGACTTAGCACATGCCAAAAGCACACGTCGTGTTGGGAAGCGCCACGGAATCAGAGAGGAGGGGAAAGTCAGAGTTGCCCCACTAGCCACGCTTGGGCTGTTTGGCTGCTGATTTGGGGCTTCAGCTCCTTCCCCAGCCCTGGCAAGAGAGGCAGAGAGGAGCAGGACCCGTGTGCACGAGGGGGTGATAGTGGAGGTCTGCACATTCCCCATTTCCCAGGGCCCTCCCCCGGGACTCGCAGGCATTACTCAGCTCAGGGTGGTTTCAGTGCCGTGCCCTGGGTCAGAGCAGGGATTTGGACATGGCTCTGTTCACCCACATCACTTGGGCATGGCCAGTGAATGTGGCAATCTGAAACACTGTTTGAAGGCCATATGTGGTGCTCAGGAGTGGATCTGCTTTGGGCCTCTGGGGAAGATGAAATCCTCTCGTTAGCCACAGGGCAGCATGGTGTGGTGCTTGGTGCATTAGGCAGAGCTGAGAGAGGCTTTTGTAATGAAACCAGAAACTTTGCTGGCCCCCAAAGTCTACAAAGGTTCAGGAACCTTTGAGTAAACCTGGATTAAGCAGATTTATAATTTCAGGGAGGAACCTCTTAAAACACCCTGGTATGTGCATGATTCTGAGCCTAGACCCAGCCACACTTGGCACTTTGGAAGTTTTGCTTTTTTTTTTTTTTTTTTTTTTTTTTAATACAAATCCAAAACACAATGTAGTCTCAGCAGGGAGGAACTGATGCAGACCAAAACTGCTAAGTTTTGCACAGCTCTAATTATTATCTCTTCACAGTGCTGGTTTTATTTATTATTGTTTGTACTGTGGTAGCAGCATGGGGCTCCAACCAGCTCTGGGGCCACACTGTGGAAAAGGCAGGAGAAGGAGGCAGCATCCCCAGCCTGAAGAGTGTATATTAGAAATAAACAAAAAAGATAAAGAAGGAGGGAAAGACAGAAAGCACGTAAGCAGAGCTATTAGGGGGTGTTGGCAAGACAACGCATTTCTTTGTGTCTCTCTCACCCACGCACAAAATTGTGTTCATTTATCCTGTAAACTCTTTGGGGTCAGGGCTACATGTTCCAAAATGTGTAGGGAGATGGGATGCAAGAAATGTGTGGAGAAATGAAGGTGCTGAGGGCAGCAGCAGGAGATCAGCAGCCCATGGGGCTGCCATGCCAGATTTCGGCAGTGAGGGTGGGAGCAGGAGGAAGGTGATGGGGAGGGAGGGACAGAGGAGGAGGCTGACTGCCTTCCTTAGCCTGGGTCGGCTCAGAAAACCCCCTGTGACAACCTGGGACGAGTCACCAGACCACTCCACCCATTCCTCTAGGGTTGAGCGGTGCTAAAGGGGCATAATTCTTCCTTGGTGTAAAGTGCTTTGAGATATTCAGGTGAAAAGTGTTGGAGGAATGCAGAGATTTATTTTTCTTAAACCTCTTCACATATTCTTTTCATTGCTGAGTCAAGGCCTGAAGCCAGGAATTTTACACTGGCTTCTCTCTAATTTTTTATTTATATATTTATATAAATATGAAAATACATTTGCGAAAGAGGCCAAGGTATACTTTTTCAAAATGAAGCGTTAAGTTAGATTTCCTAAATCTATATATAGGATCTTAAATGAACAGCCAGATTTAAGATCAAGACACTTCATTAAAACTGAGTTCAGGAGTTTGCGATGAGTTCTTACTTGAAGATGGTTTGCCACAAGGTAGCTGGAAGTTTCATATCTTAAAAGAAGTTTTTAATGTCTGGTTTTGTTTTTTATTTTTTTTTCCTCAAGGATTTAGGTGAAGGTTTGGGCCAGTTATTTTATCCCAATTATTCACCATTCTGCAACTATTAATTAAAACAAACAGCTCTCTGAAGCTATTTCTCACAATGGGGAAGATTTATATCTTGAAACTGAAGCTTGTTTTTTTCACTATTCTTCCACACTGCGTAAACATACAAGGCTGTTACTGCAGCAATCACCAGCACGAGTTCTCAGAGCTCCTTGCCAGGCTTGTGATATTTGTTGTTTGAAAAGCCCCAGCTCCTGGAGTGATTAGATGAGAACCTCAGCTTTCAGTAAAAAAAAAAAAGAGAAAAAGTAATTTTGAGAGAAATGGGAAACCATGAGCAGAATGCAGAGTCAAGGGTCCGAACATCAGAAAGGAAAGCAAAAAAAAAGAAAACCCCACACATGTTATTATTTTTTAAAGCCTAAGAACACTTAAACCAACCTCCCCCTTATAATTTGGCGGAGAGTGGCTGACTCATGGCTTGTGGCTGCCAGGGCACGGCCATGGCAGGGGTTAGTCATGGCCTTGGAGTGCCCTGAGGTTTTTCCCTAAGGGGCTGCTCACCCTCTGCTGAGCTGCATGTGTTTGTGCTGCCAGGTGCTGGGCTCCAGCCACTTATGTTTTCATTTTATTTTTTTTTCCCTTTTTCTTTCAAAGCAGCTTTATTGAGGCATTCATTTATGAAAATATCCTGCACGAGGAATTGACACCGGCTTGGCAAATAGAGACAATAGGTCAACTCCTGGTCCTTCCAAATCTGACAGGATCGCTTTAAGTTAAAAAAAAAAAAAGAAAGAACTATCCAAAAGTCTTGGCTGCTAAATAGTCGGTAAGGCCATAACAATGTAAAGGAAATGTAAATATTATGTGATGAAATGCATTTTTTAACAAGCCCTCTTTTCTCAGCAATTAGTTGGGCTTTATGTACAATGGGAAGATTCATTCCTGAAGGCAACTCCAGCCTATGAAACAAACCCCCTACATATCATGGCCTAAAATATCTATTTTATGCAATGCTTTTACCTTGTGCAAGCTCATTCAGCCTCCTGATTTTTGAAGGCTGTACTCGTTCCTGCTCTGCTCTCCACAAACCCTCATGGCAGAGGTAAAAAATACAGAGCAGAAACCTGGCTAATTCCAGTGTGACTAAGGGGCATTAATATTGGAAAAACCGATGCAAGGAGCACAACAAAAACACAAGCAGGGGAAAAACAAGAATGTTTGTGCATGGCAAGATAGCACAAAAAAAGTGGTGGAACCTTTTGTACACAAAAGGCGGGGCACGTCCCAGATGAGGCAGCAGAGAGGAGTGTGGTCATTTCAGCTGGCTGAATGTGCAGCCCATAGTCATGTTGCAGTTTGTGTGTTTTGCATTTATTAATTTACAGAGGTACAATTCCCACCTCTCTTCAGGGTGCAGTTAAACCTGACTTCTTCAAAGTGTGGCTTCAGGAATCAGGACAGCTATATAACAGCAACAGATGCGGTCACAGCTCAGAGGAGAGCTAAATCTCCTCTTGCAGGAGTGAATAGATGCCAGAACACTCTGAAATCCCCCTCTTTACCAGAGAACCTTGCATTATGAATATGTCTCTCTACTGGGGCTCGGGTTCTGCCTGCAATAATGACCCAGTATTGTCATAGCTGTTTCAGACATACTTTATGAGCTGGTGGAAGACAAATGTTGGACACACCAGTGCTGTCAGCTGCTCCAGTACTCTTCAGGAACGCCATTCTTCCTGTTCCTGCTGTTGATTCAGCCACGCTCCCTGCCAATAACCCATAGCAGTAGCTGCCTGATGGGTCATCCTCACTACACAAGAGAGGGCAGTTTGCCAGCACCAGACAACTCAACCACCAACCCTGGCTGTTCCGGGATAACCAAATTCCCGAGGGTAATGGAAGCCTCTTCTGAACTGATGTCTTATCCCACTGACATCCTGGGGCTTCCCAAACTTCTGGAGTGACAGCTGATGAACACAGAGGTGCAGCCTGATAGAGTCCTACAGTCCAGTTCTGGGCGTGTTGTTGTGGTCCAGGGTGTCCACAGCTGGTGAAAGCCAGGCCAAGTGTCTCTGCTCTGCACGTCTCAGCCTGGGTGAGCTGCTGAGCACTGTTCTGTCAAGGTTACAGGGCAGGGCTGAAGTGTCCTCCAGGCAGGACACGTGCCCAGTGTTCACGTGCACAGAGAGGCACCAAGGCAAACAGCTGGAGCAGCTGGAAGGGAGGACACAACAAACCAGAGACTTCTTTGCTTTTGCAGACAGATCAAGGGACAAAGGCAAGTATCCCACAATAATTTGGCAAATACCTGAAGTGCAGTGCTCGAGTCTGTGGGATATGGCTTCACAGAAGAGCTCACCACCTAATGCAGCCCAAAAAGGTTGGCACGACCACACTGTTAACTTCAAGCACTGCCCCAGACTTTGGAGGCTGAAACTCAAGAATGCCAGGCCCAGAAAAGCCCTGCTGCAGAGACAAAGTCAAAGCAACTCAGGCAGATTTGGAGATTGAAATGGAAATGCCCTCACTGTAGCGATTACTTAAAGCCGTTTTATTTCTCCCTTCCCTTTTGAAGAGAACTGTTGTGCGGGCAAACAGAGCCTCCGTTTTCTTGTTGAAGCTCCTGACGCCAGCGATCCTCCACTTCCATGCAACACAAAGGTCTGTGGAAGTCATAGGGTCAATTTGTTTACCTTGCCTGTGGCAAGGCTTGGGTTCATCAGGTTAATTCCAGTCGTTGCTAAAAGATCTTGAAATTTTTTTCTCTGGTGTCATATGGCTTTTTGCATTTTTCTCTCTCTCTTTTTTTTTTTTTTTTTTCAAAGCAGGGGGTAACCATGAACTGTTCAAAACATACCGAAGTAAACAACATTTTTTTGCGTCAAGCTCATCCTGTGGATTAATTAATTTGCATTTCTGGCTCTTCCAAGTGAGCAGTCATTTAAGGATCTTAAGGTTCACATAATCCAAAATTGATACCAGGACTACTCGTTCACAGGAAAAGGAAAAATTATGGTGGACATACTGATGTTTTGGGAAAAATGGGGGATTTTTAATAATTAAAAAAATGTACTTTACAGCTGCTATTATTTGTTTAAGTTCAAAGCCTCTGGAGCATCCACACTGATCTGCTGTGAATTGCTTCTTTGTTTTTGGTGGTAGAAAAGTTGATTTCATATTGCTGATTCCACTGGGTTTGGATTACTCTTGTCATCCTTTCAGATAATGGACCATTGAGCCTGCAGACAAGTCTGCTGTCTGGTACCATCAGCTGATTTACATCAGATTTCTGTAGTTGAGTAGTTCTTGAGGGTTGTGTGCATAGGAAAAGTAAGAACTTCATGACAATCAGGGCAGCAAAGCACTCTTTTGGTCAAGAACCAGCACATCTTAAATATTGCTGGGGTGAGATAGGCCTGTATACAGGAATGAGTTAATCCTGAGATGACTGTCAATAATTTGCCATTGACCATGGCTATTGATTCTGCAGCTTGGCCTTAGGTGGAATTACTACGTAAAAAACCCTACAGTGGCAATAGCAACAAAGTACAGTGTTTTCTGGCAGGCTCTGGGAGCCCCTTCAATGCAGGAAGCAATAGATTATAAACAACTTTTATTTTAATCTCTGCAGGACGCATTGTGAGAGTCCAAAAACAAGACCTGTTTTTCTCAAAGCCCTCCAGAGAAAAAAAAGTTCTTGATATCCCAATACAATATCAAAGAGATAGCAAGTAGAGAAAAACTATCTGTTCCTGGCAAGACATCAGAACAGTTCCCACAAGTTTATAGTTGTCCAACTGATCATCAAAAAAAAAAGAGTTTTGCTTGGGTTCAGGACTTTTTAGTGCCAAGAGGTGCTGTTGATTGTGAGATGCCTGGTATTTTCAAGTGTGCCAGCCAAAGGACTGCTGAGGGATCATAAGTGGTCCTTACTATCTGAAAAGTCTTATCTCTGGGCTATTTTATGCATAAACTGGTCTTTCCATGAGCAAAATGCACCGTGGCATGCTCAATGCAGGCAGATATTGAGCACACAGAAGCTTCTATTTGCTCACCCTGCCATCCACCTAAAAAGTGTGCACAGACCCATTTCCTGTGAAAAAACCCTAATATCTAATTCTTAGATGCACAGAAGTCCATCGATTTTTGCAGTGCTCCCCATGAGCACATCACAGGGGTTTATTTTCACAGATCCTTTGGGGGCAGAGACTGAAGGAAGCCAGCTTTTCCTTGGCACCAATGACTGGATATGGTGGGTTTTTTTTCCCTTTCTCTTTTCTTGTCTCTGTTCCCAACTCCTGCCCACTCCCCAGGCCAGTGACAGTGGCTGACTGAGTGGCAGTGGCCAGGGGACAGCTGCAGGGGCTCGGTGCAGCTCTGGTCCCCCAGCAGCAAGGGACAAATGCAGCCGCCCCAGGGGCCGTGGTTTGCTCGCATCCATCGTGCGGGCTGGGCTGGGAGCTGGGCTTCCACGCTGAATGGGCTCTCAGAGAAAAGCAGCCCAAAGCAGGAAAGGGTCTTCTGCCTCTAAGGGAAACCTGCATTTGGAAGGTCAGCTGCAAATCTTCCAGAGCTCCCAGACAGTCACGAGGTCAAGCTGTGCTGAGGAGGGCTCTGTGCTCAGCAGGGAGAGACACCGTGTCTCTGGGAGCACAAGCGCAAGGATTTTGGCAAATCCTCCTCAATGTCAGCTTAGGCTTTGACTCAGATGATGCTGTAAGGCCGTCTCCATCTTCACACACAGCCTTGCCATCAAATCTGAGTCGTTTTACAGTCCCTATTCACCCTTCTTACAGACTAGCAGAGTAAATCACTTCTCTAAGGTGACCAAAGTAGTCACTTGAATCCTGACAGTTGCCCCATATGGAAAGGCAGTCTGGGTACATCCCACTATCTTCTCACTACCTTCCTTCCTTCCAGCCATCCCACAGGTTGTCAGGAGGGCACCTCAGTTCCCAAAAGCATGAAACAAATGCCGTCCTGGCGATTCACAGCTCTAATGAAGCACCGGGTGGGGGCTGCTGCTTGCCCATGGCTTTGCAGAACTGCTGGAGGGACTGTAACACCTGGGCTAACTTGGAGGAAGCTCCTTGTCACTGCAGGGTGCCCCATGCCCTCCTGGCTGTTCCCCACAGACTTTAGTCCTGGTCCTTGTCCCTCCAGGGCTGGAAGCTGGTGCTAGATGGTGTCTCCAAAACTGCTTTGTGCACTCTGAGCTTCTAAGACGCCACCGGGCGCAACCCACCCTAAACATGTCCCAGACAAAATACTGGCAGTGCCAACATTCAAGCCCTGTCACTTAAAGGCCATGGTCCCACAGAAGTGATGACCTTGGTGAGGCTGCAGCCCTCCCCTCTTCAGGAGATGTCAGAAAAGCTCAGCTCTGACAACAGCCAAATTTTACTTGAAGCGTTGCCAGCAATTGGGCGAGTTAATAGCTTTGCAAAGCTCCTCAGCCATAGCTGCCCCGTCATCCTCCTCAACACAAATGCTCCTGTCACCTGTCACTGGGTCCTGCCATTTTGCTGCAGCAGAGGAAGTCCACACTACTGAGATGGGAACGGGACTTTGGCAGGAGATCCGTGTGAGTGGGGAGGGAAAAAAAATCCTGAGGTGGAAACAAGCCAGCAGGAAAATCACACTGCACTGAGAAAGCAAAGGTGCAAAATTTCTGAAAGCAAGGGGGCAAGCCCTCCTCAGTGTCTGCCCCAGCCAGAGTAAGGGGATTTGCTGGACAGTTCAGATCATTGTTTGTTGTGAAAGCCAGTGGCCACTGCTGCTGGGCATGGCAGGGAGCTTTGGAAACGGCGCGAAGCAAATTCCAGCTCTTGGAGCTGAGCACGGAGTTCTGGAGATTGCTGTGAATGCTGACACTCAAAACTGACCTTAGCTGTGCTTCATCCTCAGAGATTCCACCTGCATTCCTCGTGACCAAAATCCTGGGAGGAGAAATTCAGCTGGAGATTTTCACTAAACCATTTCCTACATCTTTGCAAAGAATGCCTTTGCAAGGGACTTAACGGGATTTTTGTTTTGCTGCACAACTTTTTTCATACATGCTAGCCATTTGAAATGGTAAATCACCCAGCTCTGGAAATGCAATCCTAAAGTAAAATAATAGAAGAGTTGAAAAATGTTTCTGTAAATAGTTTTGAGTGAATTACACCGCTTAATGATTTTTTTTTCAGTGATATAAAAAGTATTCAGAATTTTCCTCTTTCATTTTTAAAGCAAAATTAACACCCTAAATTTCCAGCCTTTGATTTTTTAAAAAGTCTTACAGTAAAAGTGTATCTATTTTAACCAAATCCTTTTCTAAGGAGTTAAAAAAAGTTAGTTTCAAGTTTTTATTAAAAAGGAAGAAATTTGATAAAGATAAGGAAAACCTCCCGACTCCACTGTTCCATTCATAATGGCCTTTTTATTTTAAATCAGCTCAGCAGCAAGGGCAAATAAAAGCCTGAATCCCAAGCGTCTGTGACTTAAATCAACAACACGGCACGACAAAGTGTGCAATTACACTAGATTTGCACACTTTTTAAAGAGGCAAAAACTCCTGGCCCTTTGCCATATCTTACAGCCTGGGAGAGGGGTCTGGGACACCTTGGGGTGCCCAGCCTCCCGCCCACCTCGATGGGTCCAGGCACAAGTTACTTGCCTGGCCTTTCCGCTCAGGCTTTAGCAGCTGGCTACAGTTTTCCCACTGTTGTTCAGGATTTAAAATGACATTTTTATTTGTCTGACCAAATTCAGAATGTGACTCAATCCTCCCCCACCCCAGAGCTGTGTCCTGTGTTACAGGAATAACGTTTAGGATTCGATTCATAGTCCACCAGGCGAATATAATCAAAGTGACTCGGCAGGGTGTGGGGAGGAACGAAAAACAAAGGGAAAAATCCCAAACAAGCCACTCCTTCCCCCCCCAGCACTTTCCTGGTACAGAACAGAGTGTCTTGTACTCCATTCAGCTGGCCTGGCTGCAATGGTTTTGTGCACAGGTACAGTGATCTGCTGCTGCTGCTAAACAATCAGGGGATGCCCTGTGATTTTGGGGATGAAATTCCCTGAGGCAGGGTGCGGATGGATGCGTTTCCCTGGGTCAGCCCAGGATGACAGCTCCTCTCTGTCCCTGCCCTGCCATGCCGTGCATGCTGTGTGTATTTCTAGGGAAGTATTAAAAAAAAGAAAAAAAGAGGGGAAAAAAAAAAAAAAAAAAGAAAGAAACATTTTCAGGGACTGCACAGAAACCGCTGCAGGAGTTGCTAGAGCAGTGTGCATACGCTCGAGAGGAATCCCTTTCAGTTCCTCTTTTCTTCAGCTTTATTTAAAAAGGGTTTGAAGGCTGGTTTAATTACGAAAACCAGCTCTCTAGACACCAAACAAAACGGCAGCCTAGCCTAAGTTGGCACCAGGACAGATGCATATTTTGCTCCCTTCTCCATGCCAATCGGCTGTAGCTCATCCAGTATGTCAATCCAAGTTGGCTGTCTGAAATCCAAGTTTAGTGGCCTGAAAATATCCCGGTCCAGCTTTGTTTCATGTGGTAAACAGCTTGTTCAGTTTATTTCTTCAAAGTTCAAAACAAAAATCAACACACACCCTCTTCCTCCCCTGCAAAAACCTCACATTACTACATATTTTGGTGATAGCCTCTCTTTGCGTTTCACTCCACTGCGGGATTTCCCTTTTTTCCCCTCTGTACACAGTGACCGTGAAAGGCTGGCAAGACACACTGCTTTTGAAAAGATAGGCCTGATTCTGCTGGGCACTGAGCTCTGGTGAATGGACTCAAAGTTGAGACCCAAACAGCCGAGTTCTGCAGCACAAATGTTCCGGGATGTTTCGCACTTGCAGCTTTGCCAGCTCCTCTGAGCTCCCTGGACGTCTCCTGGATTCAGCTAAAATTGGATCGGGCCACCTGTGGGAGCAGGCAGGGCTCAGGGATGGTGGCTTTGCAAAGCTGGGTCTTTGTGGAGCCTGGTGGCTCCTTGGGGCTCAACCCCCCCATCCTGTAAAGGTTGGCAGGACAATGTGCATCAGGCAAGAATAGCAGGCAGTAGCAGGGAGGGTTTATCATGATTTACCATTGATGCAAATTCCCTCCCCTCCCTTCCCCCTCTGCCATTTTAGTACAAATAAAGGGGCCCAGGCTCCCTCGTCAGCCAACAGGATCAGGACTGCCAAAAGAAAACAAACCCAGTGTGGGGAGGCTGCCCACAAAACACGGCTTAGTCAGAACTTCGGGGATGAGAAAAAACCAAACAGCCTCCTGAGGGCCAGGGATGGAGTATGCTTTCCTTGATAATTAAACTCAAGCAAGGACGCATCTCTCTGGGCTTCTTACTGCCTATTTCCTCACAAAGGAAATTGGGCATCTCTGGAAACCTGAAACTGGGTCTGCACTTGCCAGCTTTCTGAGCAGAAGCAACAGTTTTCCACAGGGTACAGCTAAACCCTGGGCAGATGATCAACAGGTCACTCATATAATTTTCACCTTTCCTGATAGATTTGCAATTGACCCAGTGTTTACCGATACATTTACGGGTCACTGAAGAGGAAAAAAAGAGGGATAGGATGTGAAGGGATGAAAGAGATATATAGCTTGGGGGAAAAAAGGAGACTAAAACATCAGGGCAGCTGGAGAAAATCTGGGAAATCAAGAAATATCCCCAACTGTCACCTTTCTTCTTCCACCTGCCCAGTGAGAAGTTATAGGGTGTTCAAACAAGGCAAGAGCGTGCCACCTTTTAATTACCATACTCATATGGATGCCTTATAGGGGTCCTTCATGGAGTGGAAATGCTGGGCAAATATTAACTGTGACTCTTTGGAACCTTAGGTTTAAAACAAAAGAGCCTGGGAGGCGTGGGGAAGCAAACACTGGAAGAAGAGGCTCAGTTCCAGCTTTTACCCTGTCAGTGAGTCCGACTGCAGAAGGTGCCACTGAGCAGAGAGGAGAATTCAGCTGTACCGAGAGCACGGCAAAGCCAAATGTTCCGTACTGCCCTGTGCCTTCTGTCCCAGTGCAGCCCCTGCTTTGTGTCCACATCCAGAGACCGTAAGAACAGAACCTGACTGCAGGCAGCCTCTGTCCCTCTTGGTCTGGCCTTTTCTCAACACACTTTTCCAAACTGCAAGGCAGGGACACAGGACAGGTGCTGCCTCTATTCCAGGGCAGTGTTGCTGTTAAACTTGGCAGGTTTGATTAAAATCACCAGCAACAGGCCAGCAGCCCTGCCCAGCCCTGCCCTGCTATGCTGGGATGGAGATGCAGCATGGCTTGGGGATGTGCCACCCCATTCCCTGAAAACAGGTCGCTTCTGAGACTCAGGTCATCCATCCCGATGCCACACCGCCGTGGGGAGAGAGGGTTTTGGGGAGCAGGAGGGGAGGGCACCCCAAGCAGCTCTGGGAGGCACCACACCAGGCGCAAACCCAGGGCCCTGCCAAGCCCAGCCGAGCCTGGGCAGCACGGGCAGGGTTAATCCCGACCACAGCACACACTTCCCCTTCCCCCCACCCCCGGAAAGAAAATAACTTATTTCCTGCAAGGGGATGGTGACTTTGCAGTGCTCATAGCAGCTCTCCCAGTGGCCAGGGGATTTTCCAGACTGGAAGGCTTCAAAAGCCTGTGCTTTTCTACCAAAAGGAACTTCCATTATCTCCTGGGTTCAATTTCAAATTGCTCTAGTGAG
This sequence comes from Hirundo rustica, assembly GCF_015227805.2. Lineage (NCBI taxonomy): Eukaryota > Metazoa > Chordata > Aves > Passeriformes > Hirundinidae > Hirundo > Hirundo rustica. The sequence goes on along the minus strand of NC_053453.1, from coordinate 63,459,390 downwards.
GAAGATGCAGGATCCATCTGGCTTCTGTACTAACCCAATAGGATAAAAGCACAGAGGGTTATGCTCCCAAAGGGCATCTGCCTGTTTGCAGGCAGTTATCAGGAAATGCACATCAGCACATGTAGGCAGACACATGGGTGCATTGAGAAAATGCCTGGTTGCTGGATAAGTCTGGTGGAGCTTTTATCTCTTGGGAAAAATGATTCATGATACGCTGCCTCCTGAAACTCACAGGCATTTGATTTCTTCTCTGCTTTCCAGGAGGAAGAGCAGAAGCTCCTTTCAGCTAGTTGAGGAGGAAGAGGAGAGGAGAAGCAGGAGAAGAAAGAAGGGAGAAAAGGAGGGCGGGCATTTTTTGCTGGTGAAATCTTAGCACAGGGAATTGGTGTTGTTTCACTGGAAGTGGAAATTCCACGCTCCTGCCTTTGTGACAGGTGATGGTGAAGGCTGAAGGAGCAGAGAACTGCCCTGTGTCACTGCCAGGCAGTCCCACTGACCCCTCAGGTGTAGGCAGCCTGGCTTTGGAGGGGCTGTCAGCAGGAGGGTGGCAATGGGAAGGTGTCTCCTGGGGAACCATGGGACCCTCAGGGATTCAGGCCCAACTCCAGCTCAGCAACATTTTGATACTAATGGGAAACAAAAGCAAAAGTCATTTGCTGCCCTGGGTACAGCAATGCAGCTGTGTTTAATGGAGGCACAGACATCCAGAGGACAGGGAGGATTGCCAAACCCAGACCTTTTCTTTCTCAGCAATACCTGGTTTTTTTGGTTTGTTTTTTTTTTTTTTTTTTTTTTTTTTGGCTGGATGCTGTCCATCCACAAAGTCTGGCCCCCTTCTCTACTCTCAAGTTTTCCCCCAGGATTTTGATCTTAACACCTCCAAATGCAACTTGGCTTCCTTCCTAGAAGGAGCAGGTCGGTGGGAAAAGGGTTGCATAAAGGCTTGGTTCAGTAGGGACAGCAAACCTGCAAACCTTTTCAAGCCCAAAAGCCAGGGTGATTTGCCTTTATACAGGAGGGGCAACCCTGTGTCATTGGAGCAGCTTCCACTCCCAGAGCTGAAGGACCTGGGCTCCCCCTCTGTTGTACATCTGCACAGATGGAGAGGGCACAGTGTTCCTGCTTTGTATAATAATGTCTTATTTGCACAGTAATCTCAGCTGCAGAAAGGAAATGTCTTCTCTGGCCCAAGTTGTGAGCTGTAAAAAATCTGGCAGATCCCATGCGGGAGGTGGCTGGGTTTCAGTGGTGGGAAAAGTGATTTTCATATTGTTCTGGCATGGTTCTTGTAAACTGAACTTCTGTAACACTTCTCTTTGAGATCCCTGGGAGTTTTTGCCTTCTCTAGGCCTGTGGTGCAGGACCATCAGTTTGTAAAACTGACTGAGAGGAATGCTGTAATGAAGTTTGTCAGAGGTTTTTGTCCTGTTTCATTTCTCTGGAGATAATCAGAGCTGACTTTTGCATGTCACACTTGAACCTTTTTCAAAGCCATCTGCCTTCAACAGGACACAACTCACTTGTACAGTTATGTCAGTGAATTGTGGTTTTGATTCATGTGCAGATGCAAATAACCATTTTATGATGATTGTCTCTTGTAAATGACAATGACAATGCCTGCTAATGAGGTGTGCCACTGGGTGCCATTTAAAATCAGATCCTTTCCAAGGCTAAGGTGAACATTCAGCATGAAGACTTCATGGACCAACATCAGCAGTTCATTTCCCATGCTAATGCATTTGTGGGCATTTTTCTGCTTGTCACACTGGGCCCACGTAGCTGTGTGGATCAACAGGAAACGCATGGAGGAAACTGATGCAAGTTAAAGATAGTTCAGAAAACAAAAATGGTTATTATTCAGCAGGATCTATTCCCTGACCTGCTCTATTGCACGGCCCAAGAACCGGTTGTGCTGGCACAGTGCAGGAGATGGTGCAAGGGTGGAACAAGGTGATCAGGACTTCACAGAATCTCAGGATGGGTCAGGTTGGAAGGCATCACAGTGGCTCATCTGGTCCCACCACCCTGCTCCAGCAGGGTCAGAGCACAGGGCACAGGATTGTCTCCAGACGGTTCTGGAGTATCTCCAGTGAAAGAGACTCCGCACCCTCTCTGGAAAATCTGTTCAGGGCTTGGTCACTGCACAGAAGAAGCTCTTCCTTCATGTGGAACCTTCTGTACATCAGTTCCTACCTCTTCCTCTTGTCCTACTCCTTGGCACCTCTAAAAAGAACCTGGTCCCTCCTCTGACCCCTCCCTGCAGATACTGACAGACATTGAGAAGACTGAAGCAGCTGCAGCCAGCCTGGGTTCCTTCTCAGATATTCCCATGATTTATTTCTGATGATCTGTTCTTGGGGTCTTTTCCAAGGAAACATCTCACCCTCAATGACCTAACAGAGGAACAGAAGCAAGCATGGACTCACCTGGACACGCCTGAGGCTGCAGCTCAGGCTGGCAGAACAAGGGCAAACAAAGAGAAGCCTGTTTCCTCTGGCTTTTGTTGTACAGCTTAAGCCATCAATGCCATTAAGGACAGGCTGTAGTGGTGACACACAGTCACTTCCCAGCTGGCGTGGGAGATCTACTGTACAACCTTGTAAGATCTGATGGGAAAACCATTTCGTTTGACATTTTGCGCTGCATCTTGTCCCTCTTCTTATACAATCCCAAGGAGCAGCTGAGTTTTTGCTCATATAATACTACTTAAAAAAGAAAACCAACCCAAACCCAAAAAAACAAAATCCAAAGGAAATTAAACCACAAACAGCTATATTCAAAAAAACAAAGGGTCTGGCCGCTGCCCAAGAAAACAAGGAAATTTAAAGATAAAGCAAAGTGTCCTTATTTCACCCTGCTGTGCCTGAGGATGGCTGGGGTTTCCAAAGAAGGCAAGACACGGCTTGTTCCTCTCTGCCAGGGAGTGGCCAGCAAAGGCCAGGCCCTCCCAGCAGATGAGCTGGACTTATCCCCACTCCTTAATGGGAAAGTCATGCAGCAACGTTGAAAGCCAGACGCTGGAATCTAAAAGACACGTGTGCGGCTGGGGTGGATTAGCGCTAAACGAGCCCGGACTCACCGATGGACGTGGAAGAGAGGCAGACTCAAATGGGATGAAAGTCCCTCAAACCCACTGACGGGGGTAATGTTTTGAAGGAGCAAGTGGGCCCTTTTGAAGTCTTATTCTTTTGTGATACCAGTTTTACTACTATCACAGGCCTCCAGAAAAGCTAACTCTTATCATTTCTATCCGTAAGCCATCATTAATTTAGCAAAATCTATTTGATATATTCTTGAATAATTTGAATATCAAAGAATTTATTCTCCTTCGGAGCCTATGAGGCCCTGGCGAATGTCTGTACTTTCATTTATGATGAAATTAAAAGGCATAGGCTGTGGCCTGGAATGGGAAGGTGTTCCAGACCACTGGGAAACAATATACCAACGTTGTGACATCTGCATTCCTGTGAATGCTTCTTGCATGTGCATGTCCTGGGACAGGGTAAAATGCACACATCTGATTTTGATGTTCACTTTGCTTGCTGAAATCCCATTAAACAAATGAGCTGCATACTTTTTTTCTGTTATTTTCTCACCGTTGTGTTTAGACTCTTCTAATTCCTCTGCACTCAGACCCATCAATATTTTATGCCATGAACTGACATACACAGCAACACAGTCCTCTCAAACCTCCTGTGTCTTAAAAACAGAAATTGTTTCCGAGCAGTCAGAACATTTTACCAACTTTTCTCTTTGATAATGCCCTTTTCTAATCCAGGAATCAGAGGTGGATCCAGGTCTTAGAGCTGACTTCATTTATAAGCAAATTTCCTAGAGAAAATGGAGTGCAAAAGCTACTTTCTTCTTGCAGCTCCGTTGGGAGAACCAGCTGCTCAGAAATCCAATCTCTTTGGCAGTTTGCAGGGGTGCTGGGAACCTAGAAGCCATCTCTGAGGAAGCACTCATTGCTCTGGAAAAACAAGCTCCTCCCAAGGTTGCCAACCAAGAACTTCTGGGGAACCTCAACTCCCCAGCAGGCTGGGAATATGGGGAGCTGAATTTGGCCTCCCATGTCCCAGCTGACAGCTCTAATGTCAGACCTGCTGATTATTCTGGGTTCTGGCTTTGTTTTTTGACACATAACATTTAAAAAGGTCTCAGTTTCAGCTCAACGTGAATGAACGAAATTTGTGGAAGTTTGAAAAACTTGGCAGGATGGGAAAGCTCTTTCTCACCTATCTAAAGTCTTCTGTTTTCTCCTGAATGAGAGTAGGAGTTCTCAAGCTTATCTATATTTTCCCAGTGGAAATGAAGGACTCCTGCCCAGTGAAGTAGTGAGAATAACTTGCTTCCCTCGCTTATCTTTTGTTGAGCCTTCAGAAGTGGGACACAGACCTCCCTGAGCTGGATACTGTTCAGCGAGAGGGACAAATGCTGATATCCAGCATGGGGTCTCCTATTTCCAATTCCTCCTTTACTCTGCCCTTTGAAATGCCTCTATGGCCAGTTATTTAAAACTGCACCTTTTCTTATTCTGCCCCTGAGGAATCGATGCAGGAGACGGTAGTACCATTTCAGAGCCATTTGTGTGATACACACTCTCAATAGCTCTTACCAGCTGCTAAATAAGAACACCTTTTCCAACGATTCACTGAAGGCATGTAGTGCCGCCCAAGCCTTTTGGCAACAGGGCCCTTGTCCATATTTTTCAGTAGTCGGGTTGCAATGCAAGAAGCTGTTGGAGGATTAGTTTGAACTGGATACGCACACAGATAACGCTGCTAAAAAGCGCTTCCTCTTCAAAGGATTTGTGTCTGCTGTGCCTGTTCGCTCAACAGCTTGCAGCATGGACTTTCTCCAAGGAAGCCTCCTCCTAAGCCCAGTCTCTCTGGAAGCTGGCAGGAGGTCCCTGCTGCGGGTGACTCAGTGCGGAGCGTGCACAGCTCCGTGTTCCCAAACGTCAGCTCCTTGCCCGCCAGCAGCATCCCCACTGCATTTCCCGACGAGGGAAGGACTAACAGGACGGGCCTGTCTCACCCTGACATTCATCAGCAGCCCGAGAGGCGCAGCTCCAGTGTGCCAAGGCTGCGGCTTGGCTCCCCTGCGGCTCTGACTCACGGCACCCCGCTGCAGCGGCGTGGTGGCTGTGAGCTCGGGTGGGATTAGGCAGCACAGGTGGCACCACCTGCTGCAAAGCTGTCCTGCCCCAGCTCAGCCCCCGGTGACTCCCAGACGGGTGAGAGGCGGCTCAGTTGCTGTGAGGGGAAGTGGCCGAGGGGACAATGGGCTCCTTGTAGCTGCTCAGCAGCATCGCTGCCTTTGCCACCGGGCTGGCGTTTGGCACAGCTCGCTGGGCTGAGTGCAAACGGGGCGAGTGGTTTTGGCTGTGCCCCTCTGGAAAGGTGTCAGGGAGAGCCGAAGGTTTGCGTTGATCTCTAACACAGAGTGGGGCTTTATCTTTGCCACGAGACCCACAGTGATGTGAACCGCTGCTGGCTCTGTCACAGCCTCTGCGGGGCGGGGATTTACAGCTGCTGCTCTCCTTTATTCCTGTGCTTTCCTTGCTGTGCTTTCCACTCACTTGGATGAAGTACCTAACTAGGCATGTTCCTGGGGGGAGAACCCAAAGCCTCCCCAGAGCCAAGGTGCTGCACCCTGACAGTGCTGCTACCTTTGCCTGCAGCCTAAGGATTTAACCCAGGGGAGTCACTTATTGATAAAGCCACCACCAAATGTCCCTGTCATTGTCATTGCTGACCACAAGAGCTGTTTTGAGTGAGGAAACTGGCAGTGGAGTCCAGCACTGCCAGGTGACACACCCAGAGCCTGCAGCTCTACTCTCCTTAGCATCTTCTGTGTTGGTAGATGGGAATTGTGTGTGGCATTTTCAAACAAATCCCATGTGGAGGCCAATCCAAAGTCTGAATCTCACTACAAACCTCGCTTCTGGGCACCCTCTCCCCTCCATCCCTCAGGCACAAAAGAGGTGGGAGCCCCCAGACCAGAATCCCTGAACTCCACCCTTTGTCTGTCTGCCTGCACCGCAGAAGAATCTTGATGTTCAGAGGACTGCTAGGGAAACCTTTTGTTTTCATTCTGATGCAGCTTCTTTGCATTTTTTACCCAACATCTCATGCAGATGAATGCTGTAGGCTCCATGGGCATGTGTTGTTTGGCTTGGCTTTAAAAGCCAATGAAGTGATTACAGAAATCAAAGTGGTGTGACTTCCTCTCTCCCATGCCACAGAGGTCACTACCACGGCCACCTCTCCTCATGAGCTTCGCCAGAAAGCCAGACTGACCCCAAAGCAGAGCACAAAACCTGCTCTAGTACACCACTGCCCTAATTTCTTGCACTGTGCCATCCCACAGTGCCAAGATTACACATGGAAAGCCAAGATTAAACTCTGCTTCTTGTGGAAGGGCCCTTTGATAACTCCAGGAGGTCGGTAGGCAAAGTATGGAGTGCAAACACGCGGGAGCCCAATCCAGCTCCAGGAAACTGAGAAGGACTGATAAATTTATCCATATTCATAGCTTCAATCTTCCTCTTTAATTAAAATAAAGTTCAAGACTTTCAAAGACTTTCACTCTACAGCCCCCAAATGATGAGACTTTTCTAGTTGTAGCTTGTCCTCACACACTGTAGATAGGATTTTCATTTGTAGTCCAAAGAAAGCGAGGGTTTGGAACTTTTGGAGGGCAATATATGTTCATTTACAAATTCCAGAGTATCCTTAAGTGATGAGTATTCCTTGTAATGCCAAAGTCAGGAGGAGCAATTGGCACCATTTGTTGGAGTTCATCCTTCAGACAGTTCACGTGGGATCAATTTGATTTCAGGTAAGCCAGCTGAGAGAAAAGGACCTGTGTTCCCTGCGAGTCCATTTCTAAATACGAGGACATTCTGATCTACATATTCGTGTGAGTCTAGAGAGAGCTTCATCTTGTGGGGTTTTTGTTCAGTTTTCTTCATTTCCTGAGAGCACATCCTGAAACAAATGCTCAAAACCTAAAAACCTGATGACATTGAAGTGCCTAGATTCATTTACTTCCCTGAATGTCATGTGGTGGGAAGACGAGACAGATTTTCTTGCCTCTGGCCTCGTCCCTCCCTTTCTGATCTGGAGATGTCGGCACCGCTAAAGCATCTTGGCTTGGCATTTGCTTTATCTGTTGTTTGCACAGATACTGCTCTGAATAATACTTTATTTTTTGTGGTACCAGATGGCTGGATATTAAAGGAGGAAAACACTAGTGGAAGAGACATTTCTGAAGAACAACAAACAGAGCTCAATATTGACCTACAGCCTCCAGCTGTCTGGTGGAATGGCTGCCCCAGGCTGCAGAATATCCATCCTTGCTGCAGCCAACCTCCCAGCATTCCCATGCACTCATACACTGCCATTCACACTCCACAGCTTGGGCCACTTCGGTGCTGATTCCTCAAATTGCTCAAACGTACCCCATGCAAAATAATGAAAATCATAGCAACGTTTTCAGGCCTTGATTGAGCTACTCAGTTTCTACAGCTGGTGTGTACAGGTTCTTGTACTTGTGTGTGCTGTAGGGTTTTTATTGACAGCCTGGTCTAAACCACCTCAGTTAGGGAGGTAAGAGGAGGAAGAAAAGGTTTCTGCTGTCACACAACAGGTTTAATTGAGCAGGAGCAATGCATGGCTTTAAAATGCTCATATCCTTAATGCTGCATTAATATATTAATGTATCTTTAATACATGCAAATTAAAAAAGACAGATTCCTTAAAGCTCCAGCCATCCCTCTGCTGTCTTAAAACCACAAGAAGTCAGGAAAGAGAAACTTAAATTTATGCATCTTAATATGATTTACATTGCACACCTGATAGCAATCAATTTGAAAATGTTAAGCGTTAGTACTTTAAATTTCTCTTTTATTATGCAATCTATTTTTCATTATTCATTGTTATTAATTATTATACTTTAAAATTATTATCTATATTATTTATTTCATTAGAGCCTGGGAGTCTCCCGAAATCAGCTGCCAATCCTTTCACATCTGAAGGACCTCACTAGGACCACATCTTTCATCAGAAGTAGCTGCCCAGGAGTGCAGCAACAGGCTGGTTGTGCAAACCCCAGTGGCTGAGGACAGGTCAGTTTTCTCCTTTTTCCAAGGGATGCAGACTCACATCTCTCGTGGTGACTGCTCTCACAGCTGGGAAGGGAACTGTGCCCCCACTGAGTCCGGCTAAATGCATCTTTCATTGCTGGCAGTCATGTGCAGTGGGCTGAGTAGGACGGCTGGGAATGACCTTCCTCTCTCAGGACAGCTCAAGGAGTGTGATACTCGGACGGGAGAAATCTGTGTCTGGCCCCCCCAGCCCCAGAAGCTGGAGGGAGAGCCCCTGTACTCCCCAGAGGAATGCAGGCACTGTTGGAGCAGGAGTCACGCCACCCTGTCACCCCCTGGGCTCGGCAGGAAAGCCACCCTGGCCACAGCGTCTCACACAGAGCATCATTCAGGGGGCTGCTCTGAAACGGCCGAATGAATCGAGCCATTTGTGCAAAATACGTAGAAAAATGCCACATCTGTGGTCGTGGCAAGGCCTAGGATTGAGGCAGGCACTGAGCAGGGGCACTGCTGGTCACAGCCTGAAGCGCAGACTTAAGTACATTTGTACACTGTGTGCGCAGAGCTGTGGGTGCTGGGGATGAGTGTTGAGTGCGAGGTGCTGAAGCCTTATGTTGGGTGCCTAAACCCTCATCTAGTTCTAGATGTGCCTACAAAAAGCCCATTTACGTCCACAGAAATGCCTTTGTAATGACAAGGAGAAGCTGCCAGTGCTGCTCTCACCAGGCCCGGGGCCAGAGTGCTCGGTGTCAGAGGAAGAGAGAGAGAATCGGGATGACACTCCCTGCCTTCCTTGGGACACTCCCTACCTTCCCTGGGACACTCCCAACAGGCAGCTAGAGCACACAGAGCTCTCCAGCCTGTCTCCACCCGGCTGAACACACTTAGTGGAGGGGGCACAGGGGTGACAATTCCCTGCCCAGCACAGCAGACATGTCTCCTTCGTGACTGCCCCACCTCCCCACTTAACACATCCCCAAACCCAAAGGTTTGTAATTGGTAATTTCCTATTCAAGTAGCAGGATAAAACTGCTTACTTTGTGTGTGTGTGTTGCAGAGGGAAGGCTTGGTTTCATTAATACTTTCCTGCTGCTGGTGTGTTCACACTTGAGTTGCTTTAAAGTGTTCCTGCCTGCTCCCTTGGATGACAGAGGCAACCACAAGGTGTCCTTGGACAGTAGTTGACAGCGGAACTGAGCAGTGACAATGACAGTGGTTCTCTCTTACGGAGCTATCAGCCTACGTCTCACCTCAAAACTGCTTCCAGAAGGGAAAGGCGACTGGTTATTGGTCATGGGAGACTCTCTGCTCTTGAGGGAACAGAGGGGCCCTTATGCAAACTGCACCCACTTGGTGGGGATGTTTGCCGTCTCCCTGGGGCCCAGGGATGAGAAGATATGAAGATAATGAAGATAAATCTTCCCAATCCTGATGCAACCCTCAGATTACTGATCATTACTGATATTCCAGCTGGACAACCATGAAGCTCCTACAAGAAGTCTGAGGTCCGTCAAGGGACTTCAGGACCTTGGGATGACTGGTTCAGGGATCTGGAGTGTAAATAGTGCTCCTCACTGTCCTTCTGGTGGCAAGGAGTGAGAGAGGAAGACCCTGCAGATCAATACCTTGCTTTAAGCCTGGTGTCAGGGGCAGATTTTTATTTATTTATTTATTTATTTATTTATTTATTTATTTTAGACTAATAAAATTATTTAAGTTGGAAAAGACCCCTCAGATCATGGTGGCCATGCCTTGGCTTATGTCTAGCAGGTCCAGTTTTCTCTCTGTCTCCTTTCAAGTCTAGTGCAAAGCTCTTTCTGTGAGCCCTGCTAACTCCTGCACAAAGACCCTTTTCCCTCTTTAAGGCAAGGAAACTTTGAAGTCACTCTCTGAACTACCTAAGGAGAGGTGGGCCCGGGCTCTTCTCCCAGGTTACAAGTGACAAGACAAGAGGTGACACCAGGGGAGGTTTAGCCTGGATATTGAAAAAGCTGTTCACTGAAATGATTGTCAAGCACTGGAAGAGTGGTCAGGCATTGGCATAAGTTGCCCAGAGTCACAAGAGACGTCTGTATGTGGCCCCTGGGGACATGGTTTTGGGGTGGTTGTGGTGGTGCTGGTTGATGGCTGGAATAGGCGACTTTGAAGGTCTCTTCCACATCGATGATCATATAGGATAACCTCAGGATCAAACCCTACTTGCTGTCTGAGCAGCACTTGCCCAGAAGTGGAGGCAGTAAATGCAGAACATTGTGTTCAACCAAAATTAAGGAGCTGCTGCAGACACGCTGGGATATCCAGCCACTAGTACAGGATAAATTCAGTGTAATGCCTTGTAAAAATCTGTTTGTCACTTCCAGATGCTCATGCTTGTAGCTGGTTGCTGAGCTTGGGGGGCTCAGATGTAAGTAATTAATGTTCTGGCCCTGTTAACATTCCACTTTCTTCCATTCTGATGAAGCGTCCCATTGTAAAGCAGACAACAATAAAAAGCATGTCCATTTTCAAATTGTTTAAATATATTAATCATACGGGCTGGGGTGGATTTTCATTAATCATTTTTAAAGCTGTGTGTGGGGGGAGGGATTAGCTGACAGAGCTGTGCAATGTCACTGCCAAAAGCCCTGACTCTTTTAGTAACTGTGTATGAAATTAGAGGAAAAAAAAATCTTTAGCTTAGTGACCAGACCAAAATATATTTTTACAGCTGCCAAGGTTCTCGCTGCAGATATAAGCCAGAATCTAAAGGGATCCTGTGTGTGTGTGCTGCACTGTGACATCCTGCTTCCAGCAGCACTGGCATAAGCTTGGTTGGAGGCTGAGGGTGGAAGGGGAGGGCAGGGGCTTGGCAGCAGCTGCACCCTGGCCAGAGCTGTGTTGTAAACCCAAACAAAGTCATTTAGGGAGGCGAGTTTCACGCCACGAGTTGCTGTTGTATTTAGAGTGTGTCCAATGGCTGTGGAGGGGCTGGATTTGCTCCTGTGTCCCGCAGGTGCGGGGTGAAGCTGGGCTGTGAGGAGATGCTGCTCCTGGGAGCGAGTGCAGAATCAGAATCACAGAAGCACAGAATTAACTGGGTTGGAAAAGACCTTTGAGATCGTCGAGTCCAGCCCGTGACCCGACCCCACCTTGTCAGTCACTGACACCGCTGAGTGCCACTCCCCATCTGCCCTGCAACACCTCCAGGGACGGTGACTCCTCTGTCTCCCCGGACAGCTCATTGCCCAGTCACCCTCTCTGTGAAGAAATTCCTCCTGATGTCCGGTCTAAACCTCCCCAGGGGCAGCTTAAGGCTCTTGTCTGATTGCCAGGGAGTCACCATGGTCTCTAAACATCTCCCTTCCCACCTCAGCCCAGGCAGTGCGGGGCCAGGTGAGCTCTGCTGCAGTAATCACCCTTCCAGGCCGTGACATCTTCTCAGGAGCCTCTGCTGTCCCCCACGGTGCCCCAAGAACAGCCTTTTGCTTGGCCAGAAAATGAACAGGCAGTCAGGAGCTCAGGCACAGGGTGAAGCTGGTGGCTGGTGCAGCTTTAGGTAAGCACTGCAAAATTGAAACTCAGCAGACGGAGCACCGTGCTCCTGCTTTTGCCATGTTCTCTTTTCAGTTCGCTTAGTACTTCTGTTGCATGAGCTCTGAAGGTCTAATGCCATAATTCATAAGTACCATAATGCTGTTTCCACTTAACTTAAGGGTTTTCAGCAAATTTTGCAAATAAACAAATGGCTTCAGGACATGTATTAAATTCAAACCGAGCAAGATGAAGACACCTGAGAAAAACAAAGTACTACATAAAGGAATAGTCACAGTTAAATCACAGTAAATAAATTGTAAATCACAGTTCATAAATTGCAGAGACAATAAATCACAATTTATAAATCACATATTATAAATCTCAATTGCCCTTCAAAATCTCCCACACAGACTTTTGAATTTCTTTTCTGATGCTGTTGGCCTAATCTATTCCAAGTTATTGCTTGGCACTGGCAATAAATTCTTAGGATGAATGCCAAAAAATATTAGTTTATTCTATTAATTATGTTAGAAAATGCTGTGCAACATTTGAAACATACCCTCTCAGATGAACAGAAATCAGATACGGCCCTGTTTTCTTACATTCTTTTTCTTCCACTTTTATTAAAAATTGCAAAGACACATGAAATGGGTCTGGAAGGGCAACTAGTTTTGTAACATTTTCCCAGAGAATGGAATAATTTGGATTTTTTTTTTCCCTTCAGACAAAATCTGAAGCACATTTGAAAAATGAACAAGAATAATATGTCTGAAATCTTCAAGGGTTATTAAGGCTAAATATCCGCCCCAGAGATGCTCTGGAGGATGCACATTGGCTAAATGATGTGCAGCCTTTGAAAACCTGGAAATGCTCCAGCTTGGGGCTTGGAGAAAAGGGCCTTAATGAGCCTCCAGTATCTGCAGCTATTGTTCAGCAGAGCATCTCGGGCTGGGTGAAAGATGGATGCAATTTGTGGGGATCTGAACCTAAGGCAGCAGCTCCTGCCCTTATTTGCACTGCTTCAAAGACTTCCTGTGAAGTCTGGGAGATCAAGGAAAAGGGAAAGATCAAGGAGAAGGGAATGAACTGTCTCAGCCTGACCTGCCCTTTGGCCAGGCTGTCTGGGGAGGTGGCCTGGGGGGGCTTTTGAACCACTCTGCTCCCCAGCCCAGCAACCTTGGGCTCAGGAAAGGCTGGGATTGCCTCTGCCTTTGTCCACATCATCAGCTGCGCCATCACACAGACCTGAGGGTTTGGGTGGCCACGTGCTGCTGCTGCCAGGCAGTTCCACTCTTCCCCTCCTACACACTGAAAAGGGAAATGTCCCTGAAGGTTTTCCTCTTTTTTTACCCCCTTGCCTGGAAGAGAATGCCCAAGTACTGAAAGAAAACATAGGGCAGGATGCAGGAGTAAGAAGTAACGTAGATGGACTCAGTCTAGGTGAAGTTTCTGGAAACCCACAGGGCTATCAATTTTAAAACTAAGAATCGTGAAAAAGATGGTCATTTGTAGTCCACGCCACCCTTGGCTCTCTGCAGTCTGTAAAGAGTGTTTTTAATCCCAAGAAGCCTCACTACTGCTGGCAGACCCAGCTCTGCTCCTGCTGCCAGGGGAAAAATGGGGGAGAAGATGTAAAGTGACTGAATGGCACAGGAAATTTTAGTGAAATATTAAAAAAAAAATCAACACATTGCACAGATTCAGCAAACACCTAAAATCCTCATAAGGCTGGGTTTGACAATGAGAGGGTCACCTCGAGGAGTGACAGATTAAACAAGCTTATAAAGTCCTAAGAGAATGTTTGAATGTATTATTTAGCCTTGGTGCAGACAGACAGGGAAACAAAAAAGTCAGCTCTGCTCATGTCTCATGATATCCTTGTCTCCAAGAGTGCACTGCTCCTGCCTACCTTAAATGTCTTTGTGCTGTGCTGTGCTCTTCCTTGTTTCTATTTTGCTTCACAATTGCCCCCAAAGTGAAAAGCACTTCAGATAAAACAGAAAAAACTGATTAGCAAGTTCTACCAAGTGTGCAAGGTCCAGCCTCCTGAAGTGAGACCAAGCCAAGAAACGTAATGGAAATTTTGACTGTGCTTGAAAATGGTTATTGTCTCAACTTCAAAGCTACTCAACCAGTTTTCTGCATACTTAATCTGCTTTTAGCATTTCACCAGTATACTCAAAATCTATTGCCTGTGTGTCCAGCCATCACAATAAACCTGCAGTGTTGTTGTTGGCATGGAGGGCCCAGTTATGCATTTGCTTGTTTGCTTTTTGAAGCCCAAGTACGCCATGCCAGTTTTCCTTATACTCGAAAATAAACAGAAGGGACAATTTTGATCCAGTAAAATTTGGTCATGAGGGTCACGAACATCTAAAAAGCTGAGTTCATGGGTGATAGGATGGAAATTGCATGAATGATTTGCTGGTGTACAACCGCAATAAAACATTGTGAATCAGCTTTGATGGAAGATATCAGTCTGTTACTCCAATGTATTCTGTGGGGATAACAAAAAGCCTTTTTCTCAGATGGGGAAGGATCACCAGCATCCTTTTGAACACCACTGGCCCTCTAAACTAAACACACCTCTAGTGTAAAAATTTTTATGCAGCTGTGGAAAATAATGGAAATGAAGGTGCATGGCCAAAATCCCTGTCCTGCCCTGGGAAAGCATTTTAAGAAAGCTCACAATTCATGGGCAACACTTACTGGAATCCTGTCATAAAACAGATGAAGTCTGAGCTTATGATAGCCCCAGATGCGCCAGGCCTCCTGAAAAGAAAATGCAAGAGAAAGCGTGTTCTGTTTCTGTTAGGCTGGAAAGAACAAGAGAGAATAATCCTGTACAGGGCTGTGCTTCTTCTGGTACCCAAACCAGTTCACTTCAAGCCAGTGTGGCTCTCCCTGCCCTCTTCTGCCACTGATTGTCCCCTTGGGTCCTCCTCTAATGAACAAGGAAATCAGTCTCGAGGTTCCCAATCCAGCTTTCCCTTCCGCGAGGTGAAAAGATGGAGCTGTTGAGGTCAGGCAGACTGCATTTATTTTGCTGTTTTCTATTCTATTTTACTGAAGGAGGGCTGGCACAGGGTGGGGGCTATCCTGAAAGCAGGGGGTGAAGGCAATGGGTGCCTGTCACAGGGCAGCACCAGCCCTGCAGCCCTGATGGTGTTTTGTGCCATCAGAGGGAAGCCAGCGGGGTCTCGTTCCCATTTTGCCTTGGGAAGAAAGCTTTAATCACCCCCGTTTTTTTGCCAGCTGGGGAGGCACTGAGCCAACAAAACTGGGAGGGGAAGCAGGAGACAACCAGCTTTTGGGAGTGGGAGGGGAGAGGGGCTGCCAGGCCTCACTGTTTGCATTTCTATTTCTGTTTTAAGTTCTGTTTTGAAATAAAGCACATTATTACACCCCTGCAAACGGTTGCATTTTCTAAGCCAGCCCAGAAACACAGCCTGTGATCTCATGGCAGCAAAGTCTGGGGGCACACGTAAGAGTACAAAGGCAAAAGAAGACAGCCTGCGGTCTCAGCAGCTCCTTGTGCTGGCAGGAGCAAATCTCTGCATGAAAGCAAACCTAGGAAAACATCCATCTGATATCCTTTCCAAACTGCAGCTTGACTCAGTCACAGCTCTGTTTTTCAAGCTCAGCTCCTTTGTTTCAGCCCTACTACCGCTTGCTTTTCAGATCGACTGTTTGCTGCGGGAATTTTGCTTTTAATTTCCCAGGCAGCTGGAGCTTATTAAATGTGATTTTCCAGAGCAGTATTTTATATCAGTACCCGATAATGGCTCACCTGTAAACACCCTCTCTAACGAGCACCTTTGGGCGCCCCTGGCCGTGGTTGGCACGGGGGGGATGCCGGGTAACGAGTTTAAGCCCCAGCTTTCTCCAGTGCGTTTTTCCCCTGCTTGCTAATCTCTCCTGACATAATGTTGAAAGTTATTACTTAGCTGCATAAAGAAAACCATCTGTCAATTATTCACCTGCTCACATGTGGGACCAGGTACCCAGAAACTGCTAGTGCAAGCCAAGGCTAGCACTGCCCAACTTCTGAGAAAGCAAGAATCCGCTTTTAGTCCTCTGATTCAATCATCTACGTAGGGTAAAGCAGTAAAAAATCTGTTCTCCCTCAGAGAACAACTGAGACTCCTCCAAATACTGTTTTTGACATCCAAGTCACAGCTGAGGAGCCTTTCAACTTCTTTTGAGAGCGTTTGGAAAATGAGACTTTTAGCAGCTGTAAATAAGTATTTAAGTGCACATCTTGCTGAAGAGATGTATGGAAGTTGTTTGAGCTCATTTGTGAAGTGTATCCTCACGTTGTGTAGTGCATCCAGAGTGCTCCTATCAGAAATAACAAAATATACTGCTTCTCCAGTTCCCCTGGCATGGAAACTGGACTTCTCAGACTTTTCTGGAGTCTGCTGGAGCCTGGTCCTGTCACTATCAGTTTAACAACAATTTCAGTTGAGCTAGACTCTGAATAGAGGGCTTTGCCTATGTGTGCCTTGACTAAAATGCCCATTATTTTGCCCTCCATCCTGCTAATAACAGGAAATTGTACCAAAGGTTTTGTGAGACTTCTCGTAAAGAGCATCTGGGAAAAAAGTCACTCTTGAAGAAACTCATGACCTGTAGGGAGAATTTTGCTAACGTTACTCCACAGCAGACATTTTCTGCTGTGGATAGCAGAATCACTTGAGTTCTGTGGGTTTCTTATTGGCCTCTCTGGACCTTAAAAGGAGAAAAACAGGACTTCTTGTTTAGGCCTTGTGTTCTTGAATTTGCTGTAGCATAGTCGTCAGTGGACACTGCCCCCCTGGGTTCATAGAATTGGGAAAAAGCCTGAAAGACAGAATTTAAGAGAATCCTTGCTTCAAATCAAAAGGCATCTTTTGTTAAGCAAAGATTCTGCCATTTAAAAATCTGGCTCATGTTGTTAATGTTTTCATTGTTCTTAATTTTTTTTTTTTTTTTTTTTTTTTTTTCTTCTGGTGACCTCCAAGGAGAGGCTGGGAGTTCTGAAAGAGAGCTGTCTAGATGGGTCTTCACTCACACCCTGAATCCAAGGTGGGTATAAAGCTGGCTGGGTTGGTGGGAGTGCCTCAGCTGAGATCTACTAATAGAAAAAAAAAAGCCTAATTCCCAAGGAATTTATGCTATACTTCAGCAGCAATATTGCCGGACTTGGGGAGGGTTAAAATACTTGCTAATAGATAACACCAGGCATATGTTACTCACTTCCCTGTAGAAGTACTGAAAGCTACAAGGAGATATTTTTCCTCCAAGTCTCCAAACTGGATGGAATACTAGAACAGTTTCCCTGATTTATACACTCACAAATCATAGCAGTTATAACTTGAACTCCCAGAAATAACGTGCTAAAGATTTTGTAGAAGATAAACTGGGATTACATTTGCTGTAAATAGCCAGCATTCATGGAGCAGTGTGTCAGCTACTGGAATAACTGTGCCTTAGCTTTGCAGACGATCTGCTATTTGCGGGTGCTCCATCTTTGCAAGAATGAAAGGAGGAGGAGAACGAAGCGCACCCGGTGTTGGTCACAGTGAGATCAGTCAGGTCAGTGCCGAGCATTTGCAGAAATCCCCGGCAATGGATGCTAAACTGCTTGTTGTGCTGGCTGGGTAGGAAAAATGTGGAATCTGTAGAAGCCAGAAGCAAAATGACCAGCTTAAGGCAGCATTATCAGCAGCTGTTTTTTGGTCTTAAATAGAAAGCACTTTTTAAGGAGGTCTGCTGGGAATACTCCCACAACTAAGTGAGCCCACAGCAGCGTGCTGCTGATGACTAAGTGAATGGAGATGGAGCAGAGTTGAATGGTTCCCAAGGGAGTTGCCATATTTCTTTCCAGGATTTCTTGGACAGGAGAATAGGTCTGAGCTGTTTGTGATGCCTTCATAATAAGCATGGTCCTTGTGAGACCTGATGTGCACACCCTGCTCCAGCGTTTTGGTGTGTGCAGCGTGTCCAAGGCACTGGGAACACCTGATCAGCCCTGCTGTGAAAAGCAGCACGGGGCTGGCTCTCTTTGGGCCAGCTCTTCTCCTCCCAGACAATGCCCGGGTACGGGAACCCTTCTGTGTTGGGAGGTGCAATAGGATAAGCGGGGACAGAGCTGGGCTTGTTGTGTTTCACGTTAAAAACAGGATCCCTGTGCACGGGCTGCCTTTTGCTGCTTTACAGAGGGCCTGTCTGAGATGTGCACAGGGGGATGTCCCAGGGAGTTGTACAAAATCACCAGATTTTCCCAAGACAGAGACAGAAAACCGGAAAAATTTGCATAAAGGATATTTCAGGATTTGTATCTTCCTCTCAGCAATGTTTGAACAATTTTGCCAGCATCCAGTGTTTCTGTTGCATACAAGATGCTGCACAGTCAGCGTAGCAATGAAGAAATCACTGCCTTGCTACAGCTCCAGCATAAATTCAATTTACAGCTCACAGTCCAAGGAGGCTCAGACCTAGCCATAGACGACAGTGTGTTCTAGATCCTCCTCTCTCTTAAAACCACCTCTTCCATTCCTCTTCATGCTTTTTCTAAACACACTCCCTTGTCAGTTTACAATTTCTGTTTCAGAATACTTTGTTTTTACCTGCAGTGGCAGCAGCCTGACAGCACAGAGGACAACTGTCAGGGGCACACACGCTGCAGATGCCATTAGAGGCAAGTCAGCCCTTTCAAAGACATTTTTAAAATATCATCTCCACAGCCGGTGTGGCCATTTGTTAAAGACAAATGGCACTCGGGGAGCCTGGAAGCCAGGGTCAGCCATTAGGTGGATCTAAAATATGTGTCATCTGTTTAGAGTTGTATCCCCTTACGCGCTGCCTCTGCGCAGAGGGACGGTCCCTCGAGGCTGGGGAGATCAGAGGGAAACAGGAGACCCATCTGCAAGCTGGTGCTGAGCCAGTCATCAACAGATTATCTCTGCTGAGGGCGAGAGCCACGGGCTGAGTGCATCTGCGGCAGAGGCAGCAGCAGTGCCACAGCCAGGGCAAGGACCAGCTGATGTGACCTCTGGGAGGGCAGCTTCACACAGGCAGAAAAAGAAGGGTGGGATTGTTGGGTGAGTCACTCCGGAGTACTTGGCATGGGGAGAAAATCAGTGGGCTCAGCCTGGCCCTGTGGTTTCCTTTCCTCCTGGGCAGGGATCTGCACGAGCCGGAGGAGCTGCTGGGTGGACGGTATTTGCAACCGCTTTATTTTCCTTGGGCTAAAAATACTCTGCAAACTTGGGTTTTATTTTCCATTCCTAACAGCTGAGCCCCGGTCTGGAGGGAATGAATGTGTTATCCCACTGTGAAAACATCTAAACAGGTGGAAAGGACAAGGGAGGTTAGAAAGAGAGGGTGGAGAGTTTGGTTTTAGACAGAAATCCTGTTTCCTTTCTCAAAACAGACTGAAGGCCCTGTAGGTAATTTTAAAACTAAAACTTGTATTCACCTTGTCATCTATTTCCTTATGTGGAAGAGCCTTGTGTTGGAACACACCAGGAGGAAAATAGTTATGGAGTCACCACCAGAGAAAGGAGAAAATAGAAAACAGAAAACTGTGCTGGTCTTTCAGTCAGACCCAAGCATTCTGCCAATAAACCTCATTTTTCACCTGTAGCTTCTGTTATGCCAGCTGGACTCTCCCATTTACCTTTAACAAAGGGCTTCCTTTTGAGAAAGCTCT
Source organism: Hirundo rustica (assembly GCF_015227805.2). Lineage (NCBI taxonomy): Eukaryota > Metazoa > Chordata > Aves > Passeriformes > Hirundinidae > Hirundo > Hirundo rustica. The sequence goes on along the minus strand of NC_053453.1, from coordinate 63,440,071 downwards.
TTATGCAAACCATCCTAGCTCTGAGGCATCCCAGTGCTGCCTGGTGGTGCTGTTCCTGTAGCCACCCCCATGCCTCACCCAGAAAAGGCCATCAAACAGGTGGAATTGTGCTAAATGTTAGGTTTCCCTTTTTTTTTTTTTTTTTTTTTTTTTGGTATGGAAATATTTTCCACTAAGAAGTGTGATCCTGCCTGGTAAGGCTCCCTTCATCCAAATCCTTTCTGGATTGCAAGTAAATCTGCAAAGGCAAGGGCTAATGCACTAATCCATTCTGGTGCTGTGTGTCTTTGTAGGAGCTTTTTAGAAGAGAAAAATAAGAGTAAGAGTCCAGAGACTTGTGCTATACAGAATGTAATCAATACAGTTATTCAAAGTTTTGCACAAAAGCACTCACACAGATCATTAGGGCAGAAACTTTAATCCACTGAGGTTTAGAAATGAGGAATTTCTTAAGCAGCACCTGAGGTGTTTTTTTAAATTTTTTTTTTTTTTTTCTTCTCCAAGTCTTTAGGGCTTTGTGGATTGTAAATCCTGTGAAAACTTTTTTTTTTTTTTTTTTTTTTTTTTTTTAAATAAATATTGTGGAGTCAAAATGAAAAGAGGAGGGATTGTGGGACGTGATGCTCTTGTGGTAACTTCTGCCACTGTTATAATTTTGTGGCCTCTTTGGTTCAAAGCAGAGGGAAGCCTGGGAGGTGGCCTAGCCTGTGGGAACTATGGAATAAATGAATGAAGAGACACATCTGCGTGCTACACCCTACTCAGATAAGGCTGTTGTACCTATCAGTTGTGTATTTATTGCACATTTTATTTGCAGTGTTGTTGGAATCAGACCACAAGCACATTCGAGCTGTCTGTATGAAGTCTCCACAGCAGGTCTGGTGGAGATGTAAGGGTTCTCCTCCTCCACCTGGAGACCTGTGGCCTTTACAGGGGAAATTTAGGAATCCTGCTGTGCTGGATGAGTCTGGGTGCATTACCCAGAGGTGCCTCGGACAGCCACATCAGCTAAGCACTTGTGTGCTTATTAGTTTTATGTGTAAGACTAAGAATAAGTTCATTTCAGGGCTGTCAGAGGCTCATGGCTGGGAACAGCTGATTTAGGCTTGTTTCAGGGGGATCATGCCTGCCTGAGGGTGAAAAACACGTGGGAGAGCTCCTCAGAGATTTATTCTGCGCTGTATAAGCCACTGGAACAAAAAGTAAGTAGAGTTTGTTATGATTCATTCAGACTCCACAACACTAATGGCCATTACAATGGACTCAATAAGAGAAAAAACAAACAAACAAACAAACAAAAAAACAAAAACCAAACAAACAAAAAAACAAATAAAAAAAATAATAAAAAAAACCCAACAAAACCCAGCAAAAAACCAAAAAACAAGAAGAGCCAGAAGAACTGGTTGGGTCACCACCAACAGAAAGATTTTTGCTTCATCCTGGTTACAAATAGTCACAGTTCAGTACTGAAAATGTTGTGATGCGGGCACTGGTGTTGTGGAGAGCACCCCAGAATTGGAAATGCAGCCTGGCCAAAGTCAAACAAACCAAAAGCGAGTGCCTGAGAGGGTGGAGTAGAGAAGGATGGCTGAAAGAAGAAAACATGAGCAGGGGAAAATGATTTTGCTGCCTGATTGCTGGTTTCAAGGTTAAAGAGAAAAGATGAAATCAAAGTACCCATTAATTCTAACTATTCAATCTAACTCAGTTTGCTAATGCTGCAAAACCACTGCTTCACTTTTATCTAAAATTGCAAAAGTGTAATTCAAAGCCTGTTCAAAGGGAATAATGAGATAGCCTGGAAGACCATTACCTAAAACCCAGTTACAATTATATGTTATCTGTGCGGACTCGAGTTTTTATTAGCTTGCATTTGCCCTCGGGGGCATCAGACAAAGGCCATCTATTTGTCAGGCTCTGGAGCCCCGGCTGTTTGGACAGGGCTGAGGGCAGGACTCCGTCCCTCTCCCCGGGATTTCCTGCAGGGATGTAAGCACGTGTGCCTTTCCCCTGTGCATGTCCTGCACCGCTGATCTGCAAACGCCCGGCTGCATTCCCCCGGGGTCTGCTCTGCAGCAGGAGCCCTGGCTTGGCTAAAAGACTTGCAGTCTTACCCCAGGCCAAGGACTAAAACTGATTTCTTTTTCAGCTGAGCAAGATTTCTGGACAGAAAACTGGATTCAGAGCCGGGGGAAGCAGGAGGGGGGACTGCTGTACCTCCTGGTGGTTAAGCACCCCTGGCTCTTGCCTGCTGGTGGCTGCCTGATAATTTTGTCTGAGTTGTGGTCGGAGTACAGCTCATGCAGAGGCAGAGGAAGTATGTTAAATCCAAGTAAATTCATGATGCGCTGGACAGTTGGGAGCAGCTAATTCTGATTTTGCCCATCAGAAGCGCAGTCCCTCCCTCTGCAGCTGTGATTTAGTAACAGGGTACTGTTTTGCAGCCTCAGATTAGTCTGTCTTTGAGTACAAAATTAATTCCTTACATAACTCAGCTGTGAAATTAATGGATTGATTGATACTGATGATTTGATGTTATTCTGTTAAGCTGTTTTTGCCAAGGCAGAAAAATGTGTCATGATATGTTTATTTGTATGCTCTTTCATAAATGAAAGAGTTGATTGAACTGTTTTTTATTAAAAAAAAAAAAAAAAGGATAATAATATCCTGGCTGTCAGTACTCTTTTGTATCTTTATTGTCTTTGATTCTTTATGGCCTTTACTGGCTTCAGTGGACTTTGGATCAGACAGTTGCTAATTCATCTTCAAATCTTTACACAAATGACAACGGCAAGTTCACCATGTGTGCAAATTCCTTTATCTTCTGGGAAAATGTGAAGTTTACATCATAAACCAGAGGCCTCTGGTAAGTTCTGTGGCCACTTCTGTCAACCCTGCAGATGGGTCATTCATCAACCATCCAATGTGTTTCCTTGCCAAACGGCCAATATGAGGAGAAGTAGGTTTGTGTGTGATGCAGGGTAACTGTGGATGAAGAGTGACTTTCAGCAGACCCTTTTCTAAGCAAAGAAACATCCAAGATGTTGTCTAGCAGAGAAAGATGGCTAAAGGAAAAGGAAAAGGATACTCATAGATGGAAAATTTGTTACTTCAATGTGCAGTGGTAACAAACCCCACGTGAGTTAGAAGTTGAGGTCCCTCCTTATTTCAAGTGTTTAGGACATGGAACGATACAGAAGGAGACAAACACCTCTCTGCTTGCTCTCCTAAGACATGAAGACAACTCTGGAAGGAACCTCTTGCAGAAAGATTTTAAGAAAAAACGTGGAGAAGCAGCTGTTGTAGTAGCCGGATTTGGATCCAGGCAAAGTTTGACATTTGTGGTGAATAAGGACACCTCCTTTGATAGGTGACGTGGAATGGTGTGACTGTCCTGTCACCATGCTGAGCTGAAATCTCACATGATCTGGCTGATGTGAGCAAATGAGTGTTTCTTCCACTTGACTGCAGCTTCTTTGAAAGTATCAAGCCCCAGTCTCTGGGGTGAATGTAGAATTTTGCTCCTCGTTATTACAGATTGTTGCATTTCCCGTGCCAGTCGCTGGAAACCTGCCTGAAAAGACATAGATCCCCGTGGAGCAGCAGCCAGAACCTGGATCCCAAAGCATCCCTGAAAGGGCTGCACCACGGTAAGTGCTGGGTCATTCTGAAGCACTTCCAAGCCACGACTGTTATTTTTCTCTGCTAAAAACCATTAAAAAAACCCTGAGGAGTAACACAAATAACAGGGATGAAAGCCTGATCTTTGTCAGAGGTCCAGACACTGACTGCATTGTAGTTTCAGCAGCGGGCACGCGGCTGACTTAAAATCAAGGAGGCAAAATAGTATAGGAGCACTCAATGTGGCCATGAAAATCTGGGGTTTAACCCTTTTAAAGCCTAACCAGATAGAGTGAACAGTGGCCGTGTATTTTGTAAAGGAGGAGCTGTTTTTGTTTTTGTTTTACGAGGAGCATTCAGATCAGCTGAGTTTGAGCTGCCAAACCAGAGCTGCCAAATTTATCATTGACCAGAAGATTTGTATGGGGCCAAAGGAGGTTGGTACAGAGAGATTAGAAGCAGATTATCAGCATGCTTTTAGCTTTATCTGTTTCTAGAAGCAAATAATTAGCCTCAGACACAACCTCATCTTAAAATAAGTTCTAAAATATAAATTATTGGTGTGAAAAGACTGATAAAACTTTCAAGAACTGTTATTTTTGCCAGAAGAAATTAATTCCCTGAAGACTTAATTTCAATCAACATGGTTCCTGTAGCTCTGCTATGAAAAGCTAGTTTCAAGAAACTCATTTAGTTCCTTACTTCCTTATTTCAAATCCTCCCTACAGCCTGACTGAAGAAGAGAGGGAAAAAGGAAACAGTTCTGATGACAGAAATGGGGTCATGCAACCTCTGGAGCTTTGTTACAAAATGGAGAAAATTGCTGGTAATGACTTTTTTTTTTTTTTTTTTTTTTTTTTTTTTTTTTTTTTTTTTTTTTTTTTTTTTTTTTTTTAATTTTTTAAAATTATTTTTGGAAATAAAGGGGCTTGATTGACCTTGTTTTCTGAATTGAGTGACAGGAGCAGCTCCGAGCAGGAACATCGGGCTTATCTTGTCCAGGAGATATTGTCACCCAGGGAAATGAGCATAATCAAGTTGAGGAATGACATTAATTTTTGCTTGTGCCATGTGTGGTCCTGATAACTTTGAAAATGAAGGAACTTCCCATGGTTTGTCAGCAATAGCCAGGTTTCCTTGTGTTCTCCTGGGTGTCTGATGTCAGCTCTTACAGCTTAAACAGCCATGTGGAAAGCATTATGGGATTTTTGGCAACAATGGGGAAAAAGTGGTTGGTTCAAAACTGGTATGTTTACATGTTTTTCAAAAGCAATGAAACTTCAAGTAGTTTCCTTATGCCCTGTTCCCTTCTGTTGCTTTGAAAGCCTCCATTAAAGAAATTATGGACCTTTCTGGAGAGCAGATATGAGTCCTTTTTCATATTTGAAAACATACAAAAATCTATTGGAAAAAAAATGAGCTTAAAAGAAAACATTTTCCCATATATCAACACAACCAAAGTGATAAAGGCAAATGAGAAATGAAAACTCTTTGTACGCTGGTCTAGACACTAGAGAGGATTTTTATAAGACAAAACTTTATGCTGCTGGTACTCTCACAGTGATGACTTAGAAAGCAGACCTTTCCAGCTAACATGGTAGGCTCTTTGGCTAAACTTGAAAACTGCTGATTTTGTCCAACTTCCTTCTTTCCTAGGAAAACATCCTCTGGGCTGTGCCCCCAGCCCTGTCAAATTCTCTTCTGCCTTTCCCCACCTGGTGAAATCCACATTTCCAGCAGAACACAAATCCTCAGGAGGCCGGATCAGAAGGTGAGGCTGAGGTCTGCAGTGTGTCTGTGCCAGGAGACCATCCCTGACCTTCCCTTGTGTAAGGAAAAGCTGGCAAAAGGATGGATCATGCTGCAGGGCTAGGACTGGCACGTGTGCATGGAAACACTTGTGCCACAGGAGATTCATCACCAAGGCTTTTAATTTCCCACATGACAGCGTCCCTTGTCCCTCTCTGACAGCTGGGTCACTCTTGGTGACGCAGGACTCATCGAGTTCTTTCCTAGGCAGTTTTAAATCCACGAATCCATTTGTTACCAAGAAGTCCAGGACAACGCTATACAGAAAAAGCAGATTCTCGACTAAGTGCAGGTTAACTCCCAAATCCCTCCAAGTCACTTGATGAATAAGAAGCTGCATTTTTTGAAAAGGATGTCCTGATTTTTCTACTCCGGGCAGTTGTGACACTGCTTCAGGGAAGGTGCCAGTCCCATGCCTGGTGGGAGATGAGGGAGGAACAAAAGCATCCACCCCGCTGGAGGTTCAGGGTGACCGCTGGCCTGTCCAGGCAGTGACTTTGGGGAGGGTGTGATGCCTGCTTGGATGGCATGAGCTGCCTCACAGCACCCTGAGGAGAGGGATGAGGGATGCCACTGCTGCTCAGGGTGAAAATAAACCTGCATTTCTTCCTCATGGCAAAGGTGTTTGCGAACCTGTCCTCGAGCTGGGGGTGTGAGGGGAAAGAAGGAGAAGACACAAATGGGGCCCGGCATGTGCCAAATGTATGAGCTGTTCTTAAAGTACGATGTGTCATGGGCTCATTATTCATCAATGCTTCATCACACTGCGTTTATGGTGGCATTAAAACTGGAGGAAAAAAAAAAAGACGTCATTTACATGAAATGCTGGAGACACTCCCTCCACCCTTTGATTCCTTCAGTAAGCTGGAAGGAGGTTTGTGTGCGCATGAGAAAGTGTGCTATACAATGCCAGCCTTTATTCTCTCCTTGAATTACTCATACTGTGCAGCATGTAGCAAAAAAAAAAAAAAAAAAAAAAAAAAAGGAAAAATGTTTGGGGCTTATTTTGCTGTTAAGAAATAACAGTGAAGTTCTGGAGCCAAGCTGCAATGTGAGCGAGTGCACTGATGGCTTCTGGAGTTTATTTTTGGAGTGGCTTTTTTGAATGCCGGTATCTCTCCGTGCTTCACGCTGCAGTTGCTACTTTCCTCAGCACACAGGACAACCCGAATTCCTTCCACAGCCCCCTAAGTCCTGACCTCAACAAAGGAGTGACTGTTGTCCCGCTACACGAGGTTCTGCAGGCTGTTAAACCATGGAGGTGGAGTGCACCAGGCTGGCACTGGGGCAGGAAATTTGGGATCATCGGTGCAAGGGATTGGGGCAGGGTGGAGAGCTCTGCATGAGACCCCAAATCTCACTGTAAGGCAGCCATCTAACAGAGGGCTCGTGAGTTCAAGAGCTGACCTCCTTCCCCGGGGTTTTGGGGTTTTTTGAACCTTCTGGGTCTTCTCTCCTGACAAAAAGGGGCATGATCGAAAATCCAAGCCGTGGCACAGAGCAAGGAGGGGTATGGGAGGCTGAGGCCAGTGGTCTTGGAATGGGGCACTACTGCCTCAGAGCCAGGGGAACACAGCCAGAGAGGGGCAGGAGACCCTTGGAAGGACATGGGAGACAAAGCAGGGGGTGCAGAGCTGCGCATTCGCTTCTTCTGCTGACATCCACTCTAAGGAATTCACATGGGTGTGTTCTCACTGTCTGGCCATCAGCTAAGGTTTAAGATTATTTGATTGCTCATTTTGGAGGCTCTTTAGTTTTTCAAAGTTAATTTCCTAGTTTAGGCAATGTACCAACCTTTTTTCCCCATCTTTTCCCCATTTTTTGCTAAGAGGGGAGAGTCAACTTTATTACCTATGGCATTATCCAAGATTTCTTCAAGCCCAGCGTAACACAATAGATTGGACTGGCTCCAGAAGAGTTTGTTTAGTCCCATATATAATTATTACCTTGTAAACAGGATGCACCTTTAAGTTAATAATTTAAATATGATAAACGGGCCAAACCCAAAGAGTTTTATTATCCCAGGACACAGTTATTACCAACTTAACAGGAAACACCTGCAAGTTATTGTTAAAATTAGAGATGGCTGAAAAATGGGGAAATCATTTTTGTGCAACAAAAAAATAATATTATTGAAGTTATTGCATTCTAAGAGGTTCAAACGTATCCATTTGGGCAAAATTTTATGCATCATTTTTATTGAAATCATGTCTTAATGTTCTCATTGGCAGACAACCATTACAATTTTCCACAGAGAACTAGTGTTTAGATAAAGGAAGGGTACTAAAAGGATATTTGAAGCCATGTAAATTTAAAATCTCATTGAAACAGTGATCAGAGGTCAGGATGCAGTGAGGAGAGCAGTCTCAGCAGTGGGAGGCGTGACGGTCACTGGAGAAGGTTTTAGGAGAGCCACAGAGCACTGGTGAAAGGTCATGAAGTGTCTGTCAGCAGTGTGGTCACTATCTGAGAGGGCTTTCCCAGTAACTCAGTGTTGAATTTTTTTTTTTTTTTTTTTTAAAGAAAGTGCTTAATTTCAGAAAGTTCTAGAAAACCATTTAAAGGTTTTTACTTTATGGCTTTGAAACTGTTGTTGTTTTACTGGATGTCCTTCTGATGGCATCACGAGAGACAAAAAATATCATTTTATATTGAAAAACAGGGAGGGAAGACAAGATTTATTATTCTGTCCTCCAGATTAAAATGATCTACTGTACGCTGTGTTTTAAATGCTGCTGCTACCTTAATGTGCCATTGTCAGACGTACAACCCCAAATCTGCGTGCGTTTCAAGCGACACTGTTAGGGTAGACCTTGCAGGGGTGTCATAAAACCCTTCACAAAAACAATTTTCCAACTTTTGAAACAAGGTTGCATTAGATCAAGGGACCATTACTAAATTAATTAGCATGTAAAATGCATAACGTTGTGTGATGTGTTATTGAACAGACTGTCAACCTGAATGGATTTTTGTAGAGGCAAATGGTTTATTCTGGCTTTTTAGACATATAGCTTTTAGTGCTGCAAGATTTTTAATTTAATATTTTTTTTTCAGTAGGAAAATGGGCATAGTTGTTGAGAAGTTTAAAGAAAAACTTTTAAAATTATGGAAGATGTCTGTAAGAGATGGTTTTGAGAGTCTGTGAGTCTCGGGAGACTTCCACAGGCCTGGATCACTTAAACATGGGAATGGGGTCACCAAGTCAGGAGGAGGCTTTGGAAATGTTACCTGACACACACTGTCTGCTCAATCTACCCAGACCAGATTAGGAGGAGTGTATTTTGAAAATGCAATTTCATGTAAAATGTACTACACTTATTTAAAGCAGGGTGCTGTTTGGATGAGAACACTTCTCCTTTTTGCAACAAGAACACAGAGACCAGAAGGCCAAGCAGACTGGAAATTGTGCTAAACAAAAATGATAACAATATCTCCATCCTTTACTCCTTGACGTCTTTAATTTGACTTTTCCCTTTAAATTCAGATTTTCTAAATGCCTTCTAAATGTGGGAAGATGAAATGTTTCATTACTCAGCCTTGTTATATTATAATTATTGGCTTTTTACTTTTGCTACAGCGACGTGGTGAATAAGAGAAGTGACTGCAACACATGCTGCTCCTCTTTCCCCCGGTTCCATCAGACTTTCCCATTGTGCACGCACAAGGAGCAGAGGACATGACTGAGTAATCAAAATGAGTCACTTTTCTATCTTTGGTGAAATAACTCTCTGTTCAGCACTCCCCTCTGCCAAGTAGCAGGCAGCTATTGCAAGTAGGTAATTGCCCTGCAAACACATGCCAGGGCTCAGATAAGAACCAAGCTGGGTACACGCAGAGTATTAACAAATTCTCCAAGCCCTGACTCTGCAGAATAAGATTCAGCATTTTCATCCAAGATAATATGCTCTAATTAACCAGTGCATGGTACTTTACACTAAATACAGGACTTGAATAGAACTTTGGGAATGGGATAATGGAGGCTTATTAGGTTAATAAAGAATCATGTGTTCCAAGGCTGACTTAAAAACACAATTAGACTTCATTTAAAATAGGCTGAAGTATTTCAGATTTAATCAGTCCCCTGGAGGTTATTGAAATTATGAAATAGGTTTGGCAATCGATAAGTGACATAATTTATGCTGTTCAGAAAATGAAAATGCTCTAAAGAAATACTGGGAGCTTTGGTGGCTAAAAGCCACCTGAAAACAGCCTCAGAGACTAGATGCCTTTTGTCCAGCATTTGGATGGAAAACATATTACTACAAAAGTGGGAACTAATCTCTAATATTATAAAATGTAGAGTTTATATAAAACAATATTATAACATATAGAGATTACCAATCTCTATATTATAACGTGTATTTTCCCCAGAGCAGTGGCTTCAGGCACTTTGATGAGTTAATGGTGGCTTATAAAATCCTTCCACAGTGCTCCATTCTCCTCAAACCTTGGGGATATCACAGACTTTTTCCACAGGGTTCCGCTGGCCAGTTTTGGGTCGCCTGGTCTACAGCTCTGACTATCTTGAGTGGTGGCCCACTGTCTGTGAAGCACCACTGCAGCGGTGTCCCTAATGGCCTCTCCTGAAGCCCATGTGGCATCTCTGTGACAGCAGTGGGTGCCTTCAGGTGGCCACAGACCTTGGGCTGCAGAGAGCCGAGCACTGGGAACTGATTTCAGAGCTCTCTGCTAGACCTGCAGGACTTCCTTGGTTTGCTGGTGAGTGAGGGGCTGGACACGAGTCAGGACTTGCAGCCCAGAAAAGCTGATTGTGTCCTGGGATGCACCAAAAAAAGCAGGATCCTGCTCCTCTGCCCCACTCAGGAGAGACCCCTCTGAGAAGCCTTGGGGTCCAGCACCTGAGGGACAGAGAGCTGCTGGAGCCTGGCCAGAGCAGGGACACCAAGGGCAGCACAGGCTGAGGGAACTGGGATTGCTCAGTCTGGAGAGGAGAAGGCTTTGGGGTGACCTCATTGTGGCCCTCCAGTGCGTGAAAAGAGCCTGCAAAAAAATGGAGAGACTCTTGACAAGGACCTGGAATGACAGGAGAGGGGGAGTGTCTTCAGACTGACCGAGAGCAGGTTTAGGTTGGATATCAGGAAGAAATCCTTCCCTGTGAGGGTGGGGAGGTCCTGGCACAGGTTTTCCAGAGCAGCTTTGGCTGCCCCATCACTGGAAGTGTCCAAGGCCAGGCTGGACAGTGCTTGGAGCAACCCAGGATAGAGGAAGGTGTCCCTGCCCATGGCAGGTGGCGGGATGGGATGGGCTTTGAGGTTCCTTCCAACCCAAACCAGTCCGTGATTCTACAACTCCTGCATGGACACAAACTCTTGGAGCTCTCAATCTCATAGAATGATGGGGTTTTTCTCTGGTTTTTCTCAGCAGTTTTCTTTCAACAACTGCCCTCAGAAACTTGAAACAGTTTCTGGGTTGGTCTGACACTTGACAGTGTTGTCTGAATACTTCCTTAAGTCTTATGTTGTGAATGTAGAACACAGTATGATGCAGTAGCACACTAGCACGCACAACGTTAGCTGCATTTCTACTTGTTGGGTTTTCTTTCTTTCTTTCTTTCTTTCTTTCTTTTTTTTTTTTTTTTTTTTTGTTTTGTTTTGTTTTGTTTTGTTTTGTTTTGTTTTTTTTTTGTTTTTTTGAGGGGGGTGTTTTTTTGAGGGGATGATTTTTCTTACATATACAGCCCGAAATGTCTTTGTTCTGCCAGCAATCTGTGCCACTAGTCCTGCTTTTTATCAATTCAAATTTTTCTTAGCTGATTTCGTGGCAACTGATGAGCCAAACACCCCAGGGCCTGATCATTAGGCAAAAATCCTCACCTGAAATCAAAGGGAGTTTCAGCCTAAAGGGTGGGACTCTCTGTCATGAATATTGAAAAACATCATCCAAATGGATCACACCATTATGCATGCATAATCAGAATAGCCAAATGTGTTTTAACCTTTTTAGTGGAAATAATATTTAAAAAGAAATACCGGAAGGGTGGGAACACATCTGAGGAAAGAGTCTGCAAGTAAAATTTAGCTCATGTGACTGGTTTGGTACATTAACAGGGGATTATTTCTAGGACTGGTGCTGGCAGAATTTAATCTTTCCTGTGCAGATCTTCTCAGATTAATTTGAATTTTCTCACATTTAAAAAAAATCAAATATTCACCCAACTTTTTTTCATTTTTTCCACTCACCACTGATCTTCCTCCATCTTAGCTGAAACTAAACTCCAGCTGAACCATAACTAATGCATGAAAGACTGTAACTCTCAGTAGCTGCAAAAAATATTTTAAAACACTTCCTCCTGTCAAGGCACATGTTGTTCTCCTCCTCCAGCTATCCAGTGAATATCACTGTTTTCATTCCTATCTCCTCTTAACTCAGAGAGAGTTAAGTACATAGGACAAATCCAGGCTTCTAGGAGGACTCAAACGTGCTTTGCACTGAACCCTAATTTCAGTGCCTATCATAAAATACAGTTATTTTTACAGTCAGATCAGTGCCAGCCCTCCCAGCCAAGCGGTAGGCAGGAAATCTGTGCAGAACTGACACCAGCCCCTGCATGCCAGGTGAGTACTATCTGTGGGTCTCATCTTATGATGTGATAGAGGTCTCAACAAAACTGTCCTTGGTCAGGTCAAGCCATTAGGAAAACTATTTCCAGAATTCTGTGCAATTTCTGGAATTATGCGCAGATTTTTCAGGCCAGTAAGAGTTATGTTTAACCAAACACTGAGATACTGGCTGCACAGAGTAATTAAAATAACAAAGCCCATAGCTGTATTTTGTTTGCCTCAAGTCACATTAGAATACAATGAGATAAGAAAGCAAACCTTCCTTTCATGTTCTGGAAGTCTGCTTCCTGCTTCCATGTGGATGTGCACTAAGAAACAGCAGGCTAGGTGTGTTTGGAAGTGCATCTGTCAGCCACTTTGCTCATGTAACACTTGTGTGATATTTGCCTGGAGCAGGGGTGTCTCCACCAGGCTCTTGCTGGTTTTCAAGGCACCAGCTGATGGTCAATCTGCCACTAATTTGTCCCAAAACGGCAAAAGGAAGAACTTATTTTCTTCAGTTTCAGCCAAATGCTGGGCACACGTAACTCAGCAGCCATTTCTCCAGTGGGAAGCTGGTCCCTTTCCCTTTGAGCGGAGCAGGCACATTGTCAAAATGCAGGAGAATGCAGGAGAACTGATGGAAATGCAGCTTTGGGTACTCTGGTGACGCTGCCGTTGTTCACATGCCGTGCCACCAGCACACGGCTGGGTAACGTGCAGGTTGACTTGGGTAACACAGAGCGAGATTTTACCCTTTTCTTGTCCATAATTCTTCATCCTGACTCTTTCCAGCTGCAGCCAAGTCAAACACCCCTAAGATGAGAGATGGCCGCATTTGGCAAAGCTGCGTGCAGCAACTTCTTAGAGGTGCCACAAGCCTTTGCCCGCTCTCCATGGCGTGGCTGCACTTGGGGCCCCCTTTGTTCTTGCAAAGGTTCAGTTCTGCACATCTGGAGTGCCCCACCAGGAAAAGAATACATTTACAGCAAGTGTAAGGATAAATATTTACCAGAACTCATCTGTAACAGCACAACAGGAAAACTATTTAAAAACAACAACAACAACAATAAAGAGACCAGCCAAGAAATAAAGGAGCGGTTAATCCCATTGCCTGGACTGATCTATTTTTACACCAGTAATAACAAAGAGACTGGCAATGAGCTGCACTTATTATCTTTGATACAATAGCACTGAGGACCCATGTTCAAGAGTCAGTCTGTCCCTGACATCGCTGGGTTTTATATCAAAAACTAAAGCATTGCTTTTTATAGCATATAATGTCAGTGTTCACAAAACATCCAAGTGCTCAGGTTTCACTCCCACTGAAGGGAATTTAAAGGCTCCTGCTGACTTATGTGGGAGTTGGGTCAGGCCCCATAGCAACTGCCTATGCCCAAATACAATCTATGGCTGCTGCAAGCAAGAGCAAGCCTTAGTTTTGCATGATGATGATTGTATTTTAAATTTTGTGTTGGGAATACACACACACACATATAATTGTTTGTTTTTCAGAACTGCTTTTATCTCTAAGTGTTATGATAACCTTTTGTAAGGCTCTGAGCTGGCACTCTGCAGGTTCAGGGAGGAGTGAATGCCCCTCGTGCTTCTGCCTAGGAATAGATCTGGGATTTATGGATGCTTGTGTTTGTATTGCAACAGGCTCAGGAAGGACAAAGGAGTAATTGCTCCTTGGTTAGAGCCACTTTTCTGAAACTTCTCTGTGTACAGCAAGGTCTCCAGGAAGCAGGTAGGAGGGAGGGAGGGAGAGAGGGAGGAAAAGGAGTTGGCACACAAACCTCGGAAGGACCTGCAGACAGAAGTCCTAAGGAGGATGGAAGTGGAAATGGACAGACAACTGTAGGGAAAGATCACGCTGGAGCTACAAGAATCGCATTGCAAGGCTCAGACAATGTAATTCGCGGAAATCTGAGGTTACCTGAAATCTTGAGAAGACACTGGTTGGTCTAACACATGAGAAACAGTAGCCAACGACGAGGGAGGAACAGCAGAGTGTGAATAAGAAGGTTGCCTAAATTTACCCAGATCTGTACAGCCTTTATGTTTCTTTTAGGAAAAGAAAAAATCATCACAGGACTTTTTCAGGATTTAAAGATGGTCCTTTTAAAGACAGAGAATGCCACAGGAAAGAGAGGGGGAGGTGTAATGCAGCACAGAAAATCAAACGGCCACCAGGCATGTCCTCTGCTTCCCATGGCAGATGTTTGTGGGAGAGTATAAAGCTGAGGCTGTATAACATTATTCATTTCCTTGTTTGGCCTCAGTAATCATCTCTTCAGGGGCTTCCTGAGGTGGATGTGCAGCACGAACAGTTGTGTCCTCCTGCACCAGCCTTCTGGCATGGATGTGGCCAGTGTCTCCTGGAACCTCTTGAAATTTCACCCTCCTCACTGCGCCATGGCAAGAAACTCTGCAAAGTCACTCCATGCTGCCCAATAAAACAGGGAGCTCTTCTTTCCCCCAGCCTGTTAATATCTCATTTTGTGCCCTGTCCCTTTGTCATAACACTTGGTCACCAATGGTTAACTGCTGTCTCTGTCTCCCCATTTATGAATTGGGAGACATCTCCCACATCCCTCCCCTCAATCAGATCATCTCGATATGCCTTACTAATGTAAAATCTTTCCTTTCTCTGTAAACTAAGATGACGTTCCCAAGGATGAACAGGTAAAATCAGTATCCAAAGGTATTTCTGGTTTCATGAAAATGTCCGTGTGAGCTGGCGTTAAAAATCACCTATGGGGAATCATAGCACATACATTTGAAAATCCCAAATCACCCCATCTTGGGGTGAATATTGAGAGACCTATAAAACATACATTCTTAAAAAAACAGGTAATGATTTTAAAATTCGGTGTTTAGAAATAATCCGCTGCCTGCTGAACACTAAAGACATTTTTTACTGTTTGGAGCACCATTGTTAATTTATGTAAAGAAGGCAGAAAATTCAAATAATGGGAAGACCACTCCTTTCTCAACCTTTCCAGCTTTTCCAGTTTCCTGGCTCTGTTTCCATTCAACTATCTAAATATTCATCTAAACTATTGACTGGATGCAGTGTGGAAAAAAATAACTTGAAATAAACAGACCTCTCTATTTATACACATTCTGTTGCGCTTGTGCTGGGGCTGATCAAGAAGATGTGTGTTCCTGGAAATCAGATCATTCTGCACAGAAACGAAGATTAAAATGAAAGAAGAAAACAATCCAGTGTAACATCAGTGGACAAAGCCACATCTCAGTGTTTCCCTGTCCTCAGGGTCTATGATGGCATATAATGCTTTCTCTGTTGTGGCCATTTTAATTATATGTTTTGATTGAGCACATGGGTGCTCTGGTGAAGGACACAGCCATATCCGAGTCAGGGAGTAGCACACCTGGCATCTGTGGCATTTATTTCAGTGTAAGTGAGCTACCCGAGTCACACTAATGGGGGGAGACCAGTTCTCAGGTGCTTTTTTACAACTGTTTGGTTTAGATCTCCATAAAAATAGAGGGG
The DNA here is from genome assembly GCF_015227805.2 of Hirundo rustica. NCBI lineage: Eukaryota > Metazoa > Chordata > Aves > Passeriformes > Hirundinidae > Hirundo > Hirundo rustica. The sequence continues at coordinate 63,424,561 of NC_053453.1, read as the reverse complement.
AGCAATGGAAACAAAGTTTCATTCACTGTTATCTAGAATTTTATCTGTTTTATACAATTATTTAATCACAGTTTATCATTTCAGAGCAATAAGAAAACACTGAGCAGAAGGCTTATTGCCCACTAAACCTTATCTCAAACAGAAAGTCCTGGCAAGGCACAAATCATCCAAGGCAAGTTCTGCTGGCATGAGGGTCATAATATCCAGATTAAGTCAGTAGATATACCTGAGAAGGTATGAAAAAAGCACTATAATTTTAAGGCTACTGCTGGTATCTTGACAATGTTGTAAATGAGATAGTGTCTCATCATGTGCAGCAATGTGACCTTATTGACTTCAGCAACGGTTGCATGAAAATTATTGCGGGGTGGAAACTGAGGCAATGCTAATGGAAAAGAATAATATCCCCCAAATTTAAGGTTATGCAACCATGTGTCAATGCAGACCACTCAGAAAGAGAGAGCTCCAAAGAAACATAAAAGGGTAGGACACAAAGTTTGTGCAAATTATTTATAAAGGGATTTTTTTTTCCCCTTAATGAAGCGATGTACCATTAGCTGATGTACTTGCTCTTTCCTAGAAGGTGCATGAGCAGACCCTCATCATGGAGAAGAGAGAATGGTTTTGGCCTCTTGGATTGCAGACAGCAAAGCAGAGGAAAAAAGATACCGTGAGTCTGAACATGGGAAATATGAGGCAACACACACACAGAGAAGTAAGTAAGATGTTACTCTCTAAACAGTCATTTTCAGCACTGAGGATTGGTTGAAAGAAGGAAGACAAAAGATGCCCAAATTCCTTAAGAGGTCAGTTGATTCAGGACCAAGCTGTATGGACCTCTCAAGAAAAATAAGGAAAACATCCCCAAACAAACAAAATTCAGTGAAACCCAGCCTTGGACACACGCTAAATAACAGCACTGCCTGGAGATAAGAAGGTACTTGGTAGAAATGAGAAAGGCGATAATTCCTCAGGCTTTATTTCCACAGGGTCCCAAACTTTGAAGTGTACTTTAACTAATCCTTAGCTCGCTCTCCGCTGATTTCTCTCAAGGAAGAGCAGGGGTTAAAGGAGAACGGGAAAACATAAACAAGTTGTATGTCACACGTAAATAACAACAAGCTGCGGTCCTGAAGGAACAACTGCGGATTTCAAGGAGACGTGGGCTCATGCAGGATGTGAGTAATTCCAGAGACTTCCCACTATCTTTCCGTGGGGTCCCACTGACGTTACCGGTATCCTGTTGCGAGAGAATAGGACCAATATTTTTAGACGTGTGTGCTGGCTGTTCTCTGGAGTCCTTGCAGCACCGGTGTATTTTTAGTGGTCCATTATACGGACTGGAGCAGTCTTTGCGTCGTGTTGTGTCACACGCAGCGTGCGAACTTCCTGTCCCTGCTCCTCCGTGCCTTTGATCCTGCCTATCCAGCCACCACAGCAGCAGAGCTGACACATCAGCCAGGGCCATTTCTTCCTTAATTGGACTTCCCAGGTAGGCGGAAATGTGCCCAACGGGGCAGGGTGTCACTGTGCCTTCACGACAGCAGCTGCAGAGGGACCCGTCGGAGCAACGCCAGAGATACTGTGGATATTTCATCCCCTTGCATGTCAATATTATGTGTCCCGTGTCACTGTATCCTAAGCATATTTTGGATTCTTTGCAGCTGTAGTAATGCCACCTCGCCAGGTACAGCTGCCTGTGCTATTACACAGTTTGCTAATGGCTGACAAGGCCTGATGCACATTCAGAACTTGTAATTGAGTGCGTCATGACTAATAAGTTGATCTAGAGAGGTCATTTCTGGTGGTTTTTTTCCGGTGTATGTTTCTAGGAAAGGAGTTCAGTTTTCCTTTGTAAAGTTTCGTTGACTTTCCTGTGATGATTGTTATTTGAAATAACTAAAAAATGATGTTCTACTGAATCTGTGTTTCTCTTACTGCCTTCCTTCTCACCAGTGAATCCTTAATAGGTGTTGTCAGTAACACATGCTAGCTGTTAGAAAATCCAGATGAAATTATACAATGCCTCATGACAGACACACTGTTTCCCCACTCCTCACTGCTATACAACCAATCCATCACGACAGCTGTTTAAAAACCACAATGCCAGTTTCATATGTGACTTTCCTAGAAAAAATAGCACAATATTCCTCTTCACTTTGAAAGCATGGGGGTATCTAGATTCCTATTCCCCAGTATTTTGAGAATGGTTATATATAAGTTTAATTTTCTGCATTTCAACAGAATTTGCCAAACACTCGCATCTAGAGAATTAGAGAATCACACAATGTATTTTGACATATTTTCATCACAATTTTCTGTACTGACTCTTCCAGTAGTTTATCACGTGTGTAGGGACAGAACATTGCAAGAGGACAGTGGCTTTGTTTTCAACTGCCTTGCACAATCTTTACCTCGGCATGAGAGTGAAAAGTGGGAGCCAGGAGATAAGGGAGAGATAAAGCTTTTGAGAAGAAATTCTGCTGCTCCTGTCCCAGGCCTCTCTGTGCAGGGTTATTGCCATAAGCCACAGCTCAAAGGGTGGCTGCTGAGACCGTCAATGACAGGACTTCCCTGCAAAGGGTGCTGGCCCTTCACGAAATAGAACCAGAGCTTTCAATGGCCTTCCCCCCCACAAAGAATCAAAATCCAATGAGAGTGGATTTTAAGCTCTCCTAAAATCTTCTGCAACCTCTCTAAGAGCACCCAGGGAGTACTGAGGCCCTGGTTGCCACCTGAGTTTAAAAAAAAACCTGGGCTCCCCCAATGTTGTGGGGTGCACAGGAGCTGTCTGTCGTGAGGCCTCTTCCCTCCTTTGGGTTGATTCCCAGGGGGATGTCTGAAGTGCCCTGACCTGACACTTGTCCTCACAGTGTCCGTGTGTCTGTGCACACATGCACATTCATATATTTGTACACATGAACACAGACACGCGCAAACCCTTCAGGCAAGAGAGGAGAGACAAGCTGCTGATTACAGAAGAAATTCTATCACTGTATGTAAGGTAAAACTGAGTGGCTTAGGGTATTTTATTATTATTTTTTGCTCTGCTTTGGTAGGTGGCAAGCCCTGTGAAAGGGAGGAAGACAAACCCGAGCTGTGCGCCAGCCCGTGATGGGAATGGAAACGTCTCCCTGTTCCTCCCGAACGTGATCTCCAGACCAGCCTTGCTCCATGCCGCTCCTTCAGGCAGCGGCACTTTGGAAAGCACTTCACAGCTCCAACTGTTTTCTCTATGCTCAGGAGAGATTCCTGGTCTCAGCTGTGTAAATGTTTTAACTGAGATTCATGCTTGGCTATTCAGGTCACTGCTTTCTCTTCCGGCCCACACAGGCCAAAATGCATCTATATAAGCACAAAGTGTCCAAAATCAACACAGTATTTTTCACTTGAACACACCCATGGCACGTGGCTCCCTCAAAGTACAGGATACAATGCCAAGCAGTAGATTTGTACATTTGCCTGACGTGAACTTAGCACGATTTACAAAAAAAAGAGGCAGTAGGCCGGTTGTGTGCCCGAGCAAATCTGGCTTGGCAGAAGCTATCATTCCAAAGAAGGAACTCAAGGAAATCAAACTCTCCCTCTGGTCTTGAGAAAGGACTTATCTAATGTAGGAAGTGTTCTCAAAACATTTAATTTGTATTGAGAATTACAATGTATTTCTTTCTGAATTTAAGTAACCCTCTGTCTCCTTTGCTGGAAGAATAAAATGAATTTCCTTCTGCTGTTTTGACTTTGTTGTTTAAGGGGTTTAGGGACACCTTGAAGCTCAGCAGCATTTAAATGATTAAAACACCCTTTGTTGTGGAAAGATCCAGATAGCTCTAGAGATAGATTTAATCAATGCCCAAATTTTCAGGGATTGTGTTCCCACATATTGTCTTCCTGCCCACAACTGTATGTCATAAAAAACAAGAGTTTTTTCCACAGCTGATCTTGCCAAACAGGAGGAGGAGGGCTTTCCCTAAACTTGGGAAAACAACAGAAAAATCAAGGCTCCAGAGCTAAGAGATTGATGCAGCTGTCTCAAACTCTCCCCACTGGTGCATTATTGTCATTGTCACCGCCGTCACAGACGCCCCCTTCCCTTTGCCAGTCTGTGCAGGGAGGTGCTCCCCCTGATCCTTCCCACACAAGGACCATCAACATGTCTTAACTACAGCAAAGGAATGCTCTAACTGCTATTTGACAGTCATCACATTCCCCCTGCACCACCCCCCCCACTTTTATAATCTATATCCTCATTCTAGCCTTGTATTTCCGTCCAACAATATTTATCTCCACAGATTTGGGTCAAGGTTAGCAATAGTTCTGGTACAAAGAAGTCACTATCTTCGATAAAGCAGTTTTGGCAGAAAAAAACCCAAATCAAATATTATTCTCCTTTTGTTCAGGGCAAAGTTACTCTGGCCTCTAGGTAGCCCAAACTGCAAATGTACCTGTGTGCATTGCTGTAAGTAAACAAACTCCCCCCAGGAGGCAGAAGAATATTTATTTGTGCTGCAAAATGCTTAATGAATCTCCTCCCGAAGCACATGTTGCTTACAGTGTACCTCCCCAGCGGCATTAATTACAAGTAGTAGTTATGCTTGGTTCAGGTAAAGGCAGGTGATCCATCCCTAATGTAAAAGGTGCCTCACAGAGGACAAAAGTAAAAACAATAGAGAAGCTAAAAATATTTTTCCATAGGTCTCTCATCTCCCTACAGAATCAACAAAGATGTTACACTGACATTTATTTGTAAAAAAGATGAATTGACATGGCCTTGATGCTGGGATGGTTTCAAATTCATATCCCAGTGAAGATTACCAGACTGAAGCAAAAATATGTTAAGTTTCAACTCAAGTTTGAGATATAGAAGGGCAAGTGTCTGCTGGTGAAATCTGAATATTTGTAGGGGAAAATATTGTCCTGTTCTCAGATTCCACTTATTTCCACTTCATTGTTTTTTGATCTTTTTAACCACACATCCATACCTGTTGCCACTTCTGCTCCCCATGTGGTACCAGGACAACAGGAGTAGCTCCAGGCCGGGTTAGAGCTGCACATTTAAGTCCATTTCAGTATTTTGGATAGCTTCAGGGGGAAGCAAAAAAGCCACCCAATGACACATAAAGCAGAGCCCAGCATAAGTAAACAGGACCATCCATCCCTGTTTCCCCCACACAGCTCACTTTGCATTAAAAACTTATTTAAATGTCTGTCTGAATGTAAGGTTTCTTTTTGGAGTAGAGAGGAAGCATTTTTTTTTTTTTTCTCCCAAATTTTCAGCCACTTCCCATTAGTTTCTAGTCAATTTATGTAACTCTGCCTTATAACAAGTGGCCTAGCAAGTCATGGCATTAGAGTTTTCCTTATGGCATCAATCAGTGATCCATAACTGCTGTGCTGGCTGCTGGGGAACCACTCACTTGTCCTAAATGTTTTACAGAGCCAAGATTAGTGAAGTGTAAAAGGAAACACGAACACCCTCATTATTGATTGGAAATAAAAAATGGAGAGTTATTCAGAGCTTTTCCCAAGTTCAGACGGGAGGCCTGAATGACAGTTTCAGCCCCCTCAATGCCAGACCCACACTCCAGTCACCAAAACAACACTTCTGTCAGTAAATCTTTAAATGTGGTGATTCCTTCTCTGGCACAGGCTGCCTCCAGATGCTTCCAGCCTGAATGACTGTGAATTTTCACAATGTGGAAAGTGAATTTTCTTGCTAGGTAAAGGATGCAGATTATGTCTGAACCTTTATAATTTCAGAAGTCTACTTTGGTAACTTTGTTTTTATGACCCTTTTAGAAGCAAATAGTGAAGTGGGAATCTCAGGAGACATGATTCGGTGGCAGCAGTAATGCCAGATATTCCAAGCCTGCACCCTGCTTGTTCCTATGCCCTGAACTGTGCCAGGAAAATCTTGCATGTGAAGAAGGCCAGGGAATTTGGTAGATCCTCCTAAACCCAGTATTTTTTGTTTTTCATGGTTTAAAACTAAGGGAATTTATTCCTGTAGAGGCAGCAATGACAAGTGCTACACTGGAAAACCTGAATCCACTGCTGAGCACTCTCTAGTCTGGAATCTGTGATGCAGACATGAAATTGTAGGAAATTTCATTAAACCTGTGTTATATGTCCTGACCAACACCATACCCACAAAAGATAAGTGAATATGCATCTTGTGAATGAGTCACATTTAATGAAATACACAGTCTGAATCTCCTCATTCTGCTCCTCATGTTTTGTTGGGCTTCATCTTAAATTGAGCTGTGAATATTTCCATGCAACAAAACATCTATGAGAGACCATGTTTTACTTATGATCCCAGGGGAAAATGTACCGTTACCATGTTAATTTGGAGAAGAGGATGCCAGATGGTTGGAACAGACTGCAGAATGTGTTTGAAGTCAGGAGGGCTATACAACCTGTGTAGGATGTGCAACATAAAAAATTTTAAACAGAAAGAAAGAGAAAAGAATACTGAGCCTGTTGCAGCCAGGGGGTGCTTTATCAGTCATGCAGTGCATATGCGTAAAATACTGTTAATTAATAAGCGAGATGTGCTTAAGGAGAAGAAAGAAGAATATGTCTGGTATAGAAGCTAACACAGCCCACTCAGCACACATCTACCCTGCAAGCCTGAAAAAGAAATCCTACTACTGCCGATAAAAAAACCCCATGAGAGCTGAGAGGTCTCAGTCTAAGAAATAAATCTAAGAAAGAAAATACAACAGCACACTGCCTGTTCCATATAAGAATATCCAAGTCTATCTGTACATAACATCCTGTATCTGACAGCATCCAGGAGGAGACAGTGAAAGAGTTTGCTTTTCCCAGTGAACTGTGGCCAAAGGTTGCAACCACGTTGTCAGAGCACTTGATGCACCCTGGTTTTGTTAATTTGTCTACATTCCCATTTTGGACCTGTTTATGCATATCTAAACTAACCTACTACGGTGCTTCCAATGTGAGCCACAAACATGGCATTTCCTTTGATTAAGTTGAAAACTCCTGCTCTCGGTTGCTGCCCTTTATTTTTTATGCAACTGGAAGGAGGGAATGGCCACTGCTCCTCCTTCTCCCACTTGTTATGCTTGTCTGATGGACACTCTCCAGTGACTGAATAGTCCTGGTTTCCTCAATCTAAAATGGCACAGAAACCTCACATGCTTCTGACCATTCCTGCTCCCCAGGCACACCTCCTTTCTAGTCCTGTTAGAGCCTTTCTGGGGCTGCACACAGGGCTCCACAGGGTAGGGTCACCAGGGATTTATGCTGCAGTAAAATGCAATATACCTTCTCCTCACTTTTCATTTCTCTCCCAGGAACTCCCAAATGCCCTTTTCCCTGCTCAGAGAAATGTAGGAAGGGACTCCAAGATCTGTCCTTGTGGGTGCTACCTGCTCCTGCAGGGCCTTCCCAGTACAGAAATTCTTAGGTTCTTTCTCCTTTTATTACCTACTCCTTCACATTTACTGGCTCTGACCTCCATCTATACATATATATATATTTTATCACCCTGTTGGCTGAAGCTCTTCAGAGCCATTACAGTTGTGATACCTTGAATAATTTTGTAGGAGAAGACTGCCATCCATGAAATACTAAATCCTTCTAAAGGGCTGGCTTTTGTTGCCATTGTTCACAGGTCTCATTAACACTTTGGTCTTACCTGTCTATCACATAAAGGGTGGGCTCAATCAACCTGTACACAATGCAGAGAAGGAACAGAAACACAAACCCCAAACGTACTGGCACAAGAACAGGTCTGTACTGTTGGAAGGGATTTGTCTATTGTACCTCAAGTCTGTGTGAAACGAAATGAAAACTGTAAAAGAGCCAATGGTGCAAGTCCGTTATACCAGAAGCATCAGTGAACTCCAGGGATCTCTTTCTCTGCCTGCCACAAATGTTCAGAGGAGACTGATGTCCCCAGAGCCCCCAGGGCATTGCTTTGGTCCATGCACACAGAACTGCTGTTCCAAACTGAAGTTAATGAGGATTTATCCCCCCAACATAATAATCCTCTTTAATCTGTAAGCCTGGTTGCTGGACTCTTCGTGTGCATTATCCATTGTGTCAGAAGATAAACCTTTAACTCCAAAATTGTGGCAGCCCTTCAGCAATCCCACTCACAAAACACGTCAGAGGAGCTGTGTGTGGTGTTTGCCTGCAGTTTAAGTACATGAGAATCACTCTCAGTTGTTGAAGCAGCCCCCCTTTCTTATCTTCCTGACCACTGTTTGCAACATCTGTCAGTGCTTATTTAGGAGGGCCCCAAGACACAAAGAGCACCAGGACAATTACTCTGAGCTCTGTACTCCATTGTCAGGATGCTCTTGTCTTGGCTTGGAAAAAAATATGTTCAATGGGAATAAGATAAAACCACGTGAATTTTTTTATGGTTTAGAAAGTGTATGTTGGCAAAGGCTTGTCTCTAACAAACGCTGTTTCTTTTTTAAATAACGTCAGGGGAAAACCTCATCATAACTCTTTTTAACTATTGTAAGACAATAAACTGCTCTACCCAAATAACATATGGCATTTTTCTCATTTCAACCTGCTCTATGTCTCTTTGGCAGGCTTCAAAATGTCCTCATAATCGCAGGGGGACAGTACTGACAGATACAGAGCCCAGGGAAGTTAAATGAAAATTTTCCAATCCTTTCAATGGGAATCTTGGCAGAAGAAGGAAAAGGATAAGACAATGGAATTTCAGCTGATGGGGATAGATGATCCTTCTGCTGCCACAGAAAGCCTAATGTATCTGCTGACAACTGTTGAAAGATGTATTTCCTTCATGATTTTTTTAACTTGTATGTTTAGGGACCGTTCTGTTTTCATGCCTATTCAGTGTTGAAAAAAACAAAGGAAGGGCAACTTGTGTCCTTTCCAAACAGAAAGAAAATTCAATGCAAAACTTTTATTTTCATTTTTGAAAGCAGCTCATGACAAACAGCAACTAAAAGCACAAGTGAAAGCAAGCAATTACTTCTGAGCATCACAAGAGCCCCAGTCCTGTCAGCATTTATGTGGCATTTCTGGGACTGCCTGCTGAAATAAGCTCAGCTGACAGAGTTACACACCTGAAGCACATCTTTACATGGAAACATCTGCACAGTCTGGATGCTAAAGTACATCTTTCCACAGAAGGTTCTAAGGCTTGACTAAATCCCACTGAAGTTGATGGAAAGGCTCCAGGAGCCTGTAGGAATCAAACCAAAAAGGTGCACACTGTGCCTTCCACCCAAGTCTGCATTAGCAAAGGTAACTTGGGTATCTCTCCCGCTACAAAGCCATGCCCAATGTGCCTTTGCTCTTTAAAAAATCAGATTTTCCTTTTATCAGACCCAAATCTCTTCCCTTCTTACAGGCAAAAACCCATGTGAGGAAAAAACACTGCAACTCACAACTTTGTGCTGGAAACGTATGCAGAGCAGAAGCAGCAAAGCTGCTCATACTTATGGTTAATTATAATCATCATTGGGATAAAATAATTCCTTCTCCTGTCCTTCCTCCAAGACTCTGATGAATTAAAGAGAAGCACAGACATCACAGTGTAGTTTAGATGAAAATATTACCAGCTGAATTATCAGATACTAAATTACTTCACTTCCCTGCTTTGTTAATTGGCTGTAAGGGAGACTTGCTCAGTGTGTGGCCAGGGCAGATTTCTGCTCAGACTTGTCATCTGGATGGCTGTGAAAACCTTCTGTGTACCCCTGTGACTGACTGGGATGTTCTTTGTGACAGACTAGTTTGAGAAACTGCTCTGCACCTAAAACTAAAAAGGAACCATTGCTTGTGCTTATGAACGAGAATTTAGAAAAAAAAAAAAAAAAAAGATTTCCAGTACCTAGAATACTCTGAAATGTGTGATGTGCCCATAATAACTGTAATCATCCTCCCTGATAGTCTTAAAGGCCCCATAATATATTTCACAGTTATAACATGAGATATGCAACTATTTTGGGGAATGACTGACAATTTAAATAATTTCACAAAATAGTATCAAGTGTGGAAGTAAGTGACTGCATTGTTCTGTAGACATGCATGGATAAAAAAATTATTTCAAAATCCAGATTTTGAGAAATTAATCAAACAGTAGTTTTACTTAGGGACTGGCTGAAACAATAATTTTGCAAAATTACTGGAAATTTTAGTCATTTTGTCAATGACTCATTTTGCAACGTGAATAGAGCTTCCTGATGTGCTTGGAAGAGAATTTAATGCCCAAGAAAAGGAGGGATTAACTAGCATTCACTGCTCCCTGGATTCACTCCTTAGCACTTTGAACTCTTTAGTCCCAGCTCTCCAACCCATCTGTCTCTTGTCCCGAGCTGTCCCTCCCAGGGTAACTGCTGGCTTCCTGGGAAGATGATTTTATGTTGGATGGCTCCAAAGAGCTCTAAGCACACCTGGCTCGGGGCTGAGAGTGATACGGCTCCTTGGCTGCCTCTGCTAATCTGACCCAAATGGATCTGCAGCTTGATAAATCAGCAGGATGCCCAAATGCCAAACATTCTGCAACTGAACACACAAGCAATCCCCAGGTTTGTGGGAATGGACGGGTGTTGGAGCCTGGGGGTGTGCGTGTGCACACCCACAGCAAATCCACCCCCACGGTGACTGCCATTAATCACCCTGGGATCTTTACTCCTGGCTCCTCAGGATGCACCCAAAGAACAACTCCTTGGTTTCAGAGTGCATTAAATGACTTTAAAAAAAAAAAAAGGTTAATTGCGTTTCTGGAGTCCTGACCACCACAGGATGGATTTTCTCTTCTATGGCGTTAAGTAGGCTGAAGATGATGTCATCTGTGTGGGACAGGGATCACCTTCTTTGCACGTGCACACAACATGCAGGAGCCAGCTTATGACAAATGGCAGAGCCTTGGCTAATGCCTTTTCCAGGAGAAGGGGTCTTTATTCTCCAGGCCTTTCCACTTGCCCTGTCTCCAGCTATGACATCAGCTGAGCTCTCTTGTGCCAGCTTGCTTCCTTCACCCGTTGATGGCATTATGAGGAAAATACAGAACATCTGATCATCACTTGAGAATGTTCCTCTTAGAAGTTTTGATTCTTGCTAGCAGGCTACTGAAAATGAATACACACATCTGAAAATGAAAAGGCACATTGGCATCACTGCAGGACTCTTCTGTTGCAGCCCAAAGGCACCAGAAGCTACATTTAGTGGGGTAAAAATGCAAAAGGGATACTCTGAATCTTCCTTTAAATGCAGGGTGTTAAATACTGTTAAGTTGCCCTAACTCCTCATCACTTTTTTAATCTGCAGCTATGTGGAAATCTCTCACCAGAGCAGCAGAGCTGCCCCTGAGAACAGGTCATGGGTTATGGTAACAGGAGCCATCAAAGTGGTCATCTCTTTGGCCTGGAACTCTCGTAGCTGGAAGGAGGTGTTTTCTCACCTTCTCAGTTGCTTTTTGTTTTATTACATGAGCCCAAACACCAGGAAAATGACCTGTATGCTGGTACCTATCTAGGAAGAAGAAATAATCCAAGGGAGTTGTATAAGAAAGGCTGGAAGAAAAGATACTTTCAGGTTTGTGAACCTTGTGTAATTTATGGTCCATAAGCTCCACTTCTCAAATGAAATGACTGGTGATTGTCTCTTCTGTCAGGCAGTCTCACCTCCCAGTTTTGTGTGAGAAATCCTCAAGGGATCAGCTGGAAGAGGGACCCTGAATCTTCCCTGACTGAGAACACCTTCATATTGGGGAATCCCTCATCTGACTCCATCACCAGAGAGAAAAGAATCAGGCTTCAGGTGTAAATTCACAGAAGTTTTCTTCCAACAGAAGATATCTGAGATTCCCCAAATCATCCCTCTCTTCTTGCTTAGTCCTTTGCTCCTTAGCCTGCTTTTTTGTTGCACTGAAGAAAAGCCCTTTTGAGACCAAGCTCCCTGGTACCCAGACCCTACCAGAATTGTGTTTCTCAGATTCTATCACTGTACTGAGTAAAAATAAAAATAAAGATATAAAATTTGGAGACTCTCTACAATCAATATCCTGTACAGATAGTAAAATAATCACTCCTTAAGAGATCTGGTTTTGTTATCCAGACAGAGGTATGACTCGGTGGTCTTTCTGAAGCAAACCTGTGCTCAAATTGTGTGAGACATTCAAAAGCAGAACATGAGTGCTACAAAATATTTGTTTTTATGAAGAGGACAATTTAAGATTAGAGGAGATTGCCTTAATGAAAATGCAGTATATAACACACCTCAAGCATGAACTAAACCAAAGATTATCAACAGTTAGGCTGGTCTAGGAGTTGGACTTTGATGATCCTAGTGGGCCCATTCCAGCTCAAGGTGTTCTATGATTCTAAGAAATCCACCTACATTCTTTTCAGACTGAATAATGTTTTAAAACGTTCTGTATAACCTCCACACAAACCCAATGGGCTCACACACAAACCCACATCTACAGACTTGGGTAGAACAATAAATAGGACATCAAATTCACATATTTATATGTCAACCTCTGTGTGCAGTGCAGAAGCTGCCAAACAAAGAGAACTTTAGTCTGCTGACGTTTGCACGTCGACCTGGATAGGAAATAATGAAGATACAGCTGAGGCAGTAGAGAAGCAATTTCTTCAGAGAAAATTTACTCAACATCTAGAAAAATGAATAACACAACACTGAACAAACTGAAAACAGTCTCAACCTTTGTTGCTTCCCAATGGCCATGACACTATTTGGAAACCTCCTGTGAAACATACACAAGGACTGGCATAATTTCTTGGGCTTGCTGCTTACTTTTTCCAAAAAAGGGACCTTCAGGACTGTGCACCTGGAGGACACCATATGCAGTAAAATAATAATAATAAAAGGGAAACTACTCAGAAATACTTCTTTGCCTCCAACCCTAACAAGACTTCTTTGGGGATGTAAAAGTTCTCTAATACTGAACAGATGTTAAGGTAACCCAAATACAGCACCCAGAATCCTTTTTCCAGCCTGTTATTTTATAATTTATCAAAATGTTTAAATGCTCCTTCACTTGGCTATTAAAAAAATATTATTAAATGAAAGTAAGACTCTTGAGAAGGCTTTGAGCTTTAATGCATTTCACAGAACACCCAGTCAGAGAGGAATGAAGGTGCAAAAACCCTGCCAAGGGCTCAGTGAATGGATAAAGTGTTAGAGGTGATGTGTGTTTTTAGAAGTTTTTAGACAGTATAATTTCAAAATTAGGACTGCCTCCTTAGAGTCTTATTCAGGTAAGATGTTCATGGAACGAAAGGGCAGATGCTCAGCTTGGGCTCCTTGAGGTCATCTATTCAGCCTGGAAGTTTCTGTTTAGTAGACATGATTCTCCTCTTTAAATGCTAAATATTAACCTATATCTAACGCCATTTATATTCTCACTTGTACACACGTCAGAGTCCTCATGCTTCTTGCATAAAAGCAAAGACAAAACCATGAGTCCAAAACCAAGAATCTATTCTCTGGTACCAACAAAATTAGCTAAAAGTTGATAGAGCTGCACTCATTTAACCCTGATTCAGAGGGAAATCAGAAACTCTGCAAAGGAATGTGCTTGAATCCATATTCTATACTTGAATATTTGGAAGACTGGTGAGGAAGGAGCAAAGCCAAAACCTAGACGTGAGTTTGGCACGTGGTACAAATCCCAACTCAAACCACTTGGGAGCTTTGGACACTCAAGTTCTGCTTCCAAATCGGCTGCTGGGCCTTGAGCACATCTTGAACCTGGGGTGGATAAGTAAATCCTCCACCAAGAGGATTTATTTTTACCTTCTCTTATATGCAGTGAAATTGTTTTTATATCCATTCATTTTTGATGCCTTCCTTGCTTACAGGATTTACAGATGTCTGTTTCTTGGAAACTCCAGTCACTCCATTGCTGTTTTCCTTCTAGCCAGCAGGGAATGCTGGTGTATGGAAGTAACCCTCCCTCCCTGTCACAGGCAGAAATGTCTCTTCCTCAGTTAGGAAAGCATAGAAAACATTCCCTGCACAATCTGGAAGAGATTTTTTTCTGGAACAGTGTTGTTCAAACAAAAGGCCAAACTGGCTTTCAAAGGCAGAGTACTCTTACCTTAGTCCACCCTGCTTTGCTAGTGCTCCTAGCAGCCTTAAAGCAGGATGTCCTATTTTACCTAGCTTCCCTATTTTTCCTATTTTAGTGCTTGCTACTAAGGCTTCAGCCAAGAAGGATCCTCATGCTGCAGTCGTAAAAGGGCCAGCTTGTCTCCAGGCCGGAAGAAATTCTGATCCTTGAGCTGCCAGCCTCTATTCTTAAATATGTGAATGGTCCAAAGATCTCTCAGAGCTTGATGGGATATGACAAGAGCAAAGGTATTTATGTGCCATGGCTATTTTCCATTGTCAGATCCAGTGAGGATAACACACAGATGTACTCTAAGCCTTTCAGCATTCTCCAGAGAGAAAGCCCCTTTGGCAGGCATCCTCACTTTCTCAATAAACATAAGGTTTTTCTCAGTTTTGATTTATAGTGCTGAACGTGTCTCTTTTCCATTCTGCAGTTGATGATACTGAAAGCTGGAAGTTAATAGTGTCATAAAAAAACCCCAAAGCCTTGTTTCCAAAACCTGCACGTATTCTTTAAACTTTCGAAGCAGAGGAGATTTGGTAGCAAATTTTCCAAACTAACTGAGCTCCAAGATAAATTTCCATGGGGACGTTCTCCACTTTGCACTCCAAACCCACAGTCCCTAAGGAATAAGTTGCTCCCCACTTACTGTGCCCCTTAAGAGTACGAAATGCCAGTTCCTCTGCCAGAGGAAGGAGGAAAGGAGGATGATCCCGTTCCTGTTCTGCTATTGCAAAGCTGCTGGGATGAATTGCTTGAGAGCAGCTCTCTAGAGAAGGATTTGTGACTATTGGTGTGTGTAAGATTGGATATGAGCCAGCAATGCGGGTTTGTAGTACAGAAATCCAGGGAGACATCCAAAGCAGCAAGGGCAGCAGAGCCGCGGGGATTCTGCCCCTCTGCCCTGCTCAGGTGAGACCCCACCTGCAGAGCTGTCTCCAGCCCTGGGCCCGGCACAGGAAGGACAGGGAGATGCTGGAGCCAGGCCGGAGCAGGGACACCAAGGGCATCAAAGGGGTGGAGAAGCTCTGCTGTGAAGAAAAGCTGGGAGAATTGGGATTGATCGGCCTGGAGGAGGGAAGGCTTCAGGGTGACCTGTGCCCTTTCAGTAGTTAAAGGGGGCTGATAAGGAAGATGGAGAGAGTCTTTTTATCAAGGGCTATAATCACAGAACCATAGGATTATGAAGGTTGGAAAAGTCCAAGCTTAGACCAAACACCACTTTGCCAACTCAGCCACAGCACTGAGTCCAGTCATTCCTTGAACACCTTGAGGGATGAGGACTTTCCATCTCCCTGGGCAGCCCCTTCTGATGACTAAGCATCCTTCCAATGAAGAAATTCTTCCTAATGTCCAACCTGAACCTCCCCTGGTGCAGCCTGAGGCCGTTTCCTCTTGTCCTGTCACTCCTCACATTGTGAAGGAAGCCAAAGAGCACCAAAAGAGTTGTTTATGACAAGACAGAGCTGTTCATCAGTTTGTGACACAGGGCACCAGGATACACACTGTCCTGAATCTTCATTCCCTGTTTTACTTCCCCTCTGGGCCTCCATCCTTTTACCAACAGCCCTCCCTGGGACTTCTGGAGCACCTTCTCTGCCACAGCCATGGGGGAATGACTTTCCTAGGTGCAGGCTACCTTCCTCTCCTTTGGGCAGGCTGCTCGCCAGTGCTGGGAGATCTGCAAGTTCTAGATGTGAAGGGTTTCCAGGAGCTAAGGCTGGAGTTCCTCCTGCCACAGAGAAGCTCCTGAATCAAAAGAACAAAAAAAAAAGTGGGTTTTTTTCTTTTCTTCCTTTTCATTTTTTTGATTTCTCTCTCTGAATAGGCCACATTTGCACAGACAAGCGGTGACCCAGAAAGAATGCATTCATTGCTACTGCATATTGCTGTTTTTGAACACTGAGCTCCTATCCTGGTGGAGGTAGCTAGGCAGAGATAATTCTAAAGAGCAGTTCCTGTGAAGCTGCAGCCTTAAATTTTACAACAGGACACTGTGGAAAGAGGTGTTATTTTTAGAGCCCTGGTTTATCTGGGAAATTTCAGCTTGCAGCTGAAATATTACTTCACGATCCATACACACGGATTTTTATGAATGGCTCTTGAGGCCTTACTTTTTGCTTCCAAGCCGGTCTTTGGTGACATTTAAAGTTGTGACAGCAGCACTGTGAGGGTAGCCTGCTCCAGGAGCCCTTCAGATCCATGAGCACGCAGAGCAGATGTGCAGCATCCGTGGGCAGCTCTTCCATTCACCACGGTGCGCTGGCTCTGCACAAAATCTCCTGGACAAAGCTGCGCGACCACCACGCCAGCTGGGCTGTTTGGGCTGCTCCTCTGCTGTCTCACGGCCTCACTGAGCAGAGCAGAGCAGAGCAGAGCTCTGCCAGGGCTGTGGAGAGAGCTCCTCAGAGAGCACAGGCTCTCTGGTACAGATGAAACTGCAGAGGCGTTGCACCCCAACACTCCCTTGCCCTCTGGAAGGTGAGCTTTATCCAACATCTGAGCCCCCAGTGTCTGTCTCTCAGCAGGAATCACCTGAAGAATTCACTCTCTCACATGCCAGGATATCAGCACATGCTGTGGTCGGCACGTCCCCACCAGGGCCACTCTGAGAGCCCCACGTGGCTTCCAACAGCGACGCTCTCCCTACATCTCTTTTCTCTTTCCTCCTTTTTTCTTTGTTTACTTTCCAGAAATTGTTGGAAGTGTTTCCAGTCTGCCTTTACCCAGCTTCAGTGCTTCAGTTTTGATCTTTTTTTTTTTTTTTTTTTTTTTTTTTTTTTCCCCTGGGCAGCCTCAGTTGAACCTTGTGGCAGCTGAGCAGCAAAGTCTGCTGACTCGCAGCATCCCCGGGGAGCTGATTCAGTCACTCTCAGTTTGTGGGTCTCTTCAAAGGGCTCCAGCTCAGAGCTGCAGCAAACTGGCAGCTTGCTCTGCTTTTAAATGCATCACGGAATGAGCTGAATGTCAGGGCAGGAGAGCTGGGAGGGTGGGGAGCAGAGGGTTGGATTCCTGAGGGAAGGGTTGCAGGAGAGGAGAGGAAGGGCCTGAAAAATATCCTGGCAAAATCCACAGATATACCACAGGGAGAGACCCAAGGTGGGAGCGCAATCTGAGAGGTATTGAGATATTATGAATTTTATAATGGAATAGAAGAACTATAAAATTTCCTTTTTGCTCTACTTAAAATGTATCATTCTGCTTCTGAAAGTTTATCCTTTTAAAGCCCTCCTTCTCTTGCTTTTAATGAAATACG
Organism: Hirundo rustica; assembly: GCF_015227805.2. Taxonomy (NCBI): domain Eukaryota; kingdom Metazoa; phylum Chordata; class Aves; order Passeriformes; family Hirundinidae; genus Hirundo; species Hirundo rustica. The sequence goes on along the minus strand of NC_053453.1, from coordinate 63,407,210 downwards.
ATTTTATTTTATTTTTTTTTTAAAGGTCATCTTGGAGTAAAATAAAGTTTAATTTCAGGATGGTTGAAACACAATATTTAAGCTTTCCATGAGCAACCCATTTTTTAAAATATTGGGCTGTTTTTTCTTGATACTTTCAAAACCCTTCCCTCCTTACTTTTGCTGGGACAGATCCCTACGTTTTTAATTCATGAGCTGTTTTAATTCCTCCAGGTCCCTGTGGCTGGATTTACTATCCATGGAGCACTGCAGTGGTGTGGTGCTGCCAGCCCTTGTGTGGAAGAGCAGGCTCATGGCTCAGCCATCCCCTGGGACTCAGGAGACCTCAGCACAGCTCCTGCTCCTGCCAACTCTCTTCCCCCAAGGCCAAATTCTTGAAGGCACTTTGGCAAGCTGGTTTTTTTTGTTGTTGTTTTTTGTTTTTTGGTTTGTTTTTTTAAATTTTAAAAGGTGCCCAAATAGGCTGGGCATCTGACACACACATCGACGTGATTTCCTGATGATTACAGCCAGCAAAAGCCCTGGGGTGATGCAGGATGGCAGAGCTGCCCTTGCACTTCTTTGCTGGGTCTTGTTGTGCTCCCTTCGGGGTGAAAAGCCACCCAGAGAGGTCACGCAGAGATGCTGCTGGACTCTGGGTCTGGCACCCAGATCCGTAGGAGACAAATCTAATCCGTTCCTGATTACTTCATTACATTAATTGCTATATGGCAAACTGGCAACCCAGCGCACTAATTAAGATGATAGCATAGAAAAAAAAACATTGAGTGTGGAAGGTATTACATGATTCAGAAATACTCTGGGGAAATGAATGCAAAGCAGAGCTAAGGAAAGGCTAGAACACCAGAGTTAGTTTTCAGTCAGCCTCCCTTGCAATCTATATTCCAGCCAAATTCTCCTCGTTCCCCCTGAGACACTGAGCTCCTGGGGCACACTGTGGCACAGATAGTTAATCCACCAGAGCGATTTTTAAGGCCAGGCAGTTCTGGGATGGTATTTTCATACCTTAAAAATCAAAGGTGGGGGTTGCTCTGAGGGGAGGCACTTCCAGTGTCACCACACAGACAGGAAAGATGAGGGAAGTGTCAAAAAAGAGATATTTGTCCCACATTACACTTGGCAGCACTATGGGGAAGTGACTGTCATATAGTATCATCATTAATTTTTTCTGATCTTTCTTTCTTGGTGATATCCCACACCTTTGTCAGAGGCTGTGAGCCCCTCAGAGCAGGAGGTGTCACTGCAATCAGAGGGACAACCGGAGGTACAGACATATCCAGGCTGCCCTAGAGCTGCCCCACTCACTGCTGCAGGTGCAGCAGCAGTGGCATGAAATTCAGGGGGCACTAACTACAAAGGTGTGCAAGAGGAAAGGGCACTTGATCTTGGTCACAAATGAAGCCAAATTCAGCTCAGATGCTGCAGTCGCAACTCCAGGTTCCACCTGAGATGCGGCTGTGTGCACTTCACTGATGTGCCCTGGGTTGTTTAAGGCATTATACACACTCACTCTGCGTGTGCGCTACCTAATACACAGATTGCATGAGCTCATAGTCCAAAGTGATAGCCTGACTTCTGCACTGGTATTGAGACCCCTTTGTGGTTCCTGGGAAACACAAATTAGATTATTAAGCTATTAAATGTGGCTGATCTCTGAGCAACTGGACTTTTCAGAGCTGATACAATGTTCTCTTTATGTATGTTCTGTTTATGCAAAACTTTTCTGTCCAGTCAGTCACACTCACTCAGAATCACTTCCATTGTTAAGGCCTTTAATAGTATTTCTGTTCAATGATCATACCCAAGATGATAAAAGCTGCCTCCTTTGTAAATCAAATCACATCTTTCTTAAGGCAAGAACTTGAACGTGAGTCTCTCACACCACAGGGAGATGCTGCACCCATTTCTCCCTCCTCTGGCACTCCCTCAATGTCAGGGCAGGGAGTGACCCAGAGAGTTTTTTGCCACCTCTGCTGGGGCAGATCTTGCACTCTTGAGCTGAAATCCTTCCCTGCACTGAAGTTGCTGCCAGTAACAAATTCCAAAGAAAGATCATGTTTGTGGCAAGTCAGTGTTTCGTTGAGCAAAACATCTTTTGCTGAGCAATTCTTTATCCGCTACTGCCTTATCACTGCCCAGCCCTGCAGTCCTCTGGCCCTGCAGAGGGAAATGTGGGTAGGCAATCAATTCCCTCTTCTTTTCCAGTTGCAACCTTGGCCTGCGGGTGCCTGTATGGACTCACAGACCTGTGCCCTTCTAAGCTCCCATGCTGCTGTAAAAATACCTCAAGATGGGAATTTTTCAGTGGAGTTTCTAGCAAAGAACGGAAGAAAAGATCTTAGGAGGGTACCCCGGGTGTGCACGGGATGCTGTGAGCAAGTTCCTAAAATAAATGCCTCTGTGCATAGTCCCTGTGAAATTGTCATCCATAGAAAGCCCCCTTGGATCAGATACTTGAACAAACCTGTGTTTTCCTAGCTGGCACTGCATCTGTTTGCCCAGTTCTGTAAATCATAGAATTGCCACAGTTGGAAGAGGTTTTTAACATCATCAAGTGGAATCTCCAGCCTTGGAGATGGGTAAGGAGATGGATGTAGTTTTCAGACTGTTAACCTTTCACAGGCAGCCACTTCTCACTTAAAAGGCTCAGCAAGTCCCCTCTGGTAAAACGGATGTAAAAAATGAAGCATCTCTGCTCTGACAGAGGAGAGGACCTTGCTGTCTTACAGTGCAGCTTTTTGAGTCCAAAAAGAATTGAGAGAAGGGTGTACGTATGAAAAAAAGGATTCTGACTGCTAAGGAATCATCTGCATGTGAACAATAAAAATAAGCAAGTACTGCTCGTTTTGGAACTGGGAGGTGCAAGCCTGAGGGTTGTTTGTGCATCAACTTGTCATGGTGGCTTTACAAGTGTATGCCTGCCTGTTTATTCATGGCTGCAGCGAGAGCAGCCTGCTTTCCACCCAGTCTGTACTGTAAGCAAGGAATATAATTTGCAGATAAGTAGTGTTGTGGGGAGACAAAACGCCCATCAAAAAACTGTGGGAACTTTGGTGTCTTTATAAAACGTGTTTTGATGGGGAAAGACAAGCACAACAACAAAGTCATCTTACTGGTAACAGTAGTTAACATTTCTCCTAATTTCATTAACAATTTAATTCTGAAAGGAAGAAAGGCTGGCATAGTTCATTTGGTTGTAATTAGAAGGGTGAATTAATAGGTGACTAGGGTTTGCAAATCACTCAGGTTGTTTTGAGAAAACTGTGCACAAAAATAATTTTTTGCTTATGATTTGCTTTCTTTAACAAAAAACAAAACAAAAAAAAAAAACCCAAACCAAACCAAAACAACAACAAAAAAGCAAATCTGTTCCAGATATGTTTCCTGCCTCAAGTGAGGCTTGTGATAAGTGCTGGGATAAAAGAAATCCAGAGGCACTAGAAATAATAATTTTGAAATTGTTTTACCCTGTCTTGAATTTATATTCAGACTTCATGAGCTCTTTTCAATGCATGTCCTCAGTGCCTCTTACCATAACACGCTCTTCTCAAACACAGGCTTGTTAAGCTCACAGGGGGACAGGCAGTCTCCCACTTAAAGATCTTCTGTAGTGTGGTTTTTCACACTGCATGAGCTGAGAGCTGGGTTTCAGGAGGTGAGAAGTGTTTGCTTTGCTGTTGGGGACTTATTTGCCTGAGCGGAAAAAAAAACCCCAACAAAAAACGCCAGATGAAATCTGGATTCATTGCAATGATCACAAAGAAGGCCATAAAGTGATTTTTACTAGAGTTCAGCTCTTGGTCAATGAGATTCATGTTTGCATGTCTATGAGTGAGCTGTGGGGGTCCTGCGGCAGGTGTTGTGTGGGGAAAGGCTCGGCACCCCCATGGCACCTGTGCCCATAAAGCCATCACCCACCACGGACTGCTTGGGAAGGATTAGTGGCACAATCGCCCTCTCCCCTCCTTGGGGAAACAACTGCCAGGGCCACGCTTCCCTCCTGGCCCTGGCAGGACAATGGAGAGATTTGGCTGCAGCTGTGAGGAAGTGGGGCTGAGCACCTGTGGCCAAACAGCCCCAGCTGAGCCTGCAGGGGCTGAGCTCCTCTGGTGCCAGCCCTGCACACCCCCACTGCCAGCGCCTGGGAACGGTGCAAGGCCAGGGACAGAGCCCCTGGAGGTGGGGGAAAAAGGGGCTTGCCACAGCCACGTCATCTGATTTTACTCAAATGCCCAGCAAAGTATTTCTGTGCAGAGGGAGTTTCCTAGAGCTGCGCAAAGTGTGGAGGAAACCACTTGTGTGCCAGAAGAATTGAGTGCCTGTTGAGGAATGACCTCATGAGGAGAAGAGGAGGAGCAGGCACTGAGCTCTGCTCTCTGGGACCAGGGATGGGACCTGGGAACAGCCTGAAGTTGTGTTGGGGAAGTTTAGGCTGGATATCAGGGAAAGGTTCTTCCCCCAGACGGTGTCAGGCTCTGAACAGGCTCCCCAGGGAATGGTCACAGCCCCAAGGCTGCCAGAGCTCCAGGGGAGTTTGGACAATGCTCTCAGGGATGCAGAGGGTGGGATTGAGGGGTGTCTGTGCAGGGCCAGGGGTTGAACTAGGGATCCCTCCCGGCTCTGTGTGTGGAAAGGCTCCTTCAGAGACTCCTTCCCTCGTGTTACCAGGTGTACCCCGACACTTGCACGTGTGTCTGACTGCTTCTAGGGCTGTGCTCAGTGCTCCCCCTTCTTCTGACCAGCCAAAACAGGTCAGCAGAACAGCCTTGTTCTGTCAGCCTTTTTTTATTTTTTATTTAGGTATGCTTGGAAATATCCAGGGAACAGGCTGGAGGCCTGCCAGCATTCCTGTGGACCCTGTGATGTCTTGCTGGGTGTGACAAATGTTAGGGTCTCTTGGGCCCCAGCAAACAGCCAGAGACAAGGCATGGGATGGATGAATTGTCTTGGTGACTGCATGTGTCCCATGAGTGTCGACTGGACAGTGCAGGACTGTCTGGTTTTGTACTGTTGCTTCAGACTCTTAAATAAGTTGGACTATCTGACTAGGGCAGAAACACAAGCACAGCTTTTTTTCCTGGTGGGAAACTGACTGTGGGGCTTCTAAATGTTCGAGTCAGTCTGAAAATGAAAATATTTGCTGTGTTTGTTCAATTTATTTATTTATGTAATATCTCCAGTCTACTAAGCTGTTTTCTTGGTGAATTTTTTAATATATTCAAAATAAAAGGAATTAAGAAACCCGAACTTAACACGTCAAGGTGCTTTTGGAGGGTCTGTGTTTAATATGTTCTCTGCATGGCAGTGCAGCTCAGCTCAATTCAGTAAAAACTGGTGGCTTTTGGGAAGCTGTCACCTATGGAAAACACTCTCGTTTTTCCTCCAAAGAAGTCAACAACACAATGAAAATCATTATTCAGCCAATGTCCCCATACATTGATATGAACAAAACTTCTAAAAAGGAGAGCCTATGCCAGTTTATGGGAGACATTAAAAGGGTGTTGAGTTTTTTATCCTCACTGGGAAATGGACAGAGGCCACCAAACTCATTTCACAAAATCTGCTACAAATCCTCCAGTCAGTAAAAACCTTCAGTCATCCACGGCTGGATTTGAGCTGGCAACTGCTGTAACCCTTCGGCACTCAGCCCCTCCTCCCCAGTTTTTATGGTCAGCAGGTGTGTGTGTAGGAGAGACTGTGGTCTCCCATTTAATTTGTTGCTGCTGATTTATGGCATAATATCAGTTAGGCAGGCTCCATAAAGCTGGGGGCCAGGAGGGACAGCTCGATCATCTGCCCTGTCCTCCTGTGCAGCACAGCCCATTAAGTTTCACCCGGACACCAGTATATTAAGCTCACTGAGCTGAGACCACAGCACTTTTAAGTACACGGGGGATTAATCCATGTGCCACAGATGGAAAGAGGGGAGACAGAAAGTCATCGCTGCTCGAGAGCTCTGCAGTCTCGAGGAAGAAGGGAGTTGAGAGAAGTCCAGCTGATACCAGCAGACAACACACTCCTGTCATGGAAAAAGAGGGGAGAGTCCCCAGATAAAAACCAATGAGGCAAGAAAACCTAGACTGAGAGCAAAATAACAGCCAGAAACTTGTGCCAACCTGATCTGTGAGCAAATCATACCTTAAATCCAGATATGGGGATAGGCAGAGCTCCGGGTATGACTAGAAGGAACTGCAGCAGGAATAGAGGATAAAAACCTCTCTGCCATCACTTTCTCTTTCCTTCTCCCTTCAAGCTTCTGAGGAATACTAAAGGGGGAAAAAAAGGCAAAAGGTTTCCTTTATGGATAATGTTAGAATTTCCTTTTATACAGGCTTACAAGGGCGCTCAGAGACACTGGACATGTGGTGCTGAGGAGCGATGAGTGTAATGTCATCTCATGATGAGACGTTACAGCATGGGGAAAACCAACCCTTGGGACAAGCCATGACACCAGGGCAGCTCTCCTGAGCCCTAACTTTCCTGACTAGGAAACAACTGACTAATGAGGAGCACACATGGAATTAATTTACGGTCAGACCAGCGGCAAAAATGATAGTTTTGTTTTATTCCATCAGAGCAAAAGCATCACTGGAGAAAAGTCAGTCTGAGCTCCACAGTTTCTAAAAAATTAAGAATGGGACAAAAGAGAATCATTGAAGAAAATACAAAGTTAAAACAATATTTGGTGGACTTCAGCATCTTGTTGCCTTCAACAAGTTTTAAGGAGAAAACATACAGTATCTTCCCTGGAAGTATTAGGTGAAATATCATGTCTTTTTAATGGCTCAAAATCCTCAGTCATCATCTCCTATCCAATTTTATTCTTCTGCCTGTTTCAGCACTGTCTGTTGCTGCCCAACAGCATGGTGTGATTTCATTTGTGTAACTGATTTTGCTCACTTCAATGGTATTTCTTCAGAAAAAAAATTGCACGTGTACTTGGGGTTTCTTTTGGGTTCAGGTGAGAGCTTTGCCTTCAGAGAGTGAGAGAGTCTGTCTGTCTCTGCACTTGCCTTATGCTTTCTTCAGTTCATCCATGTCATGTTATTGAATCTGATTCAAGGGGGACTTCAAGTAGTAAAACTACAATGTAGGGCATGTATTGGGCAAGGATATTCCACGGATCAGCTTGTCCACTTCCCCTGAAGTAATTTTTTTTCCTGCTGACATTTCCAAGTTTTCCCTTCTGGTTGTTTTCTGAACATCATAGTTTTAAGGAGTAGAACTATTTCCTGTCCTTGTCTACCTGACATATTGCTCTTTAGCTGCACTAACTTTAGGAAAAACACACTCTTGTGGACACCATCATCAACTTCTATTCTGAATAACTACAGGGGAAAAAAGCTTTCATTATTAAAGAGAGAGGGAAAAAAAAAAAAAAAGGAATCAGGAACATCAGAAAATACTGGCATAAACTAAAATTTTTATAAGATTCCAGATATAAGTATAAAACCAAGTTTTCTTGTGCAATGATGTCATCTGCACATACAATGTGATTAATAAAGACTCTTTTGATAAAGCTCCTCTTGCACCAAATTCTCTCTTGATGTTTTTCTATGCACCAGAGAGACTTTAGGCTCCCTCCACAAGGAGGGAAGGAAAAATTAAGAGCTGTGGGGAGAGACTGGAAGGGAAAACAAGAAAATGATGAAGGTTGTTTTAATAAACCAAAAGAGAGAAGGATGCAAAGTGCTGGAAAATATGTCTAGAAGGAAAAAGTGTAGAAGTGGAAAGAGGAAATTCGGCAAAATATGTAAAAGTCAGAGATCAGCAAGCCAGGATTTCAGCTGGGGTAAGCAAACTCCACTAAAGTAAGTGAAGCTGAAATGAGTCCCAGCAATTGAGAATCTATTCCATTTTGTTCCATCAAAGGAATAAAGAACAGGAAATTTACTTTATAAAAAATCTAGAACTCATGAATGAAGTGTGATGTAGCTGGTTCCCAGAAAAAAATCAGCAAGAACCCAGCTAAGGCCTGCTGTTCTATAAATACTATCTGATTAGATTAGTTATATTTTAGAAAGCCTAGTGTTCATACACTCAGGGTGGGTCCTGGGGATGTTCAAGAAGATCCAAATGCTGTGCCTGGGGTCCTGGATGTGTCCAAGCACAACAGGGAATAACTGAAGGCAGACTGGGATTTGCCCACTGCATCTACACATTCAAAACAGGTCACTCAGCTTTCCCTGAGCCTTCATATTTGTACCCCTCAATCCTCGGGTTTATCACAGCAGGCAAAGAAGGCAACAAAGCACAGCCTCTTTTTAGCAATTGTCAGACCATCAGAAAGTTCTAGAGAGGTGCTGGCCCAGCTTTGGAGGACAGGGCTGTTTGATTTGACACGTTATGAATAGCAAATCAAACACCCCCCTCCCCACACCACATAATTAAACCCCATGGAAGGCTGCCCTTGAAAAGTTGCAGTGGTTGAGGCTAAAGGCAGAGGAGTATTTTGGGGTGGCAGAGAGGACTCCAGAGCTCCCCTCCCACCCTCAATCTCTCCGTGCTGCACTGTGGCAGCCCTCCATCCATCTGGAAATGCTCTGGAGTTTGGAGGAAGCTTAAGAGCAGCAATGTGCAGTGATCCCTCTCCCAGCCCGGGGAGCTGTGCCAGGGACCGAGTTCAAGGCCTGGACAATGCCCTGCTTGGCCAGTTGATTGGATAGAAAAATTAATTTACAGCTACAGTATGGAGGAGGGCCCAGATTCCAGAGAACGCTGAAGTCCCTGGAAGCTTGGCTGAAGGATCAGTAGTGCTGCTGCAGCATCTGAGATTTCCACTTGTCGCAAACAGGGATGAAATTGGGATGGCCACGTACACATGGACCTGCACCTCACCCTGGGTGATGCTGGCTGCAGGCCCCAGCCAGGAACAGAGTCCAGCTCTTCACCATGACCACAGGTAAGGTCTGGGCTTCTCACCCATCCAGCTGGTGGGGGTTTAAAAAGAAGGAAACACGGAGATGCTCAGAGCTGCAGTGCCTTCTACCTGAATGCATCACCTGGAAATGCTTCTCCTTTGTGTTAGAACAGAAGAACAGGAGCAAGCAGATCTTCTCCTGGAGGCCAAGAGCAGATTCCCCAGCTCCTGGAGAAGAGCCAGGATTTCTCCCAGGCCAGCAGGATTGCCTGGTGCTATCAGCTGCCATATCTCCATTTCAGTGTCTCCCCGTCTCTGCCGTGTCAGTACATTTAGATGATGGAAGGATTTACACTTACAGAGGAAGGATTGCTGAATTACTGTGCTCAGGAAAGGGCCTGCACCAGTCTGGAGTGAGGGAAACCATCCAGCACTGGCTTCTGCAGCCGACTGTGACAGCCAGCCCTCCCCACAGGGGCTGTGGCTGCTGAGATGGGCAGCGCTGGGAGCAGCACGAGAGGAAGATGTTGAAGACTCTTCCCTAAAGCAATGGGAGAAGTTAAGGGTTTCCTGGGGAAAACAAGACCTGTTTCAACAACAACAAACCCGTGGGATTTTAAAACAGTGTAACACAGATCATAGGCCTATTTTTACTGTGGCCAATGAATATTTCTGAAGAACTTTCAAAAGCTTTATTTCAGATTTTGTCTTGAATGCTCTATTACCTTAGAGAGAGGATGCACCTTCTGGCAGTAAAACAAAGCACAACAAATGTTGTTACAAATTTTATCTGACTTCCCATGTTCTGGGATAAAAGAAGAGGTTTTGAATGTGGTAGTCTACTTGACTACCTGCCTCATTCATTGCCCTCAAAACATGGGGAGCCATCCCTTGCAAAAGGCGTGCCAAGCCTGTGGAAGGGGCTCCTGAAATAAAACTTTACAGCTAAAAAGCTAAAAATGAAACTTTGCTTCTTCCCAAGACTCTGGCTTAACAACCCCCTCTGTTATTCTTCTTATTCTGATGATTCTTCCTGTTATTTGTACAGCTGAGCCAAAGTTTCCAGGCAATTCACAAAGTTGCTCAGAAAGCTCAAGTGGGACATGAGGTATTACAAATGGTCATTTTGCCTCTTGTTTACACTACAGTTTCATTTACACCCATTTTTAGAGTCTCTTTACATTCAAAGAGGTATGAGGGGCTTTTTTTTTTTGGTAACATTATCAGACGTATTCTACATGTATCATCAAAATATTGTTATTAATTTAATTATAGTATCTCCTAATCAAGTTTTGGAGTTGTCCAAGAAGAATTCAGTGCTTGGTAAAATTCCACAGAAATCAAGGGAATAATAAAAATAATTGTTTTGTCCCCTCCTATTAGATTTAATAATTTTTCTACTACATGAAAGAAAACTGCAGGAGCAATAGAGTGCAAATTAGGTTACTCAAAACAAGTTCTTTCTGAAGTTCATATGCAGGAATATTGTTGACTTTTGCAGCCTTGTTAAAAAAAAAAAAAAAAAAAAAAAGAATTCTCAATGATAGCGATTCATTTTATAATTAATTAATCATATTTCTCTCAGGTAAAGGTAAGATTATTAAAAGATTTTTCAGTACAAAGGCAAGGTATTTCTCCTACAGAAACTGCAGGGGTTTTTTTAAGGGCAGATTTTTAGTTAGTACTGTAGTTTCAAAATTAACTTCCAGTCAACTTCTCAATACTCACAACTACCCCAAACCTGCTTTCAGCTGACCAGAGTATCATTTATTCTCTTGCATTTCCCAACAATTAGGAAGGTAATACTTAATGTAATGAGATATTTATATATACACTTGTAAATAAAATAATTTCACATTGTGTAAGGTATTTTCATACTTGAAAAAGTATAGTATTTTTTTTAAAAAAACCTAAACTATAGATTAAAAAGAGAGATATTTGAAACTGAGTAATTTTTTTTTTCCATCCAATTTTCATAAGCATCCTTTTATTTCTCTGCCTTTTCTGTCTTCCTCCCTCCCTCCCTCTCCAACATTTCTTGGCTGGTGCAAATGTACATGAGAAACTCTCTTAACGAAAGCTCGCGCAGACTTTTCAAACTTTTCTTTTCACAGGGACAGCTCAGGTCCAAGGAGCATGCCTGCACATGTGGGGATTTTTGTTTCGAGACATAGTATGAGAGACTTTTTGAAGGTAGTCATAGGCTGGATTGAGCTCACCCCATTCAATCCACTAACATTTTTTGTTGTATGGGATGACATCATCTAAAATTGGCTTTTGATACGGGGAGCAGGGCTGGTTCAGAGCATGCTGAAAGCAGTAGGAGTCTCTCCACTGACTGCAGTGCACTTATGATTAAGTCCTTTAACACCATCTGTAGAAGGCATTCCTTTCATTTAAAAACCCCCCAGACCCTCTGGTGCACAGCAAGGCTTTAAGAAGCTGCGTGCATCCAGTGGGGCTGCCAGCCTACCTGCTCCCTGCATGTTCCAGAGCCCTGCAAATTGCCCTCGGTGTTTGTTTGGGTCAAAAAGATCATAATGCTCGTTTTACCATCTTGACAGCTGAATGCAGAGCCCCCTTGAATCAGTAAAATACTGCTGATGTGCCAGGGGCTGAAAAGCCTTTGCTTCACTTTGACTTTTTTATTCCTACCAAAATTGCCATTCACATTTCAGCAAAATTAAATATCCTTCTGTTTAGGTGCCAGCAACTGATGGGTAAAAGAATTTAATTGAAAGCTACTGGCTGCAATACTCAGGCAAGATTAAAAAAAAACCAAATAAACAACCAACCAACCACAACAACAACAACAAAAAAAAAAACCAAACAAGCAAACAAACAAACAAACAAAAAACCTAAAAGAAAGAATAAGTGCCTGTTTCCTAAAAGCCCTGACCTAGAGTTACTTAGGACTGTAAAATACAGAATGTTCTATTTTTGGAATGTTCTGTTGCACAGACTCCTTTTGGCGCTCAAATGACCATTCTGCCTTTGAAGCAGTTTGTAAGAGCTCAGTTTGTGTCGGGTGGCTCCTGCTCTGTGCAGGTCACTGTCCCCACCCCTCTGTCCCTCTCCAACCAGTGCAGGGCCAGGTGTCACCCATCCCCACCCAAGAAAGCTCTTCCCTCCTAAGCATTCCTGCTTGTAGAACAGCCCACAGACCTCCCTGGGAGAAAAGGAGACAGAACCAGGCCCGGAGGTGAGCACGGGCACGTGAGGAGGGAGAGATGGGGCTGCAGCTGGGCACTGGTGGCTGCCACCAGCACTGATGCTCCCTGCATCTGGCACGTGGGACAGAGATGCTGGTGACAGCCACAGTGCTCCAGGGGGAAAATGGGAAGCACGTGGGAATCAGGAGGAAGAAACTCACTGGGGAGGAGGAAACACAAAGCCCCTCTAGCCCCTTCTCAGGAAAATGTGAGCTGTGGGGACTGTAAGGTCCCACAAGTGGCAGGGTGTGGGCAGCTGCTGCGCCCTGTGGGGTGGGCATGGCCAAATCCAGCACCCAGCCCCTGGTTCTGCAGCCCACGAGGTTAAAAACTGAACCCAAGAGAGCACCATGCCCACTAGCAAAAGGGTACAGGATCAGGTCCAAAGTATGCACTTCTACTGGAAAGCAATTCATACTTCACTAAAAGCAAACTCAGGTGGACTTGATGCCTCCTGCCCCACGTTTTTGGGGTTTCCCTGTAAGGTCTGCCTGACAGATTGTCCTGCTACTCCCAGTCTGCCTTTGATGCTAATCACCATCAAAGCTGTCTGAGAAGAGCTGCAGAAATGCTGCAGGAGGAAGTAGTGCTCTAGGTTTTCTACTCCTTTCACTTAGTTCTGCTTGCAGAAATTGCAATTGGCCACACATATACACTCATTCCTTCTCTGAACAGAGCCAAACTCTCACCTTAGCAGCTTCCTGAGCCACAAACCTGTAATTACACACCCTCTGAGAAAAAGTTTCACTTCATCAGTTTTGAATATGCTACTTTTTTTTGGTCTCATTGTCTCATTTTCCCAATGTTTTTAGACAGAATCCCATTCTGAGCAAATAACTTAAAAGTCCCAGATCAATTAACCACTTACAGTATATACACAGACTGAAGACAGATTTCCCTCTCTTCTCTGGGGCTTTTCTTTTTCAGAGGCAAATTCAACACTGAATTTTAGTTTGTTCTGGCAGAATCCACTGTCTGCTGGGTGAATTGTCCTCATACAATCTGGTCTTTATGAGAGCTTTTTTTTTCTTTTGGTTTCCTATGAATTCAATACTTGGCTGACTAAACAGAGCAGAAGCAGGTACCTGGCATAGGATGGACTGATCTCACTTCTACATATTCTGCTTTTAGAATTCAAGACATCTCTGTCATCAGAATGTAGGCTTGCTTTTTTAAAAAATGTCTTATATTATATATATATAATTAAAAAATAATTAGAGCCTATAAAATTTAGTTCCTGGTATGACTCCAAATAATCAAACAAAGCTGGTTCTGATGTTTGGGTAGAAGAATGTTGTCTCCAAAACCTCTCAGAGGCCACCATAACTTCCCTTTGTAACAGAAGACATTTCTATCAGGTTCCACCCACAAGAGTTGCCAGAAGTCTTGCAGTTTCCAGTAAAAATCAGGATCTTTTGTTTCCAAAGAAGATCAGGGCAAAGGGGTTTGACACCAAAACCTTCTCAGGTCTTCAAATGAGCTTTTACTATTTTACTCTTAGAAAAATCTGTTAAAACCATGTATTTAAGTACTAAGGGCACAAATCAATGAGACACCAGTGGTAGATGCCCAACTTCCTACATAATTCCATTTAAAAATGACTATGAATATTGATCCAGCCATGTTCCTATAGCTCCAAGAGTCCAAGACTATTCGAATCGCCTTCCAGGATGTGCATTGAAATGCTCAATATGACACTAAGAGTTAAGAGGGGTAAAGTAAACTCAGATGTGAACTTACAGCAATTGTAGTGCCCGTGGCAGCTTGTTTGGCTGTTCCTTAAATTATCAAAGATCAGTCTAATTAAGTGAAGGGCTTTCCCAAAAAAAGCAAAGACAAGCTGCACAATCCTTTATGCAGAGTCAGCAGCCACCATGGTTTTCCAAAATGATCTAAAAAGATAATTTACAAACAAACTAGAAGATTAAATCTTAATTCAATGTAACTCTACAAAGAAGTGGTTTTTTAAAATAATAAATGATACTCATTCAAGTACACTGCTACTTCCCTTTTTAACCTCTGTAAATACTAATTCAGCTCTGGATGGAATATTCTTGGGGTTATGAGACACACAAAAAAGCATCTTTTCAAGTTGTATTTCTTAAGATATTGTGGAGGAAAGGAGGACAGGAAAGAGGAGTTGACCTGTGAATTTCCATCTGTGACAATGGAAAAGCAATTGTCTGTGATTTTTTTTTTTTTTAATGAATCAAGAGGCAAGGGCTGGAGGGGACCTGTGTGGTCTCCAAACCTGGTCCTAGTCTCCAGCACATAGAATAAAGGGTATTACAGCAGCTGAAGGAAGAGGAGAGAGGAGATGGACAGAGCATAAGGATGAGAAGAGCAGCCAGGCAGGTGATAGTGACAGATTTGATCAATGTGAAGGAGAAGTGAAACTTTGTGCAGAAAGGACAGGATGTACCTTAAAATGAAGAAACTGAAACATCTGGTGCAGGACATCACTGGAGGAATAACCAAACTCCAGTCTCACTAAGGCTGGAGTGGGGTTGTGACCAAACACAGTTTTTGCTGTTCCTCAAAAACATATCTAATGATAAAAACTGCACATTATTAATGACAACCCTGCACATTAACACACACAGAGAACATGGATAAACAGAGACAAAAGTCTGATTATCTGGTTACTCTCATTTCAAATGGAAAAAAAAAAAAAAAAATCTACAGATGCATTTTGGTGTGAAAAAAGACCTGTGGAATGCCAGTCCAGACAGGAACATTTTCTGAGCATTGTATATTACTGTAACTTTGAATAAAATATTGGAGAAAAAATTCTAGTGATAATGTTAGAGGCTGACACTGTGGAGGTTTTCAAGGCAGACTCATAAAGACATGTCCAAGACAGTTTCTCACCTGGGAGTTCTGTTCCTTTACCAGATGACCACCAAATGTAAATCCATGGGGAAAAAGTTATCTGGCCCTTATACAACATCATTCTGATCCGTCTTGAGGGAATCTGTGTCAATTTGGGTGCCTCCAGTGGGGCCATGGAAGTAGCACACTGTTGTCAGGGCTGGGAGCAAGAGAAAGATGTGTCTCTGTCACAAATGCACAACAGGAGGTGGAGGTGGAAGCAAAAACATTCCTGTGCTGTAGTGAAAGGATTAG